>NC_133660.1:49379828-49712050 GCF_037893015.1 Macrotis lagotis | reverse complement strand
AAGCAGGCATAGATTTGCATATTGTCTCCTGCCAAGTTCAAATGAATACAATAGTATAATAGAACACAATTTAGGATAATAGGCATACTGGAGAAAGGAAGAACAAACCCTATCAAGAAAATAATTCTAGTTTGCAAATTCAAAAGAAAAATACATCTTTATATGAACATTTCAAAATTATCTGAAATTTTTATAAAACATAATTTAAATGAGTCATGTGATCTCAGACTTCAATATCATTATATAATAAGGAAATGACAAATCTGAAATCTGAAAGATTTTTCCCACCTTTAATCTATAATTAATCTGTAATAGGTATCTATTAAGTATGTCATTAGATAAATAAATCTTTTAGTTCTATTAGAAAAAATATATTTTGGAATGTCGTTTATGGTACAATATGTCATATAATTTGACTACTTAGTGATTCTTTACATATGTCATATAATTTGACTACTTAGTGATTCTTTACAAAGGAAAAGTTAAGAGGGGAAAAACTGAGATTTTTGTTAAGATTTGAAAGATAAGAATCTTGAGAAAATACAGTTCTAGAGAACGAGACAGATTCTGGGAAGAAGAAAGGTTCATTGGTCTAAGAATGCAAAATGAAATCCATCCAGTGATGTCCTAATCTTTGAATTTTCTGAACTATCAAGGATGATGTTATTAACTTTTTGAATATTAAAAGTTGGCTGAGGAAATTTTTAAAGGTTATTTTTGCAGAAGAGTAAGACAATACTGAGTTTTTGACTTCTGTCAGAAATAGAGTAATATAGCCTTGGATAAACCAAGCCTGGGAATACCAAGTAATCTTTCCAGTATGAAATGACAACTAAACAGTCACCACAGAAAGACTGATATTGCCTATAGTATCAGAATTTGCTAGAGGGAATCTTAAAGGCCAACATCTAATCCAGCCCTCTCATTTTAAAGATCAAAGATTTAGACCGGATCACACAGATGAAATACAATTTGAACTCAAGTCTTCCTGACTGAAATAAGTCTTCTTTCCACTGTATCATGTTGTTCAAGTGACTCAATATAATTTCCATAGAGTAAGGAATATTTGAAAAACTAAAGAATCTTTCCTGATCTGCAGATTTTGCTGCCTATGCTATTGCAAATATTCATCCATGAATGTTCATATCACTAGTTTTCAAATAGATTGCAAATGAGTAGCTTTATTTTTCTTTCTTTTTCATTTTTGCAAGGCAATAGGGTTAGATGACTTGCCCAAGGTCACACAGCTAGGCAATTATTAAATGTCTAAGGCTAAATTTGAACTCAGGTCCTCCTGACTCCAGGGTCAGTACTCTATCCACTGCACCATCTAGTTGCCACTAAATGGGTAGCTTTCTAATAGGAATTCAAGCATCAAAATACATAAGCACATAATTAAATGACATTATATAATTCATTTGTATAACAAAATTTATAGTAATAATAAAATAAAGATAAATAATGCTTTAAAATAAAACTATATATTTTTTTCCATTTCTATAACAGTTATATGGCATAGAGTGCAATGGATAGAGTGCTGGAGCTGGAGTTAGGAAGACTCATCTTTTTGAATTCAAATCTGCCCTGAGATACTTTCTAGCTGTATGTCCCTGGGCAAGTCACTTAACCCTGTTGGCTTCAGTTTCCTCATCTGTAAAATGAGCTGATGAAGAAAATGGCAATCCCCTCCAGTATCTCTGCCAAGAAAACTTCAAATGGGATCACAAAAAGATAGACACAAATGAAAAATAACTGAAAATAAAAATTTATATACCACTCTTTTGTTCATTACTATCACATGGCTAGTTTGTGGCAAAACCTCATTGAGGACTTAAATATACCAAGTTTGAAGTGCTTTCTCCTGTATTAGCATACTTTTAAAAATGATCTCTTAAGGTTTCTGTCAGCTCAGGTATTTTGGGCTCTCCATGGAAGTAAATTCTATTCTTAGGGAAACATATTAACTAGTGTAGGTCAGTAGAAAATTCATGTTCATACACATAATGTGTGTCTACATATATATATATATATATATATATATATATATATATATGAAACATAAAATCACCCAGATAATCTCCTCTCATATACATATATATAGATATAGATAGATATAGATATAGATGATATAGATATAGTTATAGATATAGATGATATAGAGATATAGATATATAGATATACATATACATATACATATACATACACATATACATATACATATGCATATGCATATGCATATACATATACATATACATATACATGTACATATAGATGATATGGATATAGATATAGATATAGGTATAGATATAGATGATATAGATATAGGTATAGATATAGATGATATAGATAGATATAGATATAGATATGGATATGGATATGGATATAGATATAGATGATATAGATATAGATAGATGATATAGATATGGATATAGATATAGATATAGATATGGATATGGATATGGATATGGATATGGATATGGATATGGATATGGATATGGATATGGATATGGATATATAGATATATAGATAGATATAGATATAGATTGAGTAATCATGTACTCAATTAAGAAAGAATTGTGTTTATTAACTTTGCTGAGCAGTGAATTTCAAACATATTACCCACACCGTTAAGAACCTTTAAGAAAGCATCTAATTCCAAATTTGGAAAGAAATTGATAACTGTATTAAGCATTTAAGATTTTTAAAAAACCTTTTATTTATACAATTATGCACAAAAAATTTATGATTATTATCCACATGTATAGAGTTCATTAAGATGTATAAAAACATTTCCTCCCAGCAACCCTGAGGTAAATAGGGCAAGTATTATTCCCAAATGACAGATGAGTTTCAGTGTCTGATACAGTTGCATAATTAATATTACTCAAAAAATAAAAATGGTGAGATTTTTATATTTTATGAATTTTATAAAGAAATATAAGTAATTATTTAGAAATTAAGTTAATTTAAAATGATTCAATATAAAGCCAATATCATATAAAGTCAATGAATGGGGAAAAAATCAACTTTGACATAAAGTCCAAGTCTTAGTAGTTCTGATAATAATTTATGGAAATTTACTAAATCTTTCAAGGCTTGAACAACCTGTTTTTCTCAAGTTCACCAGGCCTCTGCCTATCTCTATCTCTCCTTTTCCCTCTTCTATTTTTCCCTCTTTCCCTTCTTTCCCCTCCTCTAGTTTCCTCTCAACTTCCCTCCTTTTCCCTTTCCTTCCTTTTCTTTCCCCTCTCTATTCCTCCCATGCTCCCCTCATAAGTTACTTGGGTTCATTAAAAATGCTGCAGTTTGGGACAGCTAGGTCACACAGTGGATAGAGGACCAGCCCTGGAGTCAGGAGGAACTGATTTCAAATTCAACCTCAGTTAATAATTACCTAGCTGTGTGACCTTGGGCAAATCACTTAAGCCATTGCCCGGCAAAAACTAAAAAAAAAAAAAAAAAAAAAATTCTGCAGTTTCCAAAATGTAATCAATTCCAATTGCTCCTTTTCAACTTTTGATAGGTTGAAGGACTAGGTTTCTTCCTAGTTCCATCAGATTATCTTCTATACTATATGTTTTGCTTTTTCCTGATTGTATCCATATGTGAAGTTTGGGCCTCAGCCTATCATATTTCAGAATTTATTATTGTCTAGGCAAGCCTTTACATTTTAAGGATGAGGAAATTGAAGATGAAATACTTTGCCAAACGTCATAAGATCATGGGGTTGTGATTCCAGAGATAGAAGAAACTTCAGCATCTATCTAGTACAATCCCTTAATTTAAAAATTTTCAAATTGAAGTCTGAGGTGGTTAAGAGATTTTAAGAAAAATCACAGAGATTCACAGCTCTGAAATTTTAATCAAGCTCCTCTGACTCAACAGTCATTCCTTTTTCCCACCACCTCCTACATTATGAGAGTAAGCTCTGGCTCTGAAGTTGGAAAAGATAGGCTCAAATACTATATGGTATGTTTACTATCTGATGACTTCGAGCAAATCATTCAGCTTCTTGGTTGTTTCTATCAAGTGAAGGGGTGGTCCTTTCCACCTGTGTGTGTAGGAACTGTCAAAATCAAACAATGAGTTAGTGGCACTGAACTGGTCTAGGATGTCCCCCATAATGCTAAAGTTGTCTTTATGCTGATTAGATACTGTCTCCTTCAACAGTGGCCATCCATGTTGCTTGGCATAAAAAAAATTATAACTGGTTTGGATTAGAGCCTTTGGATTAAAGTAGAAATTGACTTTGCAGCAAAATTGAAAATGTTTGGATATTCTCTGTTCTACAATTCATTTTGGTTTTGTGTTGTTCTTTGTTAATTAAGGGAACAAGTGACATTTTGAACTTTTTAATATGCATGAAAGGGAGCAGGGAGTGAAGAGAGAGGGGAAGCTAGGGAGTACCTTACTCTAACTTACTATAATGAAATAGTTCAAAATAAATATAAATAAATAAATAAAGTAAATATAAGTAAATATTAAATAATTAAATAAAATAAAAATAAAAACACAGAAAAATAAATATAAAATAAATAAAATAAAAATAAAAACACAGAAGAGTTAAAATGGAAGATAGAAGAATGAAGGAATAATGATGGTATATCTCATTTGGGGGTTAAAAAGGGCATTCCCTCTCACCTTCCGGCAGACACTGTCCTATTTTTAATGATCCAAGGCTATCATATTCCTAAAGCAGTTGAATGAATGTTAAAGGACAGATGTATCACTCTGAAGGGCATGAGAGGGTTGCAGCGGGGAGCTTTTGGAACTGTTTTATTGACTCTGTGTCTCTTCAAATCAGCTGAGTGATGGAAGCTGCATTTGTCAGCATCTTTGTTACCACTGCATGCAGTTACATCAAATCAAACTGATGGTCAGTTGTGTCCCCAGACCTTCCTATTTAAGGACACTTCCTCTAGCCTTGAGGAGAGAGGGGAAGATACAGCTTAATTATTTGTAACCATTTTGGTCCTTTCTTTTAAAATGCAGCCTTCTTTTGAAATTGATTCAAAGTCCTGAAGCTTAGTGAAAATATGAAGTTACAATAATATCTCTATTACCTAGACCCACTGAATCTTTGCATTTACCTGATTTATTTTTTTCATTTTACAAAAGGAATGGAGGATTCACTTCTCATATAAATAGTTTTAGCTTAAAAAAAATTGATCAGAGTTTTCTCACAATTTCTGTACACATATACCTAATCATACTCTAACTTGTCCCTTCCTGCAACTAACAATAAATAATAAAATAGACATTTATATAGCACCACTACGATTTTCAAGGCACTTTGACAAGTATTAACTCTTTGATCCACACAACAATTTCTGGGTGGAAGGTGTTATTATTATCTTCATTTTTTTCCAGATGAAAGAACTAAGGCATATAGAGGTTAGGTGAATTTCCTAGGATTATATAGCTGGCAAGTGTCTGAGGCCAGTTTTGAACTGAGCTCATTCTAACCTCAGATGCAGTATTCTATCTTCTGTTTCATCAAATTGCTGCCTCTAGGGGTGTAAACTTTTAGAGAAGGACTATGATATCTATTTATTTAGACATAGATAGTAGATTATCTAAATGTAGCTAATCAATATATTTATACCTCTCCAGTATATATATATATATATATATGTATGTATGTATGTATAAATTATTTATGCATTCAATATGTAGTTAATATGCATCCTAATATCTAATACAGTGCCAGGTACATAGTGGGAAATTAAATGATGATTATGAAATGGAATTCCATACATGTTTATATATGCATGTATATTAACACATATCTACATTGTTCTACATACCTACATACATCAACATATATATGTCTGTTTATGTTTGTGTGTCTACATTTCTGGAAGTGTACAATGAAAATTGCATGTTAGGATACAAGGAGGGCTAGAATTGGAGTTAGTTGATGGAGATTCACATTCTGACTTATTACTTCTGTTGACCTTGAGCTCGTCACTTGCTCTCTCTAGGCATTATTTTTCTCCTCTAGAAAGTTCCAAGATTAATCAATGATCTCTAAGTTCTCTTCTAACTCTCAACTTCTATCCTAGTATACTGAGGCACTAAGAGTCTGAATCATAATGACTATACTATATATATATAGTACTTAAAGAATGGAAAATCATTTTACATATTTTATCTCCTTTGATTCATATAACCCCACTAAGTTGTGGCGTTAGATAGTAGATAGAGAGTAGGTCTAAGCCCAGTTTCTGACAGTTATAAGACCCTGAACAAGTTACTCACTGCCCTCTAGAGTCAAATTCCTGGTCATCCTGAGGTATGCAGTCAAACTCCCAGTGTGAACTGAATCAGATTCATATGACATTGAAAGATATTTAACAAAAATTAAAAATGCTATGCAATATAGATAATGCTAATTTGTGGTTTTCTAAGTCAATATGTTACTGTAGGAATTCCTTCAACTTCTGAGGAAACAATTCCGTTTTTGCTGTCATTCACTCATTTTCAGCTTTATCAGAATCTTTGTGACCCTGTTTTGGAGTTTTCCTGGCAAAGATACTGAAGTAGTCTACTGTATCTTTCTCCAGTTCATTTTGCAAATAAGGAAACTAAGGCAAACAAGATTAAGTGTCTTGCCCAAGGTCACACAGCTAGTAAGTATCTGAAGCCACATTTGAATTCAAGAAGAGGAGTTTTCCCTGACTCTAGGCCAGGAGTGCTATCTATTGTACTTCCCTTTATTAAGTCTCTTGGTTAGTTGTTGTCCTTTGTTCTCAAAATGGCATTATTTTCCTGTTTGAATCAGGTAGCAGTGTGTCTGACTGGCTGACGAGAGCAATATGAGCTCAGAATTCTCTACCACAGTTCAGGCACCAATAGACCATGTAAACATTTGAAATGAATTCTTAGAATTTGTACATTTCACATTTCGTACAAGTTACTACAATCCTGCTGTGCTCATAGAGTGTAGAGCCTTCTCTGATGAGGGCGTGCCATTCTAGATGGCCTTGTACCAGCGTCACACAATCAATTGCAAAGTGCCTTAGACCATACCTTTGATATTCGAACAATGTGGCCAGCTCATTGGAGTTGTACTCTATAGAAGAGTTTGAATGTTTGACAGCTAATATCAAAAAAGGAGTTCAGTGTCTGTTATTTTATTCTGCCAGGTGATCTCAAATTGAAATAATTCAGTTTCCTAGTATAGTACTATTATACTATCCAGGTTTTCCAGGCATGCAACAAGGAAGTCAGCACAACAACTCTATAGACTTTCAGTTTGATAGTTAGCCTTGAGAGTCTCCCAAACACTGAACTAATTCTGGCAATGAATGTAACAATCTCATAAATGTGTACATCCCTGAAAAATATACTGTCAAGGTAATTGAACTTTTCCACTGTATTCAAAATTTCTCCCTTTGCTGTAACCAATGGTTACACATTGATGCCAGAACTAGATCAATGTTTGGACCTGGTCACTTAATATGAACACTGGATTGGTTTTAGCTCTACCATAGATCAGAACTCAAGTGACCCACTATCCTCAGCCTCCTCCAAGTAGAGATTACAGGAATGCACAACCACCACATCTGGCTCTGAAAAAAATTTGGAAAAGGGGGGCTGTCAGTAAAGCCTTGAAGGAAACCAGAAAGAAGGAGGGAGAACATTCCAGGCAAGGGGGGGGGGGGGGAATTAGTGAAAATGCTGAGGATCTTGACTAAAATATCCTTAACTTTTGACCCAGAGATTCCATGTCTAAGTTTATGTACTAAGGAAAAAATTTATAAGAGGAAAGTCTCTATATATGTCAAAACATTTAAAATAATGATATACTGATAAGAAATCAGATATATACAATTGATTGAAAAATAGCTAAGAAAATTGTGATGAATGAAATGGAATGTTACTGACTTGTAAGAAGTGGTGTATATGATAAAATAAAGAAAGCATGGAAAAATCTATTTGAACTGATACAGAGTGAAATAACTAGAGTTAAGAAACAATGTATACAAATGATTACAATAAAAATAAATGGAAATAAGCACCATTCATTAAAAAAATCAAAAGGAATGTTTCAAAATTACAAAGAACACAGACTGAAATAAGAGATATGAGAAGATACTCCACATCCAATTCCTTGATGATGTTCAGGATACATGAGATTTGTTTACTGTAGCTTTTTTCAATTTATTGATTAATTATACTTATTTCTCTCTCTGTCTCTCTCTCTTCCTCTCTCTCTCTCTCTCTCTCTCTCTCTCTCTATGTATATATATATATATATATATATATATATATATATATATATACATATATATGTGTGTGTGTGTGTGTGTGTGTGTGTACTTTTAAAGATGAGGAGGGTATATATATACCCCCCTCATCTTTAAAAGTACAATTTTTTAAGAATATTTTTAGGAAATACAGGAAGTCTAGAGATTCCTATCTTTATGTTATGTACAATATACAAAGAACAGCAAAAAGTCCATAGGATATAGAGGGGAAACAAAATATAAGACCAATAAGTTAGGAAGGGGTCAAGGTATTGAAGATGCAAATAAAAAAAAAATTTTATCTCTGTGTGAGTGCTATGGTGAGACTTTCATTTTAGGAAAATGATTTTTATATAATTGAGTAGAGGATAGAAAGAATAGAGTAGAAATTAAGACAAGAAGACTAATGAGATTGTTATTACAAGAAACTAGGTATGAATTGATGAAGATCTACACAATAGCAGCAGTGATAGAGAAAATGGTGTATTTGAGAAGTGTTGCTAAAGAAGAATATACAGGATTGGACAACTAATTAAATGTGAAAGGAAAGAAAATGAGGAGGTTAAACATAAATCCCTAAATTATAAGTCTTGATGAATGGAAAAATGATGGAGTTTTCAATAGTAATAAGGAATTTAAGAAGAGAGGATGGCATGGAGAGGAAAAACATCAAGAATGAGTTTAGATTTTTGATATGGTGAATTTAAGATGTTTGTGGGACATCCAGTTTGACCAATTGGTAGTTGAGAAAATGAGATTGGATGTCAGGAGAGATTAAAGTTGAAAAAAATGTGAGAAAAATCTATAGAGAAGACAATTGAATCTATGGGTGCTGGAAACAACAGAAGAGGTCACTAGATGGAAATTAGTGGTCTGCTAATGGTTAATTGAAACAGAGTGATGAAGATCTATCAAAAAAGAATAATTTGTCTGATAGGAAGAAAACCAGAGGAAAATAGTGTTATAAAAAATTCAACAGAATAAAATATCAAAGTCATGAGAAAGAGGGAAAATATCAAAGGATGCAAAGAGATCAAGAGTGTCAGTGACTGACAAAAGGTAATAAGATCTGGCAATATGAGATCATTAGTTACTTGGGAGAGAGTAGTTTCAGTTGAAAATTCTCTATTCAATTATACACACTAACAATAACATTAGGAGATGATAAGCGATGTTGGAAATTGTTCACCATCCATATTCAGAGAAGCAACAGTGGAATTTATTTTTTTTGTTAATTTTGTTTAATTTATTTTCACAATACTAAAATATTCTTGTTTAAGAGTAAACATAATATCCTCTCCCCCACAAAAAATATAGAACCTCATGAGAAATAAAGTAAAAGAAAGAAAAAATGTGTTCTATTCTGATATCATCAACTCTGTCTCAGGTGGATTGCAATCTTTATCATATATCCATCATAGAAGTTACTTCCATATTTTTGCACAGTTGCTGTTGCTGATTGTAATTCCCTCCATCCATTCCTTCCCACAACCATCTATTATATTTTCTTTCTCCTTTCACTCTGTCCCTCTTCAAAAATATGCTATGCGGCAGCCAAGTGGTGCAGTGGACTGAGCATCGGTCCCAAGCCTACATCCCACCCCAGAGACACAGCAACCACCCAGCCCCATGGTCCCAGAAAGGTCACACAATACCACCACCTTGCAAAAAGTGAAAAAGAAAATGTGTTATATATTACTATACTCTCCTATGATCTACTCTCTCCTTTATCACCCACATCCCCCTTCACCTCTCCCTCTCCCCTTTCTCTCCTTTTTCCCTCTATATGTCGATACCCTACACTCCTGTTGAGTGTGTATGCTGTTTTGTCTATGATCCATTTCTGATGAGAATGAAGGCCCCCTCATTCCCCCTCACCTTCCCCCCTTCCATACCATTGCAAACATGAAATACCTTTTATATGAAATATCTTAGCCTATAGGTAGAATAGGGGTGCTCCTTTCTTCTTACTCTCAGTACATTTCCCTTTCACCCATTTTTACAATATATTACATCTTCAAATTCAGCTCTCTCATGTGCCTCAGTTATAAAAGCTCCTTCTACCCGCTCTATTAGATGAGGTTTATATGAATATTATCAGCATTATCTTTCCATGCAGGAATACATGTAGTTCATCATCCTTAAGTCCCTCATAATTTATCCTTCTCCTCCACTCTCTATGCTTCACCTGATTCCTGTACTTGAAGAGCAAACTTTCTGTTCAGCTCTGGTTGTTTCAACAGGACCATCTGAAATTCTCTTGTATCATTGAAAGTTCATCTTTTCCCTTGGAAGAGGATGTTCAGTTTTGCTGGGTAGTTGATTCCCGTTTGCATTCCAAGCTCTTTTGCCTTCCAGAATACTATATTCCAAGTCCTATGAGCCCTTAATGTGGATGCTGCTAAATCTTGTGTGATCCTGACTGCAGCTCCATTATATTTGAATTGTGTCATACTGGCTGCTTGAAATATTTTCTCTTTGATCTGGGATTTCTGGAACACGGCTATAATATTCTTGTGGGTTGTTTTATAGGATCTCTTTCCAAAGGATATTGTTAGATTCTCTCAATTTCTATTTTACCCTCTGCTTCTAGGATATCAGGGCAAATTTCCTGTAGAAATTCTTTAAAATGAGGTCAAGGGGTGGCTAGGTGGCTCAGTGGATAAAACACCAGCCCTGGAGTCAGGAGTACCTGGGTTCGAATCCAGTCTCAGACACTTAATAATTACCTAGCTGTGTGGCCTTGGCCAAGTCACTTAACCCCATTTGCCTTGCAAAAAAAAAACCCTAAAATAAAATTAAAAATGAGGTCAAGGTTCTTTTCCTGTTCATGATTTTCAGGTAACCAAACCATTTTAAAATTATCTTTCCTGTATCCATTTTCTGGATCATTTTTTTCCAATGAGATATTTCCGATTTTCTTCTAGTCTTTCATTCTTTTGGTGTTGAATTATTTCATCTTAATTTCTCACAAAGACATCAGCTTCCTTTAGCGCCATTTTACATCTGAAGGATTTGTTTTCCTCAGAGAGCTTTCTTATCTCCTTTTCCATCTGACTAATTCTGCTTTTTAAAGCACTCTTCTCCTCCATAACTTTTTGAATTGTTTTATCCATTTGACCTAATCTGGTTTTTTAATATGTTATTTTCTTCAGCATTGTTTAGATCTCCTTGACTAAACTGCTGGCTTCATTTTTGTGTTTTTTTGTGCATCTCTTTCATTTCTCTTCCCAGTTTTTCTTCTATCTCCCTTACTTGAATTTCAAAGTCTTTTTCAGCTCTGTCATAGCCCAAGTCCAACTTCTATATTTCTTGGAGTCTTTAGATGAAGAAGCTTGGACTGCCTCTTCTTCAGATTGCATATTGTGGTCTTCTATGGGACCAAAGCAATTGTCTATGGTCAGGTTCATTTTTTTATCTATTTACTCATTTCCCCAGCCTGTGCCTAGCTTGGGGGTGCTTCCTGAGCTTTTGAGTATTATTGGGACACCCCTGCAAGGACCTCAGTGTGTGAGGTTCTGACTTCTCTCATGCTCTATTGAATGACCACAAGTGCACCCCTCTGCCCCAGGCTGTGAGGGGGAATCCCTGCTCTATGGGGGACCCAGACTGTGACCAGGGTCTGAATATACAGAGTGTTGTCCCAAGGACAGAGTACAAACCTCAGCAATCTCCCTCCACTCCCTTACCTTCCATGGGATGAGCTCAGGGAGCAGCTGCCAGGAGGCTCCTGCTGGGTGACTCCTGTTGGACAGCTCCATGGGCCTGCTTCCATTTTCTGGGATCTGGGATGAGCTAAGAGCCACAGCTGCACTGAGCAGGGCCACACTGGCCTGGGATTCATGCTAGCTCTGGCAAAGGTGTCCCTGTTGATCTTCCAAGTTGTACTTGGTGCTCCCTGGGGTGCAGGTCAGGAAATTTCTTTTGCTGCTGGGAGTCAGCATTCCCAGGCATCCTGGGGCTGTTCCCGAGTAACGGAAGTTCATTTGCTCCACTGCTGCTGCCCCTCCAACCCCATGGAACAGAATCTTCCCACTATTTTCCAGGTTACCTTGGGCTGGAGAATTGCCTCAATGGATCTTTCTGTTGATTCTGTCTCTCACAATTTTAGAAGAGCATCTAAAACAAGCTGTATTCCTGCCACCATCTTGGCTCTGCCCGCCATATATATCACTTCTTGGAAGAGTACAATTTAAATGAAAAAGCTGTTTTCCTTACTCTTTTTCCTCTTTCTATTCGAGTCTTCCTTCATATGATTAATATGGATCTTGTTTAGGAAAGTTATACATGTACAGTCTATATTAGATTGCTTTCTGACTGGGGGACAGGAAAGGGAAGTGAGGGAGGGAGAAAAATATAAAACTCAAAACCTAGCAAAAATAATTTCTGAAAACTATCATTGCATGTAATTGGAAAAAATATGTTCATATATATACATATACATATATATGTATATACATATGTGTGTGTGTGCATGAGAAAAAAGAAAGAAAATTATCTGCTGAAAAAAAAATGGTGACCTGCATAAGTAGACTGTCCTTACTTCAAAGTGTCATTCATCAAGGAAATCACAAGTCCAGTCTTCATCACTATTATTGTGTAGTTGTACATATAGATATATATTAATATTATTCTCATTTTACAGACAAAGAAATTGAGGCTAAGTGACTAAGAGAGCAGGATCTGAATGTAAAACATTTTGATATTTATTTTATTGTTGTAGTCATTAAAACACCATCACATATCTTTTCTATGACTCTTAAATTATCTTTATTGAAATAAATAAATACATAAATAATGCTATTATGACACTCACTATGAGTGTGTAATTATAATTTATTTTCTCATAGAAGCAAAATTAAGGGTGTTAGGAATGTCAAAATAGTCTATTGAGCTGAGTAGTTTTTCAGTCATATCCAGTTATTTGGTAAATATATTGAAGTGTCATACCATTTCCTTCTCCAGGTCATTTTGCAGATGAGGAAAGTGAGGTAAACAGAGTTGAGTGACTTGTTCAGAATCACATATTTTAAATATTTGAAGTTGTATTTGAACTCATAAAGAGTTCTCCTGACTTCAGTCCCAGCCTTCTATCCAATGGGTCAACTAGTTGCATAATGTAGTTGAAATATCAAATAAGAAGACCAGAAATACATATTGTTATCACAGTAATTTTTTCAAAAGAATATTTATTATTTAGTCTTAGCCTAAAAAATGATTTTTTAATTCTCTCTATCCTACATCTTCATTATTCACTGAAAAAGCAAGCTATATGATACTGATAACATATATGAAGTCTTGTAAAAATAGTTCTGTTAGCCATATCGCAAAAAATGCAAGAAAGATAAAGTGAAAAAACTATACTTCAATTTGAATTGAAAGTTCATTGTTTCTCTCTCCGGAGTAGATAGAAATTTTGATCATGAATTCTTCTGAATTATGTTGGATCATTGTTTTGATTAGAGTAGTTAAGTATTTCACAACTATTCATTATTACAGTATTGCTGTTACTGTGTCCAGAGCTGTTCTAGTTCATGTAACTTTACATCAGTTCACATAGCTCTTTTATGATTCTTCTGAAACTATCCTGTTCATCATTTCTGATGCGATAGTAGCATTCCTTCACAGTAATATGCAACAACTTATTTAGCAATTACCCAATTAATGGATATCCCTTTGATTTCCAATTCTTTGTTACTACAAAGAGCAGTTATAAATATTTTGTACATATAGATCATTTTCCTTTCATCTCTTAGGAATACAGAACTAGTAGTGATATTGCTGGGTCAAAGAATACTCACAGTTAATTCCATTCATATTCACAATAATAATAGTGCATTTCCTTCCATTGTTTCTTTCTCCTTTCCTTTTATTTCATCTCACCAGTTCTTTTTTTGCTATTGACTACTGTATCCTTCAATCTGCACTCCCTTTTGTAAACCCAGTTCCCTTTTCTTTTCCCTTTCCCCTTTTACTACCCTTTTAAAATTTTACTTTTTATTTTTCCTTTCCCTTTTATCATTCCCTTCTTCCATTTTCTTTCCTTTTTTCCCCCTGCTTCCTTGAAATGTAGGATGAATTTCTAAACCCAGGTAGGAATGCAGGTTACTCCCTCTCTGAGGTAAATCCATTGACAATAATAATTACTCAATATTCACACCCTGCCTTCTTTCCCTTTACTATATTTAGTATTTAGTGTCTCTTTGTATGGTTTTATTTGCCCTCATGCTTTGCATTCTCCTAAGATAAGCCATTTTTTGATGTTCTAATCATTTTATATTTATCCTGTACTTACTCTCAGTATCATACTATACTCCTTTCAACCATCCTGTGATAGAAGCACAATTCTCAAGAGTCATAAATCCTTCCATCATAATCAATTTGTACTCCATACCTATTTTTCAAGTACAATTCCTCCAATAGGCCCAATAGAAATAAAACCCTCAAGAGTTAAAAACTTGATCACATCAGAGTCAATTTATACCCACTCTCTATCTAAGAATATACCTTTCAACTACATTAACAGAAATACAACTCTTAAGAGTTGCAAGTATTGTTTTATCATGTAGACATTTTGGTCTGGTTGACTAACAATTTTCTCCCCTTTCCATTTATATTTTTATGCATCTCTTAAGACTTGTATTTGAAGATCAAGTTTTCTGTTCAGTTCTGATCTTTTTATCAAATAATTTTAAAATTCCTCTATTTCAGTAAAAATCATTCTTTTCCCCTGAAAGAATATGTTAAATTTTGCAAAGTAGTTGATTCTTGGTTGTAATTCAAGGTCCCTTGCCTTCCAGAATATCATATTCCAGGTCCTCCTATCCTTTAACATTGAAGCTAATAAGTCCTACATGATCCTTACTTTTGCTGCTTGCAGTATTTTCTCCTTTAGATGAGAATTCTGGAATTTACAATATTTCTTGGGGGTCTCTTTCTGGGATGGTCAATGGATTCTCTCAAGGATTATTTTATCTTATTGTTCTAGGATATTAGGACAGTTTTCCATGATAATTTCCTGCAAGATAACATCTAGAATCTTTTTTTTTTCTGATCATGATTTTCAAGAAGAGCAATAATACATAAATTATCCCCCCTGCATCAATTTCCAGGTCAGTCATTTTTCTTTATATTTTCTTCTATTTTTTCTATGCTTTGGTTTTGATTGATGGGATTTTGCTGTTTCATTGAATCATTCATTTCCATTTGTCCTGTTCTAACTTTTATAACTTTATTTTCTTCAGTTACCTTCTGTGTTTCTTTTTCCAATTGACTAATTTTACTTTTAGAGGAGTTGTTTATCATACACTCATAAAACAGAAGTGGATAATAGAGTGGATTAAAAAACATTATAAAATATTATGTCAGAAATGATAGCTTTTACAATAGGAAAAGAAAAAAAGGAATTGAAGGAACTAGAATAAGCAAAGAAAAATCAAAACTTCCACTCTTTGCAAATGATATGATGGTATACTTAGAAAACCTAGAAAAATCAACTAAAAAATCATTTGAAACAATTACCAACTTTAGCCAAGTTGCAGAATATAAAGTAAAAACACATAAATCACCAGGATTTCTACACATTACCAACAAAACCCAACTACAATAGAAAGAAAGAGAAATTTCATTTAAAGTTAACTGTAAAACTGTAAAATACTTGGGAATCTATCTCACAAGATAATCCAAGAAGCTATATGAAAAGAATTTCAAAACACTCTTTACACAAAGTCATACATAAACAATTATTCAAGATTTGGCAGAGATAATATAATATAAATGACAATTCTACCTATGTTAATCTACTTATTCAGTGCCATACCAATCAAACTGCCAAAAGACTATTTTACGGAGCTAGGAAAAATAGAAAACTCATGTGGAGGGGTGGCTAGGTGGCACAGTGGATAAAGCACTGGCCCTGGAGTCAGGAGTACCTGAGTTCAAATCTGGTCTCAGACACTTAATAATTACCTAGCTGCGTGGCCTTGGGCAAGCCACTTAACCCCATTTGCCTTGCAAAAACCTTAAAAAAAACTCATGTGGAGTGAAAAAAGTCAAAACTATCAAGGGAATTAATTACAAAGGATTGTGACCTTGGTGTATCAGATCTAAAATTACACTATAAAGCATCAGATATCAAAACTTTCTGATAGTGGCTAAGAAATAGAGGTGTAGATCAGTGGAATAGATTAGATATTAAAAAAACTATAGTAAAGGATTATGGTAATATCCTTTCTGATAAACTCAAGGACACTAACTTCTGGGATAAAAATACCTTACTTGATAAAAACTGCTGGGAAAATTGGAAAATCATATGGCAACAACTAAGCATAGAATAACATCTCACACACTATACCCAGATACCATAAGCCAACTTAGGAGTCAATCTGTCAGCTCTATGGAATGGAGAAAATTTTATGACCAAAGAAGAGAAAGAGAACATAATAAATTGCAAAATGATTAAATTAAATTACACTAAGCAAAAAAATTTTGCACAAAAATAACCCAATGGAAATAATATTTGAAGGAGTGAAGAAAGGCAAGAAACAATTTTCATAGTTAGTGTTTCTGATAGAGTACTCATTTCTAAAATACATAGAGAATTGAGACAAAATGATTACAAAATAAGTCATTTTCCAAGTGATTAAATGATCAAACACTATGAACCAGCAGTTTTTAGATAAAGAAATTAAAACTATCTATAGTCATATAAAAAAAAATTCCACAGATGGAATGAAAATATTAGCATGAAGCTAGGAAGCTCCCAGAACTTTTCCCAAAACAACTTTAAATGAAACCTCTACACAGATCTTAAAGCCAAAGATCCCACAAATGAAACAGTGAAACAAGGTTCTCAACTCCAGATATCATGGGGGAATTTCAATAAAGGTCTATCACTTGAAAGCAGGAGAGATGGAAAGCCAATGAGAAGCTTTTAGCCTCAGGGCAACTCAAATCAAGGCTCAGAAAACTGGCATTACAGCAGGTCAGCAGTGAGAGTCCTAATCCCAGCTCATAAAGCAAAGTACATAGGATGCTGGTGCAACAAATGGGACTGACTTGAGTTACCCCAAGACAGGGAACAAACCAATGCATAGGCCACCCTTTGGCATAAATGAGGGTATAGACTCAGCATTGGCTATTTCATAGGCAAATGATAATCCAGGGACTAGATCTCAACTCCAACCCCCAAAATTTTGGATTATTTTTCCTTGGTCCCAGGAGCAGAACTCAACTGTTAAAATAGGTGAAAAAAACAACAAACAAACAAAAAACAGACGTAAACCATGATTATCTATTATTCTGCTAGGGATGATGAAAATGTCAACTCAGAAGAGGAAAGCAGTGAAAAATGCCTACGTGTGAAGCCCCAAAGAAGTTTTTGAAGGACCTTTTGGAAGAATTAAAAAAGGATGTTAAAATCAAGAGAAGAGGAGGAAAAGAGAAATGGAGAAAATAATTGAGAGCCATGCAGGAGAATTATGAAAAGCTGATTGAAGTAATCAACCCCTTTAAAAGCAAAAATGACTAAACTGAAAAAGAATGTAGCTCATCTAAAAGTAAAATTAATCATTTGGAAAAGGAAACATAAAAGCTAACTGAAGAAAAGAAAACTCCAAAAATAGAATTAGGCAAATGGAAACTAATGAGTCTATGAAAAACTAATATTTCATTAGAAGAAATCAAAAGACCAAACAATAGGAAAAATTTTTAAGTAGCTCTTAGAAAAAATGACTGACCTGGAAAATAGATGTAAGAGAGATAACTTACAAATTGTTGGTCTAACTGAAAACCTTGATCAAAAAAGAGCCTATAAAATATATTTCAGGAAATTATCATTGAAAACTGCCCAAATATCCTAGAACAAGACAAAATAGTCTTTGAAAGAATCCACCGATCACTTCCAAAAAGAGATCTCAGAATAAAAACACCAAGAAATATTGTAACCAAATTTCAGAATTCTCAGTTAAGGGAGAAAATACTGCAAGCAGCCCAAAAGAAGCCTTTTAAATACCAGGATTATCCAGGACTTATTAGTTGTAATATTTAAGAATTGAAGGGCCTGGAATGTGATGCTCCACAGGACAAAGGATCTTGGATTACAATCAAGAATCATCTACCCTGCAAAAGTCAACATATTCTTTCAGGGAAAAAAAGATGGATTTTCAATGAAATAAAGGAATTTCTAAATTAACTGATAAAAAGAAACGGAACAGAAAATTTCATATTCAAACACAAGACTCAAGAGATATGTAAAAAAAAGTAAACCAAAAGGTAAAAAATGTTAGCCAAGAACAACAAACTGTATGTATACCTACCAAGAAAAACCCAGAAACTATATGAACATAATAACAAAATACTCTTCACACAAAATCAGATCTAAACAATTGAAAAAAGCTCAGTTGCTTATGGTCTGGTTGAACTAATACAAGAAAAATGACAATTCTATCCAAATTATATTATTCAGTGCCATACCAATCAAACTACCAAAAAGCTATTTTACAAAGCTAGAAAAATAGTAAAAAAAATTCATCTAGAGCAACAAAAGTTTGAGAAATTTCAACAGAATTGATAAAAAAAAAATGCAATGGAATCCAATGACTACCTTCTGGGAAAAGGACTCATTTTTTAATAAAAACTGCTGGGAAAACTGGAAAATAGTATGGCAAAAACAAAGCAAAGACCCACATCTCACACCTTATACCATCATAAAGTTAAAAGAAGTTCAGAATTTAGACATAAAGAATAATACCATAGACTAATTAAGAAAGCAAGAAAAAGTCTATCTTTTGGATCTATGGAGGGTGAAGAAGTTTTTGACCAAACAAGAGATCAAATATTATCAATTGCAAAATGAAGATTGTGATTATATTAAAATAAAAAGCTTTTGCATAAATAAAACCAATTCAACCAAGATTAGAAGAAATGCAGAAACCTGGGAAACAATTTTCACAGCTAAATGTTTCTGATAAAGGACTTATTTCTAAAATATTCAGAGAACTGAATGAAATTTATAAGATTACAAGTCATTATCCAATTGATAAATAGACAACAGATATGAACAGGCAGTTTTCAAATAAAGGAATAAAAGTTCTTTATAGTCATTTCAAAAAAAAAGTTCCAAATCATTGATTAGAGAAATACAAAGTAAAACAACCCTGATGTACCACTTCATACCTATCAAATTCTAAGGTAACAAAAAAAGAAAATTATCAGTTTTTAAAAGGATTTGGGAAAACTAATGCATTGTTGGTGGAGCTGTGAACTCATACAACCATTGAAGAGTGCATTTTGACATTAGGCCCCCAAAAAAATAAATATATGCATACCCTTTTATCCAGCAATACCAGTACTAGGTCTATATCCAAAGAGATCATAAAAAAGGGGAAAGGACCCACATGTACAAAAATATTTATAGCAACTTTTTTTTGTAGTGGCAAGGAATTGTAAATTGAGGGAATTTTCATCAATTGGGGAAAAACTGAACAAACTGTAGTATATGAATGTTATGGAGAATTATTTTTGTATAAGAAATCATGACTGGCTCTCTATGATAAAAACTGCTGGGAAAATTGGAAGTTAGTATGGAAGAAACTTAGATTAGACCAACACCTCAAACCCTTTACCAAGAGAAGATCCAAATGGTTACAGGATTTAGACATTAAAAAAACAATACTATAAACAAATAAGAAGATCGAGGACTAGTTTACCTGTCAGATCTATGGAAAGGGGAGCAGTTTATGACTAAGGAAGAGATGGAGAACATCACCAAAAACAAACTAGATGATTTCGATTACATTAATTTAAAAAGCTTTAAACCACTGTAAATGAAATCAAAAGAAATGTAGTAAACTGGGAAACAATTTTTACAACTAATAAATCTGACAAAGGACTCATTTCTAAAATATACAGAGAACCAAGTCATATTTTGTAAAAAAAAAAAAAGCCATTCTGCAGTTGACAAATGGTCAAAGGATATGCAAAGGAAATTTACAGATGAGGAGATCAAAGCAATCCATACTCATATGAAAAATTGCTCTGAATCATTCATTATTAGAGAAATGCAAATTTACGCTACTCTGAGATACCACCTCACACCTCTTATACTGGCCAAAATGACCAGAAACAATAATAAGCATTGTTGGAAGACTTGTGGGAAATCTGGGACACCATTACATTGTTGGTGGAGCTGTGAACTCATCCATCCTTTCTGGAGAGCAGTCTGGAACTACACCCAAAGGGCAACAAAAATGAGCATACCCTTTGATACCACAATGCTACTGCTGGGTCTAGACCCTGAAGAGATGATGGAAAAGGGTAAAAACATCACTTGTACAAAAATATTCATAGCGGCCCTGTTTGTGGTGACAAAGAATTGGAAATCAAGCAAATGCCCTTCAATTGGGGAATGGCTTAGCAAACTGTGGTATATGTATATCATGGAACACTATTGTTCTATTAGAAACCAGGAGGGATGGGAATTCAGAGAAGCCTGGAGGGATTTGCATGAACTGATGCTGAGTGAGATGAGCAGAATGAGAAAAACACTGTACACCCTAACAGCAACATGGGGTGATCAAATTGATGGACTCGCTCATTCCATCAGTGCAATGATCAGGGACAATTTTGGGCTGTCTGCAATGGAGAATACTATATGTATCCATAGAAATAACTGTGGAGTTTGAACAAAGACCAAGTACTATTTTAAATTTAGGGAAAAAAAAACCTGATGTCTTATTGTCTGATTTTGCTATCTCTTATACTTTGTTTCTTCCTTAAGGTTAGGATTTCTCTCTCATCACACTGAATTTGGATCAATGTATACCATGGAAACAATGTAAAGACTGACTGATGAATTGCCTTCTGTGGGGGGGGGGAGGGAAGTAAGATGGGGGGGAATTGTAAAACTCAATATAGATAAAATCTTTAATAATAATAAAAAAAGAAATCATGAGTGGCCTGACTTCAGCAAAGCATGGAAAGAGCTACATGAACTGATGCTAAGTGAAATGACCAGAATCAGGAGAAGCAACATTGTAAGATGATCAAATATACTGGATGCTGCTCCTTTCAGCAGTTCAGTAATCAGGGACAATTCTGAGAGACCTGATAAGGAAAACACCATCCACATCCAGAGGAGGAAAAAAACTAGGGATTCTGAATGGAGAGAAAACCACACAATGTTCACCTTTTAAAAACTTCTTTTATGCTTTTTTTTCTTTCTTTCTCATGTTTCATCCCTTAATTTTAGTTCTCCTTTCACAGTCTGACTAATAGAGAAATATCTTAAATTCAATTTTACACATTTAACCTTTATCAGATTGTTTGTTGACAGGAGAGAAGTGGAAAAATGTGGAACTAAAAAGCTTGCGAAAGGATAGATCTTACAAACTATTTCTGCATGTAATTGGAAAGTCAATAAGGGGGAGAAAGTTTTCACAGTTTAATAGCCCTTTGGACATAGTTCAAAATTGTCCTCTGGAATGGTTGGACTAGTTCACAATTCCATCAATAATTCATTACTGTATTTATTTTTCTATATCCTCTCTAATGTATGTAATTTCTGATAGGTTTGAGTTGATACCTCAGAGTTGTTTTAATGTGTATTCTCTATTCAATATTGATATAGAACATTTTGCATATGACTATAGATACCTTTCATTTCTCCTACATAAAACTTTCTGAAAATATACTTTGCTAATTTAACAATTGGAAAATGACCCTTATTTTTTATAAATTTTACTCACTTGAAGTGAGTAAAATGATGTCTTTATCTGAATTACTTACCTCAAAAATTGTGGACATTAATTCATTGCCAGGTATTGCTTTCAGCAAAATGTAGATTTCCTGATTATCTCTTTAAATAAGATCAATTTTTGCTTTTTCATGATATCATAATTCCTACCTCTGTTTTTTTTTAACTTCAGTTAAAACAAAATAGATTCTGTTTCAAATCTATCTATCTATAGAGATAGAGATAGAGAGATATAGATGATATAGATGATATAGATGATATAGATATAGATAGTATAGATATAGATTAGATATAGATATAGATATAGATATAGATGATATAGATGATATAGATATAGATATAGATATAGATATAGATATAGATATAGATATAGATATAGATATAGATATAGATATAGATAGATATAGATATAGATATAGATATAGATATAGATATAGATATAGATATAGATATAGATATAGATATAGATATAGATATAGATATAGATATAGATATAGATATAGATATAGATATAATTTACCATGGAAGTTGCTAAATCTTAAATGATTCTGATTATGTCTCCATGATAATTGTTTCTTTCTTACTACTTGCAATATTTTCTCCTTGACCCAGGAGCTTTGGAATTTGGTTATAAGACATCTGAGAGTTTTTATTTGGGGATCTTTTTCAAGAGTTGATCACTTTCACATTCACTTCCACATTCAGTTTCTATTCTACTCTCTGAACCTACAGTATTGGAACTAATTTTTCAATATCTGTATATCGATATCTGTTTTTTATTATGACATTAAGATAGTCCAATAATTCTCAAATTATTTTTCTTTTTTTATTTTAAATGTCAATTATTTTTCCAATGAGATACTTAACATTTTAATTTCTTTTTTCTTTTTTATTGTATCTTATTTTCCTTGATGTCTCATGGAGTCAATAGTTTTTATTTGCTCAATTCTAACTTTGTTTTTGTTTTTGCAAGGCAATGATAACACAGCTAGGTAATTATTGAGTGTCTAAAAATGGATTTGAACTCAGGTCCTCCTGACTCCAGGGCCAGTGCTGTATCCACTGCACTACCTAACAGCCCCTCAAATTCTAATTTTTAAGGAATTATATTTTGGACCTCTTTTTCTACTGGGGTGATTCACTTTTTAAGGAAGCTTTTCTTCAGTTAATTCTGTGTTTCTTTTTCCATTAGGACAATTCTATTTTTTAAGGTGCTATTTTCTTCAGGTTTTTGTGTGTTTTTTTAAACGAGCTATCAATTATGTTTTTTACGATTTTCTTGCATCATTCTCATTAGTTTTTCCAAATTTTCCTCTATCAATCTTATCTCTTTATTTAACTCTTCTAGGAATTCTTGTTGGACTTGTGTCCAATTGTCACTTTTTCTTTGAGGTCTTGTTTGCAGCTATTTTCATGTTCTTTTCTTCTGAGTTTGTGGTCTTTATTATATTCCCTCACATTAATGTAGCTTTTTAAATGACCAAGTTCTTTTTGTTGTTATCTTGACTTTACACTCTGGATTAAAATTAGACTTTGCTCACCTCAGGATGAGAGACTCTGTCCCAAATGTCCAGTTTTGCAAACATTTATTTTAAGAACTCTTTTTTTGAGGGGCGGCTAGGTGGTGCAGTGGATAGAGCACTGGCTGTGGAGTCAGGAGTACCTGAGTTCAAATCCGCACTCAGACACTTAATAATTACCTAGCTGTGTGGCTTTGGGCAAGCCACTTAACCTCTTTGCCTTGCAAAAACCTAAAAAAAATTTAAAAAAAACTCTTTTTTGGTATCTACCAATTTTCAGTGCTTCCAAGGGATGGGATTCTGGGAGATGAATGATCAATGGTCACCTGGACTCAGCTCTGGTCTTTAATCAGATATGGTCTCTATTTACCAACAGCCATTAGTATTAGTATTTCTCTGAGTCCTGGAATTGTGGCCAGATTCCCATTGCTCCTTTAACAGCAAGTGATGATGCTTCTCTCAACTTTGGAACAATAACCCTTTTGATGGAAGACAAGTCTTACACTCTTGTCCTAGAACTGTGATCCAAAATTATATATGGGTAACAGAGCCGCATAACATTTTCAAATCCTGCACTCCATGACAACAAAAAGTCCTTTGTAATATTTTTTCTGATCAGTTTTCCAACCCTCTTACATTCTATAAACTGAAATTTCCTGACCCCCAACATCCAATGATGCTGCAACTGAATGTGCTCTGGACCAATCCAAAACCTGGTGTCCTTGACTTTTCCTACTGACATCCTAAATTTCTCAGTTTGGAAAAAATTCTCATCCTGACCTTTTTTTGGCTCTGCCTCTACAAAATTCAATTTGATTCATCCTTTACAAGTTGGTTAGAGGGAGATGTTGTGAAAATTCAGCTGGGTTTCAAATTCTACTCTGCCATCTAAGAGATATTTTAGAAGTTAGAAAGCTATTCAGTTAAATGAGTATATAATTCCTTAAATGCTAGTGCTTAAAGAAAAAAAGCATATTTCATTTTAATAGAAGAGAATTCTAAACATCCAAATTCAAAAATCATACGATTTGATGTTCAATTCAATTAAATGCAACAAACATTTGTTAATCATCTACTATAGGCAAGAGAATCCTTGGTCAAGAACCTAAGTCTATGGTTTGTATGAATCAGAGTTTTTTTTTATTCTCCCTTTTAGTTCATGTCCCCATCTTGTTCTAGGTCACTATAAAAGTGGAAAATCCCTCAAGTCAACACTCAAACAAATAATCTCTCAATTACAAGTCAGGTTTTAATTATCCTGCGAAAATCACACATCCTCCACAACTAAACTCATAAGCAATTAAGACAATTATCCTTCCCTCTCCAGTGAATATAGGATATTCATTCATTTAATTCATTCTTAATTAAAGTTCTAGCTTATGATTATATATCCCTTCTCCCCAATGTAGGAAAACACTTAAAGGCCCTTAAAAATCAACTTTTCTCCCTAGACTTTAAAACTCTATACCTTAATACAAGTCAAGGCCAAAGCCTGGTTTTGCTGCAACATAATGTGCCCCTCTTCCTTACTGTTTTCTCAGTACAGTTTCCTTGGTACAGTATCCTTGAGACTTGGTTTGATTCAAGAAGTCAGTAGAACTTTTCTCATGGGTTCAAAAAGCCTAGTGTAGGGACGGCTAGGTGGCACAGTGGATAGAGCACCGGCCCTGGAGTCAGGAATACCTGAATTCAAATACAGTCTCAGACACAATAATTACCTAGCTGTGTGATCTTGGGCAAGCCACTTAACCCTGTTTGCCTTGCAAAAAAAAAAAAAAAAAAAAGCTTAGTATAGGAATTCCTTTATTATACCAAGAGATACTTGTCTCATTTCAGTTTATCATCAAATTCATCAGTTCTGTTTTTAAATGGAAAGTTGCAAAATGATTTTAAACACAATCATCATCTTCATTATTAAAAATGCATACTCTTGGATTTTTTCCTCAAAATGATAAACAATATCTATCTAAAAACCATTGGCAAGCATTATATACAATGAGAATAAGCTAGAAGCATTTCCAATAAGAAAGATGACTGTTATCATCACTAATATTTACTCTTGTACTAGAAATGCTAACTAGCAATAAGAGAATAAAAAGGAATGAAAAAAATTAGAATAGGAAATGAGGAAACAAAACTATTACTTTTTTGAAGAAAATCAACTTTAAAACTTTGTGAAACAACTGAGTGAATCCCTAATGTTCCAAAGGGAGAAAAAATAAAAACAATTAAAATTAAATTAAATTAAAAAATTAAATTAAATTAAAAAACATTAAATCTAGTTCATGTAAACCATAGAGTTATATTCTTATTGTAGGACATAAAATAAGTCCTAATAAATCATCAACATTTCTATATATTACCAACAATATCCAGGAGCAAAAGATAAAAAGAGAAATTACATTCAAAATGGCTATAGACAATATAAAATATTTGGGAGTCCACCTGCCAAGACAAACCCAGGAACTATATGAATATAATACAAAGCACTTTTCACCCAAATAGTCAGATTTTACAATTTGAAAAATATCCATTTCTTATAGATAGGTAGAACTAATACAATACAAATGACAATTCTACCTACATTAATCTACTTAGTGCCATACCAATCAACCTATAAATGATATTTTATAGAGGTAGAAAAAATAAAATAACAAAATTTATGTAGAAAAACAAAAGATCCAGATATCAAGAGAATTAATGGGGTAAAAAATGCAAAGGAAGATGGTATGACTATACCAGATCTAAAACTATATTATAAAGCAGCAATTATCAAATCTATCTGGCACTACCTAAGAAATAGATCAGTGGAATAGTTTTCATTGAAAAGACACAGTAGTAAATAATTATAAAAATCCATGATTCAGTAGATTCAAACATTCTAGTATTTAAGAAAAAAAATTACTATTTGACAAAAAACTTCTTGGGAAAACTGGAAAACAGTATGGAAGAAATTAGACCCAGACCAATACCTCACACCTTATACCAAGATAAGGTCAAAATAAGGACAGGATTTAGACATAAAGTGTTTCCATAGACCAATTTGAAGAACAAGGAACCTTTATTTGTCAGTTCTATGAACAAGAGAAGAATTTATGACCAAACAAGAGATAGAGAACATTATAAAATGCAAAATGGATAATTTTGATTACATTAAATACAAATTTTTTGCACAAACAAAACAATTACATGCAATATTAGAAAGAATGAAGAAAGCTATGAAATAATTCTTATAGACAGAGTTTTCAATAAAGGTAGATAGAGGCAGAATGAAGAAATTAAAGTTGTCTATAGTCATATGAAAAAATATGATAGAAAAGGAAGATCATAGATATTGGAGAGGATGTGGGGAAAACCCGGACACTGAAACACTGGTGGTGGAGTTGTAAACTGATCCAACCATTCTAGAGAAAAATTTGGAATTACATCCAAACCAATTAAACTGTATATACCATTTGATCCAGAAGGATCACTAATAATGTAAATTTGGAGATCATAAAAAAAGGAAAAGGACCCACATATACAAGAATATTTATAGCAACTCTTTTTGTGGCAGCAAAGAATTGGAAATTGAGCATATGCCCATCAATAGGGAATGACTGAGCAAATTGTGGTATATGAATAATTTGGAATGTTATTATTCTGTTAGAAATGATGAACAGGCAGATTTCAGAAAAATCTGTAATGACCTACATGAACTTGTATGAACCGATGCTGAATGAGGTGAGCCGAACTAGAATGATATTATATACTTTGTGTGATGATCTGTCCTTTTTATGATTTAGTTTTGTTGCTATTAAGCTGTAATCTGCAAGAAAATTTGGGGCATTCATTTGAAAGAGCAAAGAACTGAGAGTAAGAATTTTTGTATACTAATCTTAGCTCTTCAGCTGACTCGCAATGTGATCTTAGGCAAGTCACTTCACTCTGGGTCTTAGTTTCACCACCCATAAAATGAGATTTTCTAAATGATCTAGGATGGCAGAGTCAATTCATGTGAAAAATGATTTGAAACTTCTAATACTGTGCAAGCTCTCTGATGGATTTCTGGTAGAAAAGTTTTTGATAATATCTGAACCCAGCTCCCCTTCTCCACCTCAAAACATCCAGAAATATGCCTAGTGAAGCAAAAGAATAAGCCTGTCTCTTTTAAAATAAAAAGACAAAAAAAACCTGACCAAAAAAGCTAGAAGTCTTTTAGAAGCTCCATTTTTTAAAAAATCAAAAGAAGAACCAAGGAAGAAAACAAGTATTCTCAAAGAATTCAAGGCCCTGAGAATTGCCTGTCTGGCATAACAATGGGAAATCACACTAAATGAACAAATAGTGAGAAAAAACAGATTCATAATTCACTTTCAGAAAAGGAGCAAAGACTATCAGAACAAAACTAGATGTCAAAATTGGAAGAGCACTTGAGGTCTCTTCATACTAAGTGAATTTACCTTGTACAGCTTCATCAGATAAGAGAATTATTTATTGTCCCATGAAAACACAATGAAAGAGTCTACAATATTTTAATAAATCAAAAAAGAATTGCCTTGAAACATTGGAAACCAGGGTCAAAGTACAGCTTCCTAGAAATGGAGAAGACCCTTCCTCTCCCACCCTCCCCATTCCCCCAGGCACCAAGAATGTCAACAAATTTGGAACTTCACAGGGGAGGCTAGGTGGTGCAATGGATAAAGTACCAGCCCTAGAGTCAGGAGTACCTGGGTTCAAATCTGGTCTTGGACACTTAATAATTACCTAGCTGTGTGGCCTTGGGCAAGCCTCTTAACCCCATTTGCCTTGAAAAAACCTAAAATAAAAAATCTGGAACTTCAACATTAAAGAATTTTATGGGCATCAAGGAGAAAATCCTTCAGATAACAAAGAAACCTGACTAAATCATACAGAACTGTTCTTTAAAAGTCAAGAAGTAAAGTACAGTGGTGGAATGTGAGAGATACAGAATCTAAGAATCTCAGTTTGCATCTAAAAGAGTTTTACCAAATGAACATAATCTTGTATTTTTGCTGTCCTATGGAGAATTTTCAGTAAGGTGAAAGCATTTGCATAATTCATACCAAGGAAATCTGAGTAGGCATTTGAAATGCTAATTAATCAAGCAAATTTGTGTAACAAGAAAGACCCAGTGATAAATTAAATGTTCCCTTGCTAGAAAGAGACATTTTTCCTCTAAAAGTCTTGCATTTTATTAAGACAAGAATTATGTACAAAGCCTATGAAATGGAGGGGGTAGGGGAATGGAGAGGGAAGTTGTGTGCATGGACAAGGAAAAGGTGAAGTTTTTAATTCAAAGATAGTGAGAGACAAATAAACTTAAGGAGTCCTGACTTGAGCAAAGGGTAAGAAGGGAACACCTGACCCCAGGAAATGAGACTAGAATGATTCTGGCAAAAAATAAATGAATGAATGAATGAATGAATGAATGAATGAATGTGCTTGGAAAAAAAAACTTAGCTATTCTCAGCAATACAATGATCAAAGGCGATTCCAAAAGACTTGTGATGGAAAATGTCATTCACATTCAGGGAAAGAACCATGGAATCTGAATGCAGATCAAAGCAAGTTATATTCACTTTTTAAATTTTGTTGTTTGTTTTATCCTTCACATGGTTTTTCCCTTTTTTTCTGATCTTCTTTCAAATGGAAATAAGTGTCACATGATAATTCATTATAATATATATCAGATTACTTTCTATCCTAGGATCTAGGGAGGGATGGGTAAAAAGGAGAAAACTTTATAAAAAAATTTTGAAAATTATCTTTACATATCATTTGAAAAATAAATATATAAATGGTAGAAAAGGTGATTTCTTCATTTTCCTATTGCTTCAGAGGTTCTATTTTCTGAGTTTTTTATTCAACCAAGGCACTTCAATATTCTTAAGTATTGACCCCAGAATCAGTCAAGATTTTTTAGATCATTTAGTATTATTTTTTGAGTCTTTGGAAAGTTGCTTTTCCTAGATGAACTAAAAGACTACCAAGCTTCACTATTAGTATGTAAGAAGTCAAGATGGTTTCATTTCATAGCTAATATATCTCTACTTTTCAGAAAACATGAGCATGCCATTCCAAGAATAAAGTAATGAAGATAATTCTACCAAACCTACCTAAGGTCCCACAGCATAAAAACAAAACAGATTCAAAGATCTGACATTGAAAAGAACTTCAGAGAGAGTCTATTCCATTTCCCTTACTTCTTGTTGGAAGGAGAATAATAAGGTTCAGAAAAGGTTAAGCAATTTACCTAAGGACACACCAACTGTAAACTTACTATCAGAATTTAAAGGGAGTTCCTGATTCTAAAGCAACTCTAATTTCTACTACATCATTTTGCTACCTATCAAATTTCAAAATGAATAAAATAATGGCAATGCCAGAATATACTGTTGGAAAAATGCCAGAATACACTCATTAATTCATGTTTTCATAGAGAAAACTGCACAAAAATGGTGTGTTTTTGAGATTTTATCTCAATTGACTTTTGTAATAGAACAAGTCTTTTAACACTAGATCTCTTAGAATTTCTGGAAAGCCATAAGGACTAGATAGGAGACACTTAAGGAGATCATAAAAAATTGAGTGTGCCACTTGCATTTGGGCACTTACATTACCCACATAATTTACATCTGTTGCTGATAGTGGTCTATTCAGTTTAGGTATCTAGTTTAAGGATCGTAGACAATTAACAATTTATAAGCAGTTCAAGTAACTCATCTGATATCTGAGTTACTATGGTACTTGTTCCCTGTTTAAAATAGAGATGACAGTACCTTCAAATCAAAACAAAGCAAGGTGGTTTACTAAACTTAACCAAGAAGTCGGCTGAAAATTAAGCAATCCTCTGAGAAATTGGCTGGTTGGGTTTTCAGTTGGTTATTAGTTAAATAGTTTGCCAAGGAGAACACATGCTTAAAAATAGGCCTGTATTGTGAATGGCTATTTCCTAGTTCAAATGGAATTTAATTATTGAAAAGGGGAAAGTTTTATTAAGTGTATTAATGCCTTCTCAGGGAAGAAAAACTGTTAAAATCTTGTTTTGATAAGGTTTTTCTCACCATTATTCTTTCACCACAGAAAGCTTTAATTTTATATTTCTATTACTTTTATTTCTTCCTTCTGTAATAATTTGGTGAATGAAAAAGAGAACATTAGAATGTTCTAGTATCTCCTTTAATAAAACTTCTCTCTCTGTTTTCTAAGATGATTTGAAACTGAGATCCCAGTTTGAGAGCTTTATGTGTAATCAAAAATGCCTGACTTCAAAACCCGACTCAGGCATTTACTAACTGTATGACCTAGAGCAAATCACTTGATCTCAATCAACCTCAGTTAGCTTATCTGGAAAATGAAGATTTTTTTCTTTTTATTTTATTTAAGCCAAGGGGTTAAATGACTTGCCCAAAGTTACACAGGTAATTATTGTCTAAGCTCACATTTGAACTCAGTTCCTCTTGATTCCAGGGCCTGTACTCTATCCCCTATTCACCCAGCTGCCCCCAAAATGAAGATATTAATGGTTCCTACATCATTGACTTATATTGAAATCAAACAAAATAACATGGATAAAACACTTTATAAACCTTATGGCATTGTGTTACTCAGACTTATTGATGTAAGAGATGGAAAGGTAGAGCAAAAAAAGGAATAATTATTGAATGTGAATCAGTCGGGGATGAAAGAAGATGCTGAATGATAGAAAGGATATGATAAAAAAATTATAGACTATACTTTTATGATCTCTACCTCCAGAAGGAATCTCAGAAGCAACTTCACCAATCAATTTATTTTATAGTTGTAGAAGGGAGGTACAAAGACATTAAATGCCTTGCATAGATTCAAAGATAGACAAGTTAGGACACAACTTCTCTGAATCCAGACCCAGGGATCTAGAATCCACAGTTAGAAAATTTCCAATGACATCCTTAAAGTATCTATGTGTCCATGATGCATGCCACTGATCCCACTTATAAGAGAAAGATTTGTTAGGGTCCTCTGGATTGGTAAGTCAGGAGGCAGGTATTCAAAACATGGCTGCTAAAGAAAAAATAACTGAAATCAAATCAGAAAGATTTTTTTTCTCTCTTTTCTGTTTGTTTTTAAAGGATCCCATTTGAAGAACAGATTGGGCACAGTAGAAAGAGGGCTCAAACTGATATCAAAAGATTAAAGATCACACCTACCTTGGACACTAGCCTTATAGCCATGGGCAAATAACTTTTTCTATGTTAAAACTTACTCTTCTCTTTTAGAAAAAAGGGGGAATAATAATGCCTGCACTACCTCCTTCATAGGGTTATCATTAAAAGAATACTCTGGGATTTGGAGTCAAGATGGCAGCATTAAGGGCAGGAATTCCTGGAAAAATCCCCTCCAAAATTCCAAAAGCCATAAAATTATGACTCTAGCCAAAATTTAGAGGGGAAGAACCCACAGAAAGACTGAGTGATAAAATTTACCAGTCCAAGACAACTTAGAAGATCTGCAGGAAATGTGTTTCACCAGGACTGGGGGTTGGAAAGAGTAGTAGTTTAGCTGGGCCACAGTGTAGCTGGGACAGAGCAAACCAGGCCAGTCTTCCAAAAACAGTCCATGAGGTGTCTGGGTCCCTGGAGGTGTCTGGGTTTATGGCAAAGGGGGGCAGTTTCCAGATCTATATCCCCTTCCAGGGATGGCTTGAAGGGGCAGTGAGAGAACTCTGCTGTACCAGAGGGAACACTGAGCCCCATCAAACCCTTAGAGCAGCCTGTGGTGGGAATCTGTGGTGGAAAACACCCAGTACTTCCAAAGCACTCATCCCACAGATGGTAAAGTAGAGAGGAGAGGCTGAAAAGGTCTCTCCCTGGGGCAAGACTCTACTGCTTGCCCACTCTCACATACAGGTCAAGGTCTGGGCCCCTATACTGCCATAGAGGAATAGAAATCCTCCTTATAGCTCCAAGGCAGAGGGGAGAGTCTGTGGTCATCCACAGACCAGAGCACAGGCAAGAAAGCAGTCAGAAGCTCTCATAAGACCTTGGAAGAATTAAATTCCTGTGGGGTGTCCAAATCCCACCCCAAAGACTTAGAAGTGTGGTAAATCAGTCATTGGCTGAGGAAATGAGCAAACAACAGAAAAAGAAGAGCCTGACCTTAGAAAATTACTTTGGTCCCATGGAGGATCAAAATATACACTCAGAAGATGACAAAGTTGAAGCTTCTGTATTCAAAGTGTCCAAGAAAAATGCTAAGGCTATGGACAAGCTCAGAAAAGACTGAAAAACAAGTAAGGGAGATGGAGGAAAAGTTGTGAAAAAGAAATGAGAGCGATGCAGGTAAGTTACGAAAAACCAAGTGAGTAGCTTAGTGAAATAAATACAAAAAATACTAAAGAAAATAATGTCAAAAACCAGTTTAGGTCGATTGGAAAAAAAAGTAACTCAAAAGGCAAATGAGGAGAAGAATGCCATAAAAAAGCAGAATTGGCCAACTGGAAAAGGAGATAAAAAGTTCTCTGAAGAAAACATCTTCGTCAAATGTAGAATGAAGTTAAAGGAAGCCAATCTCTTTGTGAGAAATCAAGAAATAATAAAACAACATCAAAAGAAGGGAAATTAGAAGAAAATGTGAAATATCTCATTGAAAAAACAACTGACCTCATAAACAGATGCAGGAGAGATCATTTAAAAATTATTGGACTACCTGAAAGTCATGACCAGGGCTTGGAATATGATATTCTGGAAAGCAAAGGAGTTTGGTTTACAACTGGGAATCAACTTCCTACCTAAACTGAACATCCTCTTTCAGGGGGAAAAATGGATAGTCAGTGACTTCCCTGTTAAAATGATTAGAGATGAGCAGAAAGTTTGATCTTCAAGTACTGAACTCAGTTGAAGCATAGAGAGGTTGGATGAGAAGGACTAATTATGAGGAACTTAATGATGTTGAACTCTATGTATTCCTGCATGGCAAGAAGCCATTGATAACTCATATGAACTTCTCATTTATAAGAGCAATTAGAAGAAGCATATACAAGTTGAACCAAATACAAGGAACAGGAGGGAACTGAATATACTGGTACAATATAGTATAAAGATGGAGTCGATGAATGATCAAAGAGGAAAGGAAAGGAGAGATAGAATGGTCTAAGATATTTCACATGAAAGAGTCGAGTAAAAGCTTTTGCAATGGAGTGGAGTGGGGGAAGGAGGAATGAGTGAGCCTTCATTCTCATCAGAAATGGCTCAGTGAAAAAATAACATACACACTTTATAGGGTATAAAAAAAACTATCTTACCCTAGAGAAAAATGAGAGGAAAGGGATGAGATAAGTGGGACAGAGTTGGGGGGGAATAGAGGATAGAAGAAGGGAAGCTCATGGGAGAGGGTAATCAAATACAACACACTTCTGGGCAGGTAGGGTGAAAGGAGAGAGAGAGAGAGAGAGAGAGAGAGAGAGAGAGAGAGAGAGAGAGAGAGAGAGAGAATAGAATACATGGGAGGGGGAGAAATAGAATGGAAGTAAATATAGCTAGTTAATAGCAACTGTGGGAAAAGACATCAAAGCAACTTCTCTGATGGACTTTGGATAAAGAAGACAACGCATCCCAGAGACAAAGCTGATGGAACCTGAAAACAGACTGAAGTACAATTTTTTTTCTCTCACTCCATTTCTCTTGAGGTTTCTCTATCATTTTTGGAGGAGGAGGCAGACCTATGTTTACTTTCCTAACTAGAGTATAAGATAAATAAACCATAAAAATAAAAAAGAGTACTCTGCAAAGTTAAAAGCACTGTATAAATGAGAACTATTATAATTAGAGGCAAATGAGGGAAAGAGAGACTTCATGGATATCCTAAAGGGGAATTCTCATCATCAAGCTAGCCAGATTTTTCCTATGTCATTTATAAATAATACTAATAAAACTCTTTAAAATTCTATGTTTGTTATCTTTAACAGATTCTAATCTAAGCTTTAATAACCATGTGTATAGTATGTGTATATCACCACCACTATGAAGACCTCCAGTTTTGCTTGGAAATTGTTGGTATTTTTTGTTGGTGGTCCTCTGTCCTCCCAAATTCCAAGGAAAAAAATATTTCTTCTGGGTTTTTTCTTTAATCAAAATATAAGCCATATATAAAATATAAGTCCGGAAAAACAGGTAGTGCTTGTTTTCTCTAATGGGAAAAAGAAATGAAGTGGGGAAAAAAAAATTCCTTGTCACTCTGGAATTTAATTATAATTAGACTGTTGATGTCATGGGGGAAAAAAAACACTGGATTTTTGGTAAGAAGACCTGAGTTTGAATCTTTGTCCTGCCTTTTACTATAATTATGACTTTGAGCAACACTTCAGCTTTCTGAGCATATGTTTTCTTATATTTAAAAATGAGGAGGTACAATGGTACAGATTATGCAGTTTATAAGTTTTTCCAGGTCTAAATACTATTTGGTTTATTATTTCATGTTTTGACTTCATATTAATGTTTATAAAATTATATATTTAATTAACCAGCATTAATTTAGTGTCTACAATGTGCCTGGACCCATGTTGAAATGAAATTGATATAAATTGGATTAACAAATTCAATTATATTCAAAATCTCATTCATCATTTAATAAATGTGTAATCCATGGAATTCTAGTCTAGGTAAAAAAAAAATAACATCCATTATTATTAGGAAGAAACTGAGAAGGAATGGATGAAAACATTTATTTTACACTCATTGTCTGTATAAGACTTGGGTTAAAAAAAAAGGCAGTAATTGTACTTCTGGGGCTTACATTCTAATATGGGAAGATAATGCATAAAGGAGAGAAGTGACCAAGTAGTGTATTTTGGTTGAAGAAGTCAAAAGAACTAGTGAGTGATTTGTTATCTTGTTTTCCATTATTTTTTCAGATATTTCTGAGATTTTTCTCAGAAATTACAGCTACCAGAACTTTTAGGACCTGAGAATATGCTTCATCTTGACCAGATAGCTGAAGTTAAGTAAGAGTAGCTAGACAGATACTCTTACCTTGGTATCATCTTTATTCTATCATTTGCAGCCTAAAGATGTTAAAACAGAACATATAAGAAAATATGAATAAGTTTATCTTTTTCAGTAAATCCTTAGGCATCAGTGGAATGAGAACCTTTTCATAGTATATCTGTGATTTTTTAAGTATATTTCTAATTTATAATCATTTAAATTAATTTGGTCTTAATTTGATTTTTTAACTGCCTTGATTTAATGATATTATTGGTTACTAATAAATGAAACTGAGAACTTTTAGAATGTATTTGAATTTTATGTTACTCATTTGACTAAGTAGTCAGAGTTAATCAATGTTTGAAAAAGAAATTCTGCAACCAGAATACTAGATGAAAATCTTAATATTCATTGCTATTCATTTTAGAGAACTAAAGGATTCAGTTAACACAGTGACCAAATTTAATTATCATTGATCCTGATACAACTATTTGGCCAATAGCAGAGGTATGTGTATATATACATAGATAAACCATTTAATAGTCTATTCAATGAGCAAATAATAATGATCCTAAATGATTTGTAGCATTTACCCATTTCTAAGATATGGTCATACAGTGATTATTTCACAATGGGCTTTTGAGACCACTACAATTGACTTCAGCATAGCTGTCACTCATTGTAGTGTTTGTCCTTCAAAAGGACCAATGATATCAGGAGGGTGATGTCTAGACTCACAAATGAACTGAATCTAAATGAAACAGAGCTATGCAAAGTCATTGGCCTTATGCTCCTCTCCAGAGTCATCAGAGTCTGATGGAAAGTCATAGGTCAGGACTGGTAATGGCCCTGGATGCCGTGGGTCTTTCTCAGGTCTCAATTAGTCAGAGGCAATGTCCATTCAGTCCAAAGGCTAGGTCAGAATTGAGGCAAAAGATGGCTTACTTTTCCTTCAAAAAAGAACTAATCTGAAAGGGAAAGTCAGAGTTTCTAGTGAGAAAAGAAACAATTGCTATTTATAATTATTCTGAGCCATCAAAACCCAAACAAAAGCAAAGTTAATAATGTCAGAAATGGGACTTGAACTCAGGCCTTCTGGGCTTTCAGGTCAAGTTTCCATTCACAATTCCACATTCTCTTACTGAGACTGATACATACATGTATTTCTATATGTGTATATATATACAAATAGAGGAAAAAGGAAGGGGAAATAGGGACAAAGAAGCCTATATATGGAGTCAGAGTTCAAGTTTGAACAAAGGCTAAAATCCTTATTCTAATACTTAACTTTGCATTACCATGTGTAACTAAGTTCCTTTTCAATAAAATAGAAATAATATATTTATGCTATATACCCCATACTGTTGTAGTGAGAGATGCTATATAAAAGTGAAGTGTAATGAATAATGATAATTATACACACACACACACACACACACACATATATATATATGTATATATATATATATATATATATATATATATATATACATATGGACTAGAACTGGAGGGCAAGAATGCACAACAATAAGAGCACGAAGTCTAGATTCTGAGAGTTAAAGTTCAAATTCCATCCCTGACATTATGTGTGTGACTTTGAGCATAGGATTATAGAGTTAGAGCTGGAAGGGAATTACACACATATAAATATGAACATATGTGACATAAACACATGTATTCACATATAACAAGGGAAGAAACTAATACCAAAAGAAATATAATATTTGCAAAGTGCTTTAAGATGTTTCAAGTGCTTAAAAAATATAGGCACTATGAATGGCTCAATTTTGCAGAGGAGGACATGAAAAGAAAACTAAGAGTCACTAAGTGATTTTCTCAGGGTCATAATTAATAAGTATACAAGACAGGATTTGAACTCAGTTCTTTATTATTCTAAGGTTCCACATATTTAAAATGTGAACATAAGATTTTTCTGGTAGCTGTTGTCCTCAGGCTCCAAGTCATTCCTCTTCCTTCCTCAATGAATTTGATACCTAGTTTCTAATTTTTCACTCCCTCCCAACTCCTACCCTCATACTAGGAGATTTTAACATACAGATTGATTCTCCCTCAAATTCTCCAAGCAATTAGTTCCTCACCCTATTCGAGCTACTCCTCCTCCACCTATCTCAACAAAATATAAAGATATGTATGTATATATATGTATATATATATATATATATATATATATATATATATATATACCCTTGATCTTGCCACTATCCATAAATATATCAGTTCTATATTGATGAGTTCTGACATCCTTCTATGGAACCATTGACTTTTCACTTCTCCCTCTTCTTGACCTTATAGAACTCTAAACTTAAGTTGCACCATTACCTCAAATCCCTTGACTTCTCAAAAGGCTTCCAAGCTATCTTCTCCACACTTACCACTCTCTTCTCTTCTCCTCTTCTTGATTCCTTTATGAAACAATTCAACTCTGCTTTCTTCCTCTCTTAAATCCATCATCTCTCTCTCTCATATCACTGTTTACCACCCAACCAGGCTTCTGCTTCTGATTACTCCACCATTCATCATCTCTGCTCCTACACAAATACAGCTGAATGAAGATGAAAAAAAATCAAGGAACAGGTCTGACTGAGTCCACTACAAATTTGTCACATAATGCCAAATGGACTCTTACTGCTTGCAGCAAGACAAATATAAAAAAGAGTTACAAATAAAGAAATGATTCAAACAAAGGGAAACAGAAATAATTTCCTTCATCCAGTATAGAGAGCCAAAAAAATTGCTAGAAAATTTCAAGAACTGGTCAAGGGCCCTTCCAGAGAGTCTAAAGCCAGAGAGATCTCAAAAAAAAATCAGGAATCCAGTAGGATCTCTGAGCTGACCTCTCAGAGCTAAAACTAGGGAAAAAGTGAAACCTGAGTAGATGTTTGTCCTTTTTCCCCCCTACATTTCTCACTTTTTAAAAAATTATTGATTTTTAAGTCAACTAATTTCTTCAAAGAACAGTAACTGTTCATGTGGCAAGGATCATGATTATGGATATTTTCCTCTTCTGAGTTTATTTTCGGTCACCCTGGCATGTTGAAAGATGTTTAATTATTTTGTTTGTTTATTCATTTTTGCTGCTTTGGCCTCAGAAGTTAAGTTCTAGCTTCACTCTTAATCTTGTAATAAAATCAAATTCTTCTTTCTTTAAGCCTTTCTTTCACCACTGAAACCAATGTTGTCCTCTCCTGTGATCAACCTTGTTTGTAGCCCCTTGCTTTGGACAAGGAGATCTTTCCTCAAATCTTCAATAAAATCTTAGGGTACTCTTCTGTGGTGTGAGGGAACTAGGTAAGACCTTTTCATTAGCTTCCAGCTGAGGCACATGAGGATCTTAAAAAAGAAAAAATAGGGGGCAGCTAGGTGGTGAAGTGGATAGAGAACCAGCCCTGGAGTCAGGAGGACCTGAGTCTCAGACACACAATAATTACTTAGCTGTGTGACCTTGGGCAAGTCACTTAACCCCCTTGTCTTATAAAAGAAAAAAATATCAACTGCCACTGAGCTGAGGATTCCTTTTCTTCATGTAGATAGTTGTTCAGTGCAGAGGTTTCTTTGATGGTTTAAAGTTTAGAAGTCTGTCAGTTTCACTCTCTAAAAGTTAAATGCTGCTTGCTAGTTTATTGAATCAACTTTTTCCATCAGGGGCTTTCTTTCAGATGCTGCCTAAATTCTTCTACTTTTATTTTGTAGGAATCTGGGGCATATGTCTTGATTGTCCAAAGAATGAGATTTTTAGTGTCTTTAGATTGTTTAATGGTGAAATAGAGCTGTACTGTTTCCTCATGATCCTCCCCTCTTAGGGACAAAGATGTAAATTATTTTGCATTAAATCTGTTTCCTGTAGACAATACATTTTTATATTTTGTTTCTAATCCCTCCCACATTCTTTTCTTCTTATTTGTGATTGTAATCTATTTATATCTAACATTACAGCTCTTAAATTTATTGTTTCATCTAGCATTCATTTTTCATATCAAAAATAACTGGATACTTGGGTTACTATTTTTTCAGTTATTCCAAACTTTATAGGACAATATTAAATGACTCATATATACTATCCTATTAATATTTTTCACCTAGATTATTTATCAAAGATGTTAGTTTACATTTAAAATTATCTCACTCTTTCCCTTTAACTTTCTTTTGCATTTTTTATTTTTCTTTTCTTTTATCTTCACTCACTTTCTGTGGTATTCAGTAATTTATGCTAAACAATTTCAAGAATGTTCTAATTAGTTAATACCTAGTTGATCTCAGTTGAAAAGTATTTATTGTTTTAAGTTCTTGACTTTTTTCAATTGAAGTATAAATTCCTATGAATCCTTTAAGGTATTTTTATTCAAAAAAATCTCAGATCTTTTCTTCAAATAACAGATTTAGACTTGGAAAATATGTGGCTTTTGTTTTTCATATATAGATATTTGATATCTATATATCGTGTATCATATATTGATATCGATACTTTCCATATGTAGATATTTGATATATATAGTTATGTCTATGTCTATATCTATATCTATAACTATCTATAAATAGGCCAAAAAACTTTTCTAGCTATCACAATAGACCAAGCCAGTAACTGGATCTTTGAAGACCTAGAATGCATTGACTGACTTTATACTATCTTCATTCTTTTTTTGTGTTCTATATGGATTCTGTTTCTGTACTATTGACTTGGCTAAGGGAAGATCTGGGTCACTATCTGTAACTAAGAAAGAATAGAGAGGAAAGAATCAGGTATTTCTAATTTTATGATTATCATAAAACAATTTTAACTTGGAAAGGTTTTAGAAATACAGTTTATACACAAAAGCAGATTTTAATAGCTAAAAACTCAAATCCTGTTCAATTATTTTACATAGAATCAAATAAATATGAACTTTTAGAAAATTTCAGTTAAGATTAATCTCCTAAACATTTAATTCTGAATAATGGAAGAATATGTATGAATTGTACTATGCAATAGTAAACACACTCCAACAATCTACATTTTAATGTCAGTCTAACAAAGATATTTCAATTTATAGTAGGAGGAGAGTTGCTATTTTTAATTCAATATAATTCAACAAAAGTTTATTTTGTGCAAACTTTATGCAATGTGCTCTGTTAGTTTAAAAGGTATAGTGATGAAGCCAGTAATTCAACACTTACCTTAAAAAGTTAATAAACTTGCCATAGAAGTAGGATAAGGGTGAATGGGATGTTGAGGAGTGGGTGGGAGATATGACATATTTATTAAAAAATATAATATGAGATAGACTGTGAAAACTGTTGAAAGAGATGTGAAAAGAAAAGAACTGATGAAAATGGTCAACAGTCAGAAGAATATTTTATAATCTATTATAAACATTTTTGAAATTATACTGTAAGCAATTTTGAAAACTTGTAAAAACTGATGGAGAATCATGTGAGTAGAACCAGGAAAGTAATTTATACAACAGCAGCACTGAAAACAGTCCTGGCAATTTTGCAGTCCTTAAGAACTATGATCAACATAATAACCATCCATGCATGATTCCAGAAGACTCGTGATTAAGCATGCTAATAACTGCCTATAAGAGAGGTGGTAGGCTCAGGGTACAGAAGGAGACATAATTTTTGAACATGGTGCTTTGTGACAGTCCTCTGGAGTAAGGTAATCCCTTTTAGAAATTAAGAGTCACAGAGGCAAATTCGGCCCAGTGTAGGTGAGCTTACCAGGGATTCAATTTATATCAAAGGAAAGGTCTGAGGGTCAGCCAGAGCAGCCAGAGGAAACAAACCTCTTCATGAGTTTAGATTTAATGAATAATATAGCAATAGACATCAGTTCAATGTTCAGGTTTTATTAGGAAATATTAGGGAAGATTAGGCAAGGGGCAAGGGGAGAAGAGAAAGAGAGAAGGAGAAAGTGGTGCACAGAGTAAAACTCATTTAAAGGTGGCACTGAGTTGGGAGCACAGAGACATGGATCCATTCAGGTGGAAAAGCTTGGTCACATGGGAGCAGCATGCTCTCAGGGAGGGAAGATATGTTCCCTAAGGAATGTTTACTGTTAGCATGGGGAGATCTGCCATCTTCCTGACCCCAAAGTCAGTGCTCTATCCATTGCACCACCTAGCTACTGTATTTTTTTTGTGAGATTGTAAATTGATAAAGGAGGTAAAGGAGGATTGCCCAGAAGAAGTGAAGAGGTTATATAACATAAATTTGTAGAGGACCTAGTCAGAACATGATTTTTTTTTATTTTAGTTTAAAAGCATCTATATAAGGAAGATGATGAATGATGGTCATAATAAAAGGCTGAGACTTGACTGGACATAATCAGTGATATGATGGGGTTTAGGAATTTGAGAGAGGAGTACAATGTAAAGTGGAGTTGATTCACCAAGGGTTCAAGATGGGAAGAAGAGGAAAGAGTGTCTAATTCGGGAGATATATAGCCTGGAAGAGAACTGAGGAGTTAAGAAATTGGAGGTCACAGACTAGATGAAGGTTGTGTAAGGGAAGTCAGAGGAATAAGTGGAAAAATCAATATATGATAGATGGGTGAACTTTGGAATTCTTTAGCATGAAGGTGGCATATTTGTGGAAAATGGCAAGATGAAGAGTGTGGCTGGGGGGGATACAGAAGGAGTAAGTCATAGGAATAATTTGAAGAACTGACAGGTAGGGTATTTAAGGGAGAGTCAATCTATGTCGGAATTTACAGTATGAGGACAGGATTTGGGAAAGAGAGAACAATTCTGAAACAAACTCGGAAGAAGAAATGGTAGTGACCTAGAAATTTTCTGTAGATACTCTACCAAGATTTTCACTGGGTAGTAGATAGGAATGGCATGAACCTCAAAAGAAAAGAGGTTACTGAGTGATAAAGAGGGAGAACCTAGAAGTAGCATTGCAGAACAAAGATTATTCTAATTCCCTTCGTCAGACAATGAGCTCAATAGAATAAGAGAAGGAAAGTGTTGGAAAGAATAGCTAAAAAGGCTGTGTCATCAGTGGGGAGGCAGGTAAGGTAAAAGGATTATTTTTTTTGTCTATGAAAAAAGGGAGCAGGTAATAATCACTTTCAGCAGTCAGAACGATTCAGGGAAAGTTTCTCAGAGGTTACAATAGACCTTGAAGAAAAAGAAGGATTTTTTTAAAGCAATAATAGATGAGCAAAGAAATTTCGAGTACAGAGGCCAACTTAGGCAAATGCAAAGAGACAGAAGAATACAGAATTAGATGAGATAGAGCTGGTTGGAGCACTGAGTAAAAAAAAAAGAGAGAGATAGTATGAGATTGTAATTAATATCCTGCACATTTTAGTAGACATATTCTTAATTCAGATCGATAGATCTCTTCATTTTTAAATGTTTTCCTACGTTTAAAGAATACTCAGTCTTTGAGAGTGTGGGTATAACTAAACAAATCAGTTAATTTTGTTTTATGTGTTTGAAAATATATTATTTCATAATCATCTACAGCTACTAGACTGTACCAGCCATTGCGTGAGGCAATTGTTTCTATAATTCTGCTTCTTAGAAGCACAATTATCAGGCGGCTAGGTGGTGTAGTGGATAAAACACCAGCGCTGGAGTCAGGAGTACCTGGGTTCAAATTCGGTCTCAGACACTTAATAATTACCTAGCTGTGTGGCCTTGGGCAAGCCATTTAACCCTGTTTGCCTTGCAAAAACCTTAAAAAAAAGAAGCACAATTATCTGGAATCCATAAGAATTCATTACCTGATAGCAAGGAGTTTATTATTTCTTCTATTATCAATGCTCCCTGGGACTACTGTGTATGCCATTATTAGATAATTTGGTCTGATAGAGTTGCTGACATTATGTTTCTTCTTCCTCTTCTTCCTTCTTCTTATTCTCCTCCTCCTCCTCCTCTTCCTCCTTCTCCTTTGTTCTTTATTCTTCCTTCCTGCTCCTCTTCATCTTCTGTTTAAATATGGTCTGTCATTTCATTGGTATAATGATTCCCCTTTATCTATGAAAAAAGCCAGGATAAGGGGGCAGAGCCAAGATGGCAGCATGAAGGCAGCATTCCCTGACAACTCTGACCACCCAAAAGCCAAAAAAAAAAAAAAAAAACAAAGGATGGCTCTAGGCAAAATTTAGCAGTGCAGAACCTACAGAAAGACTGAGAGATACATTTTCCCAGTGCAAGATAACTTAGAAGTTTCATGGGAAAGATGTGCTTCACCAGGAGCAGGAGTTGGAAAAAAAACCCATGGTGCAGCCCAGCCAAGCACAGCCCAGAGATCAGCCACAACAGCTTGAAGGGACCAAGAGAGAGCTCTGCTTCATCTGGGTGAGCGTGGAGAAAGCAGCCTGCACCTCCTGAGACAGTAAGGGAAGTCTGCAGAGATTTCTCTGCTCTCCCTGGGGTAGGACTTTTGTTTGCCTACAATCAGATTCAGGTTACAGCGTGGGCTTCCTTACTAAGATAGCCAAGCAGTATCCCTCCTTAGAGCTCCAGGGCAGAGGGAAGTGAGGTGGTCATCTACATATCAAAGCACAGGCAAGAGAGCATAAGACCTTGGAGGAATAAAGGTCCCATTTGGATGCCCCCCCCAAAAAAACCCAAAGTATTAGAAGTGCTGTAAAATTAGTCTTGGACTGAGGAAATGAGTAAATAACAGAAAAAGAAGAATCTGACCATAGAGAATTACTTTAGTCCCATGGAAGATCAAAACACATACTCAGATAATGACAAAATCGAAGTTTCCATATCCAAAACCTCCAAGAGAAATACAAAAGGGGCTCAGACTATGGATAAGCTCAAAAAACTTTGTAAAGAAATTAAGAAATTGGGAGGAGAAATGAAAGCAATGCAGAAAAATCATGAAACCCAAATCAAAGCTTGTTGAAAGAAATACAAAATAACACTAAAGAAAATTATATCTTAAAAAAACCAGTTTAGGCCTAATGGAAAATGAGGAGAAGAATGCCTTAAGAAGCAAAACTGGCCAACTGGAAAAGGAGATAAAAAAGCTCTCTGAAGAAAGTAACTCCTTCAAATTTAAAATGGTACTAAAGGAAGCTGATGACTTCGTAAAAAATCAGGAAGAAATAAAACTGTTCCAAAATGCCAAAAATCAGAAGAAAATGTGAAATATCTCATTGGAAAAACAACTGACCTTGAAAACAGATCTAGAAGAAATAATTTGAAAATTATTGGACTATCTGAAAGCCCCAACCAGAAGAGCCTAGACTTCATTTTTCAAGAAATAATACAGCAAAATTGCCCTGAGAACCTAGAAGCTGAGGGTAAAATAGAAATCAAGAGAATTCACCAGTCACACCCCTGAAAGGGATCCCAAAAGAAAAACTTCCAGGAATATTATAGCCAAATTCCAAAACTCCCAAATCAAAGAGAAAATTCTAAAAGCTGCCAGAAACAAACAATTCAACTACTGAGGCTCCATAGTCAGGATTACACAGGATCTGGCAGCATCTACATTAAGGGCTTGTAGGGATTGGAATGTGATAGTCCGGAAGGCTTAAAAGGTCTTGGTTTACAACTGAGAATCAATTACCCAGCAAAACTGAACATCCTCTTTCAGGGCAAAGATGGATTTTCAATGAAACGGGGGACTTTCAGACTTTCCTAATGAGACAACTAGAGCTGAACAGAAAGTTTTATCTCCAAATACGGGACACTGGTGAACCATATAGGGAGTGGAAGAGAGGAACTATGAGGAACTTGATGATGTTGAACTGTTTGTATTCCTGCACGGGAAGAAGATATTGATAACTCATATGGACTTATTCATTTTTAAGAGATGTTAGAAGGAGCTATATAGAAAAGACATAGTAAGGAGAGGAATATAATGGTATGATATGGTAAAGGGATGGAGTCAATGGGCAATGGAGGAAAGTACTGGGAGGAAGGAAAAGGAGATGAAGAAGCTGAGAGATTTCACATAAGAGTCAAGAAAAAGCTTTTTCAATGGAGGGGAGGGGAAAGGTGAGGGGGAATTTGTGAGCCTTCTTTCTCATTGGAAACGGCTCAGGGAGAAAATGACATAAACACTTAATAGGGTGAGGAAATCTGTCTTGCCCTGGAGAAGGATAGGAGGAAAGGTACGGGATGAGGGGGAAGGGGGGGAGAGAAGGGAGGAATAGGTGATAGAAGAGAGGTAAGATCAAGGGAGAGGGTATTCAGATGCAGTACACTTTTGGACAGGGCCAAGATGAAAGGAAAGAAAGAATAGAATAAATGAGAGTGGAGAGAAATGGAGTGGAGGTACAGCTATAATAGCAACTGAGGGAAAAATATTGAAGCAGCTTCTCTGGAGGACTTATGATAGGGAAAGCAACTCACCCCACAGACAGAGCCATTGAAATTTGAACACAGACTAAAGTCTCTATTCTTGAGGTTTCCCATCTTCTTGGTGGGGGGAGGGGGTTTATGTTTATTCTTTTTACTCTTATAACATTCAGTTCACATCAGTGTATGGCATGGAAATAATGTAGAGACTGTCAGATAGCCGGGGGGGAGGGAAGGAAGGAGGGGGGAAAATTGTAGAATTCAGTGCCTTGCAAAAAATGATGAGTACATATTACTATTGTATATAATTGGAAAACAAATAAAATGTTTAAAAATAGAAAAAAATAAAAATCAAGTAGAGGCTCAAAAAAAGAAAGAAAAAAAGAAAAAAGCCAGGATCACAGAACCAACATAGGTCAGAGCCTGTTCTAGATTTCAGATTCTGAGGCTTGATCTCTATGTCTTTAACTTCTAGACCAGAAGTGTCAAGCACTCCACACATTGATAGCATGTAATCCTCAATACCTCTGAGTCTTCTACAAACCACATTAAAATGCAGAAATATTAAACAAAAAACAATAAAACATAGATAGTGTAGATATGTAGTTTCCTAAATCATTATACAGACTGCAAGAATCTTTGTGGAAAGTCTAGTGGTCCCTATTTCTATTTGAGTTTAACAACACTGAACTATATAATGCTGATTATTCTTTTTATTTTTTATAAATTTGATTCAATTCTCTATATATTTTAGAAATGATTCCTTTAGGGGGGAGGCTAGGTGGCACAGTGGATAAAGCACTGGCCCTGGAGTCAGGAGTACCTGGGTTCAACTCCAGAATCAAATACTTAATAATTACCTAGCTGTTTGGCCTTGGGCAAGCAACTTAACCCCATTTGCCTTGCAAAAACCTAAAAAAAATGATTCCTTTGTCAGAAACACTAGTTGTAAAAATTGTTTCCCAATTGACTACATTCCTTTAGGTCCTGGTTACAGTGGTTTTACTTGTGCAAAAAAAATTTTTAATGTAATGTAATCAAAATTATCCAGTTTGGTTTTTTAATGTTCTCTATCTTATCTTTGGTCTTAAACTGCTCCCCTTTCCATAGATCTGACAGGTAGACTACTCCTTGTTCTCCTAATTGGCTTATAATATTACCTTTTATGTCTAAATCATGCACCCAGTTTTCCCAGCAATTTTTATCAAAGAGTAAGGTTTTAGCCCAGCCTCTGAATTCTTTGGGTTTATTAAACAGTAGATTACTATAGTCATATACTACTGTCTCTTCCACTAATCTACTCCACTAATCCACCACTCTATTTCTTAACCAGTAGCAAACATGACTGCTGACTGATGCTTTATATTTGACAACTGGTATGTCTAGGTTGCCTTCCTTTGCATGATTTTTTATTAATTCCCTTGATATTCTTGGCCTTTTGTTCTTCCACGGCAATTTATTGCAAATTATTTTTACTGTATCATGAGCTGAAAAGGATAGTTTTAATATTTCTGCCTTTCTGCACTTGATTATGAGGTTTTTAATGTCCTAATGCATGGGCAATTTTTGTGTAGGTGTCAAGTAAACAGAAAAAAAAGTATATTTCTTTCTATCCCTGTTCAATTTTCTCCAGAGGTCAAACATTCTATTCACTTCCTAAACTTCCTTTTTGTTTATTTTATGGTTAGATTTATCTAATTCTGAAAGAGAGGTCCCCTACCAGTATAGTTTTGCTATCTATGTCTACCAGTAATTCATTTAGCATCTCCTCTAACAATTCAGATGTTATTATCTCTTGGTTCATACATGTTTAGTATTGAAATTGCTTCATTGCCTATGATACCTTTTAGGTATCACAGGATGTAGTTTCCTTCATTATTTCTTTTAATTAGATCTATTTTGCAGTTGGTTTATTTAGCTGGAATAAGGATTGCTTTCCCTGCTTCTTCATTTCAGTTAAAGAATTTTATTTCAACCTTGTACCTTTACTCTGTGTATCTCTTTGCTTCAAATATTTTCTTGTAAGCAGCAAAATGTAGGATTCTGGTTTTGAATCCACTCTGCTATTCACTTCCATTTTATGGGAGAGTTCATCGAATGCACATTCACTGCTATAATTACTCTTTTTTTTTTAGGGTTGTTTTTTTTTTGCAAGGCAAACGTGGTTAAGTGGCTTGCCCAAGGCCACACAGCTAGGTAATTATTAAGTGTCTGAGACCGGATTTGAACTCAGGTATTCCTGACTCCAAGGCTGGTGCTCTATCCACTGCACCACCTAGCCACCCCCATTGCACCACCTAGCCACCTGCACTAATTCTTTATTGCTCTTCATTTTGTTCTTTCTCCCCCCTTTCATCTTATCCCTCACCCCTAGTGTTTTGTTTCTGAATACCATCTCCCTCAATGTGTTTTCTTCCTTCTATCCATGACTCTACTTTTCTTTCCTCTTTCTCTTTTCTCTTTCTTCTTTCCTTCCCTTCTACCAACCCTTCCTTCCTTCCCTCTACTTTTCCCTCCTAACACTTGAAAGGTAAGATAAATTTCTAAACTCATGTGTGTTAATCCCTCTTTGAGCCAAATACAATGAGAGAAAGTTTCAGGTAGTTCTCACCTCCTCCCTTCTTATCCTTTATGGCAATAGATGCAATTTGGGATCACCTCATGTGATGCAATTTACTCCATTCTACCTCCCTCTTCTCATCTCTTTTCAGTTCCCTGCATTTCTTGATGAAATATTTTTTTAAAAAAATAATTACATCAAAGTCACAGACAAACCATGAATGTCCATATCTTCTTCTAAGTATAGTCACTCTAATAGAGTTACAATTCTCAAGCGTTTTGAGAATGTTCCTCCCAGGTAGGTATATAACCAATTTAATCTTACTAGATAGCAGGTTTTTCTTTTCCCCTGTTTACCTTTTCATGTATTTCTTGAATCTCCTGTTTGAAGATCAAATTTGCTATTCAGTTCTGTTTTTTTCATCAGGAATGCTTGAAAGTCACCTATTTCATTAAATGTCCATGTTTTCCCTTGAAAGTAATGGCTGGCTCAGTTTTGCTGGATTGTTGATTCTTGGTTGTATTCCAAGCTCTATTGCTCTCCAGAATATCATATTCCAGACCCTTCAAGACTTTAATGTTAATGCAGCCAGGTCCTATGTAATCCTGACTGGGGCTCCTTGGTATTTGAATTGCTCTTTATCACTGCTTGCAGTGATATGATATGATAATGCAGTGATTGATATGATAATTTTGGCATTTGATCACAATATTTCTTGGTGTTTTCATTTTGGCAATTCCTTTCAGGGGGTTTTCATTGGATTCTTTCAATGATTATTCTGCCCTCTGGTTCCAGCATATCAGGACAGTTCTCCTTAACTATAACCTGAAGAATGGATCCAGGCTCTTTTTTTAAGGTTTTTGCAAGGCATATGGGGTTAAGTTGCTTGCCCAAGGCCACACAGCTGGGTAATTATTAAGTGTCTGAGACCAGATTTGAACCCGGTACTCTTGATTCCAGGGCTGATGCTTTATCCGCTATGCCACCTAGCTGCCCCTATAAAGATCCCAAGCTTTTTGGGGGAGGATCAATTCTATTTTTAAAAGAGTTATTATCTTTTTCAATTTATCCAGTTATGGTTTTGAGGGAATTATTTTCTTCTGCATTTGTCCAACTGTATTTTGGTTGCTTGTTTTGTTTTTCAAGGCAATGAGATCAAGTGACTTGCCAGAGGTCACACAGGCAGTTCTTAAATATCTGAGGTCATATTTGAACTCAGGTCCTCCGGACTCCAGGTCTGAGGCTCTATCCACTGGGAACTCAGGGTTTGAACCATCCAGACCAGCCACACTGACTGAATGGTGTCTTGAGCAGCTGCAGCACACTGCAAAGGCTTCTGCTCCCACTGCTGTGGTTCTCAGGTTCATCTCCCATCTCACCCTGCTGCTGGTGTGCTAGGTATGCCCACGCTCCTCCATGTCAGATCTTGCTAGAAAATTTCCCCTCTGTTCTTTTGTGGGTCTGTTGCTCCAAAATCTGTTAAGAGGCTTGTTTCTTGTTGGTTCTGAGGGAAGGCCAGGAGAACTTAAAATAGTGCATAGTTTCTCTCCACCTTTTTGGCCAAAACTCTGTTATAGATCCATTTTTATGTTCTTCCCCATCTACTAAATGCACAGGAAGATCCTTGATTGAGAGGTAGAAGAGATCTTAGAGATAAGTTAGTCCATTTTCCTCATTTTATAGATAAGGTACCTGAGGTCAACAACTATTAAGTGACTTGTTGCAAGTCACCTAAGTAGTGAGTGGCAATTCTATCTGGATCATGAATCTAGAAACTCATTCTAAATCTAGTGTTCTATCTTCTGTACATTGCTCCTGCTCTATTGAAGAAAAAGCACATGTAGTCAGATAGCAGGTGGAAACATTCCCCAGATATTGAGTGGGGGAGAGGAAGGTTGGGAAGCAATGCAGTTTTACAGTCCTTTAGTATCATCAGAGAAGTCAAGCAAAGCATGAAGTCTTCAATGACCCTACATTATTCAGTAAGGGGTAGCTAAGTGACTCAATGGATGGAATTCTGGGTCTAAAGTCAAGACCTATATAAATATGTGATAATATCATTCTATTTTTACAGAGCAGATACAAACGATTTTATTATATAATCTTTCATTCTCCTTTAAAATTTAAATTCCTTTTTAACATTTTCATCTCCACTCACTCTACTTCTTCCTTTTTGTCTTTCTCTCTTGCTCTTCTTCCTCTTCCTTTTAGTGATGTCTTTATTTAGATTTTGTCACCCAGTTCTCTTTACACAATAGTCTCTTAAATAAATATTTGTCAACTGAAAAAAAAAATCAATGAATAGGAAGTGATAATCTATACTGAGCCAGTTCTTCTGGGATCTAGTCATTGCTATAATTTGAACCCCTGTAATTCACAATTCTCCATATAGGATCAGAGGTAAGATTGAATTGTTTCAGAATAATTCCTGTCTTGGCACCAAATACATGATTCCTTTGGGTCCCTTCTATATCTAATTAGTGTGTAAGTAAACAAATTCCAGGAGATATTTTTTTGGTTTGTTTTTAATTTCTTTGATCTGCATTACACAATTGCAGCAATTCAATGAATTGATTCACTATGGGTTCTCATCATCACTCTAGATTATAATCAATTGATATGTAACTATGCTTGATAAAATCTCAAAAACATGAAAAACATATATAAATATATATAGTTATGATCTCCATGCACCTAATTACAATTTTAAAATAATTTTTATTGGCAAGGTGGGGGTTAGTACTAGGAATGATAATAAAAATTAATTTTCAAAATTTCCTTTTAGTTCTTCTTAGTCGTAGTCTCAAACCTGTTTCTATTTCATGCCTCATTTCCTAAGTCATATGTGCCTTATTCAAATATATAGTCATTTATATAATTTAGATGGAATATTAAAAGTGTGACATGGGAATACGTATTCCAGTACCTTCAGGAGGCATTAAAGCATAGCTAATTAACTTTAATAAGTTAGAGTTCTTTAATCATTAAACTGTTGGAATTGCAAGGTTAAATAATTCTCACTATTAGCAATACCTAAAAGGAAGGTACTACTGGTGTGGAACAATCATTGCAAAACTATGGAATTGCTTCCATTAGTATTTTTTTCTTAAAACCAAACTCTGAATATTTGACCTCATAGACTGTCAGGCATTATAACTATAGTCTTCATATATTTTATTGAGATACAGTATTTAACTAGGTCTCAATTACATTAAATAATGTAGCCCATGAAATATTTATAAACTCCCAATCTTCAAAATTGTGATCTAAAATATAATAATTTATTCCAGTCCATGGGAACGTGCAATGCAAATACAAACAACATGACCAATTCATGGGATTTCTTATTTGCTTTAATGAAGATTTGATTTCACTTACATACCTAGTTTACAAGTCTCAGAGAGACCAGGATCAGGTCCTTATTCTCTGTTACAGCTTCCATGGTACTTGTTCAAAGAACATTGATTTGTTCATTAAAGAAGAGAAAATATTTGCTAGTTTATTTTGTTGAATTATCAAAGTTGATTAAAATATCAAATAAACAGTGAACAAAAGTTAGTTTTAATATGTAATCAACTCGCTTCTTCACTACAAATCTAAGAAATTAAAACTTGAATAAATAAACAGGCCAATTCTCATGATTCACTATCAAATTCTGACTGTCAAGAATAGATAAAGCAATTGGGCCTATGATGTCTTCAGTACAGAGAACTTCTGAATGAGAAAGCTCTCTCTATCAATGCATTTTCTCTGAAGCTTATTGTCTTCTAATCTCTTGAAGAGTTCTCTGTGAGACAATTTGATTTCTTTCCTTTTTTAATAAATTCATTTTATTTTTACTTCATAGAACAAAATAAAACAAACAATGCAATAAAAAGGAGAGAAAATAATTGCAAATCTACCATGTATAAATTACTATTCCCTCCAAATAAACAACAAAGTTATTGTGTACATTCTTTAATTACCTTTCTTTTCTCTCACCTCCCATGCCCACACCATACAAGGGTGGACCTTGGAGCAAGACCATGCAGGGTAAGAGGAAAACCCACAGGAAGGAAGAATATTTTCAGGACAGCATGACTGGGGACCTTGCCTCTTGTTTGGGGAAGGAGGACAGAATTCCAGCCCATGGACAGAATTCAGAAAATAACAGTAAAGAGGACCTGAGGTCTAGGGCAGCATTTCTGATAACTTGGGGATTAAAACCTGATTATTATAATGAGCTTCTAAAAATAAAATAAAAATAAAAGTGAGTAAGCAAAGGAAAAATAACCTAGTTATGGATAGCTACTACAATATAAAAGAAGATCTGGACTCATATTCAGAGGAAGATAGTGACATTAAATTAAACCCTTATTCCAAAGATTAACATCAAATAGCCACAAGCTCAAAAATAATTTTTGGAAGAACTTAAAAATTAATTCAAAAATCAAATAATAGAAATTCAGGGAAAATTAGGGAAAAAATAAAATCAATACAAGAAAATAATGAAAAGAAGTTTAAACAATTGGAAAAAGAAATCTGAAATCTTGAGGAGGAAAATAAATCCTTGAAAATATTAGTGGCTAGAGTCACACAATCTGAATGTGTCAGAGGCAGTTTTTGAACACTGATTTTCCTACTTCTAAGGCCAACTTTCTATTTACTATACCATGCCTCATATGAATACTCTTTGTTGCCTGAATGCTCTGCCTTTCTTCAGAAAGAAAAGCTAAAACACTAGGCCAAGGGGTGGGGAGAGCCAAGATGGCAGCATGAAGGCAGAATTTCCCAGGAACTCCTTCCCCCTCCCCCGAAAACTCCCAAAACCGACAAATTATAACTCTAGACAAAATTTAGAAGACCAGAACCCACAGAAAGATTGAGTGATACCTTTTCCCAGTCTAAGATAATGTAGAAGTTGGGTGGGAAAGGTGTGTTTCACCAGGAACAGGAGTTGGAAAAGTCCCAGTTGTAGCACAGCACTGGAACAGCTTGAAGGGGCAGGGAGAGAAGTCTGCTACACCAGAATTAGTGTGGAGTGAGGGAACACCAACCACAGATGCAGCAAGAATCTGGAGAAAGCAGCCCACACCCCCAGAGCACAGCCCACAGATGGTAAGGGGGTCAGGGAAGACAGCAGAAATTTCTTTGCTTTCCCTCAGGGTAGGACTCTGCTGTTTGCCTACACTCAGACCCAGGTTGCAGTTTGGACTTCCTTACTAAGATAGCCAAGCAGTATCCCTCCTTAGAGCTCTAGGGCAGTGGGAAGTGAGGTGGTCATCTACATATCAAAGCACAAGCAAGAGAGCATAAGACCTTGGAGGAATAAAGGTCCCATTGGGATGTCCCCCCACCCAAAAAAAACCCCAAAGTCTTGGAAGTGCTGTAAAATTAGTCTTGGACTGAGGAAATGAGTAAATAACAGAAAAAAGAAGAATCTGACCATAGAGAATTACTTTAGTCCCATGGAAGATCAAAACACATACTCAGATAATGACAAAATCAAAGCTTCCATATCCAAAACCTCCAAGAGAAATACAAAATGGGCTCAGACTATGGATAAGCTCAAAAAAACTTTGTAAAGAAATTAAGAGAGGTCAAGGAAAAATTGGGAGGAGAAATGAGAGCAATGCAGAAAAATCATGAAAACCAAATCAAAAGCTTGTTGAAAGAAATACAAAATAATACTGAAGAAAATAATATGTTAAAAAAACAGTTTAGGCCTAATGGAAAAAAGCAAAACAAAAGGAAAATGAGGAGAATAATGCTTTAAGAAGCAAAACTGGCCAGCTGGAAAAGGAGATTAAAAAAGCTCTCTGAAGAAAATAACTCCTTCAAATTCAAAATGGAACTAAAGGAAGCTGATGACTTTGCAAGAAATCAGGAAGAAATAAAACTCTTCCAAAAAAGCCAAAAATTAGAAGAAAATGTGAAATATCTCATTGGAAAAAAACAACTGACCTTGAAAACAGATCTAGAAGAAATATTTGAAAATTATTGGACTATCTGAAAGCCCCAACCAGGAGAAGAGCCTAGACTTCATTTTTCAAGAAATAATACAGCAAAATTGCCCTGAGATCCTAGAAGCTGAGGGTAAAATAGAAATCAAGAGAATTCACCGGTCACCCCCTGAAAGGCATCCCAAAAGAAAAACTTCCAGGAATATTATAGCCAAATTCCAAAACTCCCAGATCAAAGAGAAAATTCTAAAAGTTTCCAGAAACTAACAATTCAATTACCAAGGCTCCATAGTCAGGATTACACAGGATCTGGCAGCATCTACATTAAGGGCTTGTAGGGATTAGAATAAGACATTCTGGAAGGCAAAAGGTCCTGGTTTAGAACCAAGAATCAACTACTGAGTAAAAGTGAACATCCTCTTTCAGGGGAAAAGATGGACTTTCAATGAAATGGGACTTTCCTATTGAAACAACCAGAGCTGAACAGAAAGTTTGATCTCCAAGTACATGACTTTGGTGAACCACAGAGGGAATGGAAGAGAAGGACTAACTGTGAGGAACTTAATGATATTGAACTGTTTGTCTTCCTGCATGGGACAATATATTGATAACTCATATGAACTTTCTCCTTTATAAGAGTTTTTAGAAGGAGCATGAATAGACAGGGCATAGGAAAGAGTGGAATATAATGGTATAATATAGTAAAATGATGGAGTCAATGGGTGATAAAGGAAAGTACTGGCAGGAAGGGGAAATGAGATGAAGAAGAAACAGCTAAGACATTTCACATAAGAGTCAAGAAAAAGATTTTTTAATGGAGTGGAAAGGGGGAAGGCAAGGGGGCCTTCATTCTCATAAGAAATGGCTCAGAGAGGAAATAACATAATCGAGTGAGGAAATCTATCTTAACCCTAGAGAAAAATGAGAAGAAAGGAAGGAATGGGATAAGGGGAAATGGCAGGGAAGTGGGGAATAGGTGATAAAAGAGAGGGAAGATCAAGGGAGAGGGTACTCAGATTCAACACATTTTTGGACAGGACAAGTATGAAAGCAGAGAGAGAACAGAATAAATGAGAGTGGGGGGGCGGCTAGGTGGAGTAGTGGATAAAGCACCAGCCTTGCAGTCAGGAGTACCTGAGTTCAAATCTGGTCTCAGACACTTAATAATTACCTAGCTGTGTGGTCTTGGGCAAGCCACTTAACCCCATTTGCCTTGCAAAAACCTAAAAAAAAAAAATAAATGAGATTGGGAAGGAATAGAGTGGAGGTACACCTAGTAATAGCAGCTTTGGGAAAAATATTGAAGCAACTTCTCTGGTGTACTTATGATAAAGAAGGCAACTCACCCCAGAGACAGAGCCTTTGGAATCTGAACACAGACTGGAGTACCGTTTTTTTTCTCTCTCTCTCACTATTCTTGAGGTTTCTCATGGGGTTATATTTATGTGTTTACTCTTACAAACATTCAATTTTGATCAATGTATAGCATGGAAACAATGTAAAGATGATCAGACTGCCTTCTATGGGAGGAGGGAAGGGGGGGGAATTGTAAAATTCAAAACATTACAAAAAAATGATAGGTAGAAACTACTATTGTATATAATTGGAAAACAAATGAAATGTTAATTTAAAAAAACTAGGTCAATATTTAAAGAGAAAATAATATACCACAATTTCCTTTCCACATATTGGTATATCATTTCAATAAATCTACTGAAATTAGATAGGTCAGATTGGTAAAAAAAAAAAAAAAAAAAGCATAATACTGAGAGGGGGGGAAAGCATGAAACCTAGTATTTTTCACCCATTAAATTATTTGTTTATAAACTCAGAATTGGTTTGTATCAGTTATAATTCGGACAAAATTATTCACATTTATATAACATTTTTATCAGTGATACTGTGAAGAAATCAGGAAAGTTACTATTCTTTCTATCTCTATCCTTTCCCATGTAAAAATTCCAAGAAAATCGTCACAGTATATTTTAAATGCATACAGATTATTACTTTGTATTTGATATGGTGAAAATGAACAATATCAGTAGCAGATTTGGGTAGAATGTACAGGAAATGAATCTATTCCATTTTTAAGTATATAAAAATTTTACTAAAACATAAAAATGGAGGCCTTTACATTTTGATATAGTTTGCTTATCATAATATATTTTAATAATGATTTCCACTAAAAAAAACTTCCAAGCTAATTTGAGACATATGTGAGTATGTGCATTTAAAATATTGAGGGTTAGAATCTGTGTTATCAAAGCAATGGGTTCCCAGTGTGGAAATTTCCTCCACTGAAACAGATCATTAACTTATCAGTAACATACCGTATTTCCCTATATATGAGATGCACCCTTTTTTGAAAAATTTGGGGCCAAAAAAGTGGGAACATCTTATATGGAGGCGCTAGGTTTTTTTTTTAATTTGCATTTCCTGCTTTTTCTCACTTATTGTCTTTATACTCATTGTTTTGCATTTCTTACAGGTATATTTTGCCACATTCTTCCCAGAAATGGTTCAGAAAATATTTTTTCTTAAGTGCTGGATTCAAGTTAAGAGTGATGCACTCTGCAAAAGTGAATGAAAATCATGCTGCAGAGCATAAATTTGATCCTCCTCCAGAAAACAATCTGAGACTGGCTATGAGAAGAAGAAACTACTGAAAATGTCATGGCAAGAGAAGGCCATGAGAGATAAGTCAGCAAAATGGCCTGATTTAGAGAGGGAATTGAAGATATAGATTGAAGAGCAGAGAGCAATTGGAATCCCTGTGTCTACAAAGATGGTTCAGAATGAGGCAAGGATGACTGATGAAAAAGAAGTTACTGATTTCAAAGGAGGACATAATCATGAAATGTAATGGACTAAGAATGTGTCCATGGATCAGACTTGCCCAAAAGATACCTGAAAGCTATGAACAGAAGGTCCTTAAATTTCATGATGAATAAAACTTGAGTACAATAATTTTATGTAATACATTTTTTTCAAATTTTGGGTTCCAAAATTTAGGTGCTTTTTATGCATAGGGAAATATAGTAAAATTGTAAGAACATATATTTAGAAGAAAAAACCTTGGAGACTATCTAGTTTGATCTTTTTATTTTATGAATGAAGAAATAAGCTCTGAAGAGGTTCAGTGACTTGAAAATTCCTTGGATCACAGAAAGGTTAAAATGTTCATGGAGTTAATATATGTCAGAGATAGGACTTGTACCAGGTCTTTCTGATTCCTAGATTGGCTTCCCACTATTTCATTGTTTCTCTACTATTAATAATTATTCATAGTCCAAAGAATGGGATCTTTATTAAAATTTTTATTTGGTTATCCACTAAGGCATAGCTATGACCCTCTGATGGGAATTTCAATTAGTTAATGATAAATGTCATTGTTTTCTGATCCATTGCAAAATATACAAATTGTCCTAATTATTTTATGCTGAAAAACAAGTTCCAAAACAACACAGCACCCTAATTCCCTACCTTTATTTGAAAAAAAAATAGATTTTTTAAAATTGTTTTATTTATAAAATAAATGGTACCTGGTAGTTGGTTGATTGGTTGGTTTTTGTCCTTTGTTATCAAAAAAGACCAAAATGACATTATTATGTTTGAGGCAAATTATAGTGTGTCCAACCATGGCTGATCTGACCAATAAGATCTAATAATGCCCTACCGCAAGTCCATGTGAATACCTGGGGTGGTGCTTACCTCAAACTCAGGCATGTCACCTTTCCTTTGAGCTGCTTCAATTCTGACTTCCTCATAGAGTGCAGCACTCTAACAGATGGGGACAGGCCATGCTGGGCAGTCCTGTTCCAGTGTCTCCCATGTTGGACAATCAATTCTAAAATTCATAAGAGAGACCTCCAGATATCTGGTATCACTTCTCCTGATCCCCTTGTGAGCACTAGCTCTGTGTGAGTTCTCTATAAAATAGTCTGGCAAGTGTATGTCTGGCATTCTAACAATGGGCCAAGATCATGGTTGTTGCACTCTTTGTGGTAGTGTTGGAATGCTTGGCAGTTTATCTCAAGAAAGGACTTCAGCATCGGGTATCTTCTCCTGTTAGGGATCATCCCTAGATGAAATCTAATTTTCCTATAAATATGTGATTTTCTTGCTTTATTCTCCTGCTTGCACTTTCCATTTAATTTTTAAATTGAAGTCCTTGAAGACTGGTAGTTTATCTAAATATCTTTGAAAACTGTCTCCCTGTAGAATAATTCTTTGGTATTTGGAAATAATTTTGCTAGGCCTCAGAGGTGGAGGATATGTTCAAGGAAGAGTAGTACCTCTGGTATGAGGGTTGCTAAACCCTTTTCAGGGCTGCTTTCCACTTGTGATGTCCATCTGAGACAACTAACTCTCACTTGTGGCTCCAAGAAGCTGTAGCATGAATGCAACCGCTTCCCAGTAAACCGGTTCAGCAGTCAGGCTAAACCAGGCTGAGGAAGTCTCAAACTGATTGGTGAGTTGTAGGGGTGTTGGTTGAAGTCTTTCACTAATGTAATGGATAAATGAGAACATTTCTTTCCAAAAACCATGAAGGTAGCTAAAGCACTGCATCTAGAGCCAATACCAGTTGTCTTGACTCTATCTTGCCATTCAAGGATGATAACTTTCAAAGTGAGAGTGAGGTGAATGACTTTCTGCAATTCTACTTTACTTAAATCCAATTTATGCATGCATCAAAAGACATCACTCAAATCACTTTACCATTCCTCGATGTCCTATGGCAACAGCAAGTGTGCATATACAATCCTGAACACAAGCAGTCCAAGCCATAGGGTCATTTCCCATTGAAAGCAAGTGGGATTCTGCAGCTACTTGGGGAACTGAGAAGCCCTTTTAAGGATTTCACTGATCAGCTCCTGATGTGAGGTAGTAGCTAGAAAATATGCCCTAAAAATCATCAGCTTTCTCAACTCTGGTCCAGTTAGATGGCAAGTTTTATTTTTTTCCTCCTAGATAATCTATGCTTTCTACTTTATCAAACACTGGGCTATTGGCTTCCTTTTTTTTCTGATTCTCCCTTATTTCAGTGATCCCTCTATTTTTTTAACCAGATAACAGATGGGTTTAATGGTTGCTCTTTTATGATATAGTTTGAAATGTTGTTCATCCTTCATTATTGTTTTGTTTTTGTTTCCCTTGATATGCAATATCTTTTTTTCTTTTTTATTATATAAATATATTATTTCTATTCCAATTTTATACAATTGTAGTTTCTACCTATAATTTTTGGTAAGGTTTGGAATTTTACAATTTCACACACACACACACACACACACACACACACACACACACACACACACACACACACAGACACACTCCCTTCATTCCCCCCATCACCTCAACAGAAGGCAAACTGATAATCTTTACAATGTTTCCTTGCTATACACTGATCAAAATTGAATGTGTTGAAAGAACAAACAGATCCTTGAGAAGAAAATAAAATGTTAGAGGTAGCAGAATTATGCAGTACATAAGACAACTTAAAAAAAAATTAAAGGGGGCGGCTAGGTAGCATAGTGGATAAAGCACCAGCCCTGGAGTCAGGAGTCCCTGGGTTCAAATCCGGTCTCTGAAACTTAATAATTACCTAGCTGTGTGGCCTTGGGCAAGCCACTTAACACCATTTGCCTTGCAAAAACCTAAAACGAAAATTAAAGGTAATAATCTTTGGTCTTTTATCCTAGATTATTGCACTGACAGAATGAGGAAGTCCATTAAGGTTGATCATTACTCCCATGTTGCTAGTAGGGTGTATAATGTTGTTTTGGTTCTGCTCATCTCACTCAGCATCAATTCATGCAAGTCTTTCCAGGTTTCTCTGAAATCCCATCCCTCCTGGTCTCTAACAGAACAATAGTTTTCCATAACATACATATACCACAATTTGTTCAATCCAATCTTTGGACAACCCTTTGATTTCCAATTCTTTGCCACCACAGAGTTGCTATGAATATTTTGTACAAGTGATGTTTTTACCTTTTTCATGATTTTTTCAAGAGAGTGGTATTGCTCGATTAAAGTGTCTGCACATTTTTATTGCCCTTTGGGCATAATTCCAAATTGCTCTCCAGAAAGACTGGATTGGTTCACAACTCTACCTACAATGCATTAGTGTTTCAGATTTCCCACATTGCTTCCAACATGTTCATTGTCCTTTCTGGTCATACTGGCCAATCAGAGAAGATTTAGAGCATTTTTCATATGACTATAGGTAGCTTTGATTTTCTCATCTGCAAATTGCCTTTGCATATCCTTTGATCATTTGTCAATTGGGGAATGGCTTGATTTTTTTATGAATTTGACTCAGTTCTCTATATATTTTAGAAATGAGTCCTTTGTCAGAAACACTAGTTGTGAAAATGTTTTTCAATTTACTATATTTCTTTTGATCTTGGTTAGAGTGGTTTTGTTTATACAAAAGCTTTTTAATTTAATGTAATAAAAATTATTCAGTTTGTTTTTAATGATATTCTTCATCTCTTCTTTGGCCATAAACCCTTCCCATAGATTTGACAGGTAAACTATTCTTTGTTCTCCTAGTTTGCTTATAATATTGTCCTTTATGTCTAAATCCTGCACCCATTTTGATCTTATCTTGGTATAAGATGTGAGATGCTAGTGTAATTTAAGTTTCTGCCATACTAACTTCCAATTTTACCAACTTTTTTTATTGAAGAGTTTTTATCCCAGAAACTGCACTCTTTGGGTTTATCAAACAGCAAATTAACTATAATCATTACCTGCTGTCTCTTTCACACCTAGTCTGTTCACTGATCCACCACTCTATTTCTTAGCCAGTACCAGATAGTTTTGATGACTGCTGCTTTATAATATAATTTTAGATCTTGTAGGGCTAAGCCATCTTCTTTTGCACCTTTTTTCATTGAAGCCCTTGATATTCTTGACTGTTTCTCCATATGAATTTAGTTACATTTTTTTCTAGATCATTAAAATAAATTTTTGGAAGTTTGGTAAGGCACTAAATAAGTAATTTAATTTAGGTAGAATTGGGATTTCTCTTTCTAGCTCTTGCTACAGTATCTTGCTAGTAATATATAGAAATGCAGAGGACTTACGTGGGTTTATTTTATATCCTGGGACTTTGCTAAAGTTGCTAATTGTTTCTAGTCATTTTTAGATGACTTTTTAGGGTTTTATATGTCATCTTCAAAGAGTGAAAGTTTTGTTACTTCCTTCTCAATTCTAATTCCTTAAATTTCTTTTTCTTTTCTTATTGTTGAAGGTAATATTTCTAACACAATATTGAATAGTAGTGGTGATAAAGGGCATCCTTGTTTCACCCCGATCTTACTGGGAATGTCTATAGCTTATCCCCATTGAATATAATGCTTCGCCATGTTTCAGATAGATACTGCCTACACTCTCTAGTGCTTTTAGTAGGAATGGGTGCTGTATTTTGTCAAAGATTTTTTTCAGCATCTATTAAGATAATCTTATTTATGTTAGGTTTGTTATTGATATTGCCAATTATATTGTCAGTTTTTCTAATATTAAAGCAGCCTGCATTCCTGGGATAAATCCTGCTTGGTAATAGTGCATTATCCTAGTGACATCTTGCTGTAATCACTTTGCTAAGATTTAATTTAAGATTTTTGCATCCATATTCAATAGGGAAATTGGTCTATAATTTTCTTTCTCTGTTTTTATTCTTCCTGGTTTAGGTATCACCACCATATTGGTGTCATAAAGGGACTTGGGTAGAGTTCCATCTTCACCTATTTTTCCAAAGAGTCTATATAGGGAGTGGCTAGGTGGCACAGTGGATAGAGCACCGGCCCTGGAATCAGGAGTTACTGAGTTCAAATTCAGCCTCAGACACTTAATAATTACCTAGCTGTGTGGCCTTGGGCAAGCCACTTAACCCCATTTGCCTTGCAAAAATAAAAGAGTTTATATAGAATTGGAAACCTTAATGTTTGAAAGAATTTACTTGTGAATCCATCTGGCCCTGGAGATTTTTTCTTAGGGAGTTCAATGATGGCATGTTGAATTTCTTTTTCTGAGACAGTGTTATTTAGGTATTTAATTTCCTCTTCATTTAACCTGGGCAACTTATATATTTGTAAATATTCATCCATTTTACTTAGACTATCAAATTTATTAGCATAGAGTTGGGCAAAATAGTTCCGAATTATTACTTTAATTTCCTCCTCATTGGTGTTAAGTCCCCATTTTTCATTTATGATACAAGTAATTTGTTTTTTTCCTTTCTTCTTGTAATCAAATTAACCAAAGGTTTATCTATTTTTATTGTATTTTTCATAAAACCAACTCTTGCTTTTGTGGATCCAAATTCTGTTAAGAGGCTTGATTCATGTTAGTTCTGAGGGAAAACTGGGAGAATTTAGGACAGTGTCTAGCTTCCCTCCACCATCTTGACTGGAAGTCTATCTTTTTTTTTAAATGATTTTGTCATTATTTTTAGAGTTATATAAAGTATCTCCTTGGTAATTGTTTTATAGCAATAAAAGTGTAAGCTAGGACTTGTAGTTTAATTATCAGCATAGCTTAGCCATGAGCATTGAATATTTACCCAGTTATTTAATTTGATGCAATTTATTTATTTAAAAAATGAATCAAATTTCATTTTTTTCTAATTAAAAGTAAAGGAAGTTGATCTCATAGTTGATCATTGAACAATGTTGCTATTACTGTGAACAATGTTCTTCTTGTTCTGATCACTTCGCTAAGCATCATTCATGTAAATCTTTCCAAGCTCTTGTGAAATTCACCTGCTTATCATTTCTTATAGAATTACAGTATTCCATTTCATTTATACACTACAAGTACAACCCCTGCCCCCACCTGATGGACATCTTCTGTTTCAAATTCTTTGTCACCACAAAAAAAGAGTTGCTATAAATATTTTTGTACATGTAGGTCCTTTCTCCTTGTCTATGATCTGTTTGTATACAGACCTAATACTGGCATTGCTGGTTCAAAGAGTAAACTTAGTTTTATAACCCATTGAGCATAGTTTCAAATTGCTCTGCAGGATGGTTGGATCAGTTCACAATTCCAGTGCCTGGGTTCCAATTTTTCCATATTTTCTCTAACATTTATCACTTTCCTTTTCTATTAGGGAATTTGATAAATGCAAGGTAGTTCCTAGTTTCAATTTGCATTTCTTTAATCAATAGTGATTTAGAGTATTTTTTCATTACTGTAGATGTTTTTAATTCATTTGATAACCACCTATTAATATCATTTGACCATTTATCAATCAGCCAATGACTTGTATGCTTTTATATCTGTTTCAGAAGTCCATATATATTTAGAAATGAATCCTTGATCAGAAATGCTGGCAATAAAAACCATTCCCCAACTTTTTCTTTTCTTTCTAATTTCATTTACATTGGTTTTGTTTGTGCAAAAACTTTTTAATTTAATGTAATCTAAATGTCTATTTTTTATTTAATAATGTTCATCATCTCTTGCTTGATCATAAATTCTTTTATTCATATATCTGAGAGATAAACAATTCCTTGCTCTCCTAATTTGCTCATAATATCACACTTTATATCTAAATCATGCAACCATTTTGACCTTATCTCTACAGATAGACTATGAAATGTTGGTTTATGCCTAATTTCTCCCTTACTATATTCCAGTTTTCACAGCAGATTTGTAAAATAGTGAGTTCTTATCCTAGAAACTGCAATCTTTGAGTTTAGCAAATAGTAGATTACTATAGTCTTTTGCTACAATGTCTTGTAAGACTAACCTATTTCAGAGAACCACCTCTCTATTTGTCAGCCAGTACCAAGTAGTTTTGAAGTTTACCACTTTATAATATAGTTTTAGATCTCATAGAGTTAAGTCAACATGCTTTTATTTCATTAATTCCCTGGGAATTCTTGACCTTTTGTACTTCCAGATGAATTTTGTGATTACTTTTTCTAACTCTGTAAAATAGATTTTTGATAATTTGATTGGTATGGCTCTGGATAAATAAATTAATTAGACATCATTTTTATTACATTAGATCTTCATATCCATGAGCTTTTCCAATTGTTTAGATCTGACTTTATTTTTGTGAATAGGATTTTGCAAATGTGAGATAGGCAAATCCTAGAGAATAAATTTAAAAGTAGTTGAAGCAATTATAACTTTGATTCTCTAGGATTCTCCATATCATCTCCAAAGAATGATAGTTTTGTTCCCTCATTGCCTATTCTAATTCATTTAATTTCTTTCTTCATTTATTGCTAAAGCTGATATTTCAAGTACGATATTGAATAATAGTGGTGATAATGAGAATCCTTCTTTCATTCCTGACTTTATTAGGATTGCTCCTAATTATCGTTTCTATGATTTGTTGCTTGAACCACTCATCCTTTGGTTTTAGTCAGTTTCCAAGACTTTAGCACATGTAACTATTATAATATCATGATCTAAAAAGAATGTATTTAATGTTTCTGTCTTTCTGCATTTGATTGTAAAGTGTTTCTTGCTTTAACAAATGGTCAATTTTTGTGTGGGGGCCATGTACCACTGAAAAAATATATATTCATTTCTTTTCCATTCAATTTTCTTCAGAGGTCTAATCATATCTACCTTTTCTAAAATTCTATCACCTCCTCATTTATTTTGTGTTTAGACTTATCTAGTTTTGAGAGGAGGAAGTTGTGGTCCCCCACTAGTATAGTTTTGCTGTCTATTTCTTCCTATTTAACTTATGCTGTAAAAATTTGAATGCTATACCATTTGGTACATATATTGACATTGCTTCATTGTATAGTACCTTTTAGTTGTAGTTTCCTTCCCTGTCTTGTAATTAGGTATATTTTTGCTTTTGTTTTCTCTGAGATAAGGATTGCTAATCTTGGCTTTTTTACTTCAGCTGAAGCATTATAAGTTCACTTCCAACCTTTTACCTTTATTCCATATATATCTCTCTGCTTCAGATATGCTTCTTGTAAACAACATATTATAAAATTCTGGTTTTTCATACATTCCATTATTCACTTTCATTTTATTGGATAGTTCATCCCCCCCTTCACATGCACAGTTAAGATTACTAACTCTGAATTTCCCTCCAACCTATTTCCACCCATTTATACTTTCCTCTTTTACCCTTTTCTCCATATTTTGCTTCTGACCTCCATCTCCCTCAATCTGCCCACCCTTCTATTGGCCCCTCCTTTACTTTCCTGTTTCCTGTTCTACATCTGCCCCTCCCTTCTGTCAGCCTTTAATTCTATTAGCCAATCCTTCCCTTTTCTTTTCCTTTTCCCTTCCTACTTCTCTATAGGGTAAGAAATATTTCCACACTCAATTTTGTATTTTATTTCTTCCAAGCCACATCCAATGAGAGAAAGGTTCTAACAATGTTTACCTTTTCCCTTCTTTCCCTCAACTGTAATAAATTATTGTGCCTCTTCATGTTATATAATTTATCCTGTTCTGACTCCTCTATTCTTCCAGTACAATCTTTTTTCCACCCCTTAAATTTTTTATATCTTCACACCAAAGTCAATTTATATTCTCTATAACATTTACTGCATATATACAGTTATACTCACAACACACACACACACACACACACACACACACACACACACACACACATATATATATATATATATAATATTTGCAGTTACTGTTGAGATATAATATTCAAGAGTTACAAGTATAATTTTCACATATAGGAATGTAAATAGTTTTATCTTATAGAATAACATATTTTTTTCTTTCCTCTTTCCCCTATGTTTCTTTTCAGTCTTGTATCTGAAGAACAGAAATTTTCTGTTCAGCTCTGGTCTTTTCATGATGAAAGTTTGAAGGTCCCCTATTACATAAAAGTTTTTTCTGATTAGTTAATTCTTGGTTGTAATACAGAATATCATATTCTAAAACCTTCAGTTCTTTAATATTGAAGATGCTAAGTCCTGTGTAATCTTGACTGTGATTCCTTGATATTTGAATTGCTTCTTTTTGGCTTGTTGAAACATTTTCTCCTTGAACTGGAAGTTCTGGAATTTGGCTATATATTCCTTGGAGTCTTCATTTTGGAATTCCCTTTCAGGATGTGATCAGTGGATTTTTTCAATGACAATTTTACTTTCTAGTTCAATGATATCATGGCAGTTTTCCTTGATAATTTCTTGAAACATGCTTTTCAGGCTCTTTTTTTTAAGAATCATGGTCTTCAGGAAGTCCACTAATTCTTAAATTAGCTCTTCTGGATATACTTGCCAAGTTATTTGCTTTTCCAATGAGTTATTTTCCATTTTCTTCTTTTTTTCCACTTTTTAAATTTTGACTGATTTTTGATGTCTCGTAGAGTTAATAACATCCTCTTTTACAATTCTAAAGAATTATTTTCTTCAGTTAGCATTTCCCCCTCCTTTTCCATTTGGCCAATTCTACTTTTTTATTTCTAGTTTGTGTTTTTTTTTAAATTTTAGGTTTTTTGCAAGGCAGTGGGGTTAAGTGGTTTGCCCAAGACCACATAGCTAGGGAATTATTAAAAGTCTGAGGCCAGATTTGAACTCAGGTACTCCTAACTCCAGGGCTGATGCTCTATTCACTGTGCCACCTAGCTGCCCTACCAATTCTACATTTAAAGGAATTGTTTTCATCAGTGGATTTTTTTTCCATTTGATCAATTATATTTTTTAAAGAGTCAATTTAGTCAATTAGTCAATTTTCAGGCTTCCTTTTCTTGTTAATTCTTTTTAATAATTCTCTAGCATACCTCTCATTTCTTTTCCCAATCTCCTACATCTCTTACTTGATTTTTAAAATCTTTTTTGAGTTCTTTCAAGAGGACTTTTTGTACTTAAGACCATTTCATGTTCCCCTTTGAGGTTTCACATATAAGCATTTGACAATGTATTGATCTTCCCTTTCACCATAGCAGTTTTCTACGGTCAACGCTTTTATCTGTTTCTTTCTCATTTTTACTCAACTTTGTGACTTAAAGTTGAGCACTGCTCCTGGGATCCAGAGAATACTGTCCTAAACTTCTTGTGCAGGTGGCCAGGGGCCTGATCATTGACTTTCTAAGCTCTAACCTCAGATGATTGTGGTTTGTCCACTAAACTGGGGTGACTTAGACTATCTCTGCCTTTTGTGTCAAAATTCCGGGACTTACAATTTGTCTTCTGGAACTGGAAGCCTCACAGCTGGCTATCAGAAAGGGGAGGTTGATTAAAAGCTAAGTACCCCTTTCTTGCAGAAAGCAAGGTTGATCAGAAACCAAGTTCCCCCTTTCTGGCAGCTGGAGAAAGCATGGTTAGAGGTTTACACCTCCCCTCCTTTGGCTGTTTTTCTCTTGAGTTAAAATCTAAGTCAAGTAATGGACTTTCAAGGAAGATAGGAGATGACTGATAATCCATAACCACAAGTTCCTCTTTCCCAGGATACTTTCTATTTACAGATGTTACCAACTGGAAGAAAGGCATAGGATTAAGAAAATCTGGGAAAAGCTGACTAGTAAGGTCACCTGCCTTGTCCAATTGAACTATGTTCAAAACAAGTTCACATAATTTATCCAATTCCTCATTTTTTTCAAGAACTTATTTCTATATATTACTTGTATCTGATGCCTGAGGAGTCAAGTGAACTAATTTGATATGTAAATGCTATAATAACAGAATTAATCATAGATGGCTCAATAACTTTGTCCTCAGTTTCCTTTTCAATTCAGCTAACCAGTTTTAACAATAATTGATTAATTTTGTGAATATTCCATTTGGTAAAAAAGAAATGCATATATTCTTTTGTACTCTTAATAAGAAGACAACATAAATCTTTTAACTCTTGTTTTTATAACAGTTTGCTCAATTCTATATTTTATTTTTTTGTTTATTTTTGTTAGATATCTAAATCTGAAAGATATTCAAATTTCCTATCAATATTTCTTATCAATTACAAATTTCCTGTGTCTTCTTGTAGTTCAGTTAATTTTTCTATGAATTTGAATGCTCAGGCACATAGAAGGCATATTTATTACTTATTTTGGTTTCTAGTTTATGGTTCCTTTCAGCAAATGTGATTTCCTTGTTTAGTCCTTTTGATTTTTTAAATGTTTATTTTTGCTTTGTTAGATAAAGTATGACTTCTGATTTTTGGATTGACTTGATGCATATAAATAGTTTCCTATCCTCTAAGTTTTATTGTGTATTTCTTTATTTTTTAATATGTTTCTTGCAAGAAACAGATTGTAGTATTTTGTTTGCTTATGTGATGTTATTCTTTTTAATTGAATTGCTTAATCTAATTACATTTAAAATTATGAGAATTAAGTTTATATTTTCTCTCATTTATCTCTTAAATTGGTTTTTGTCAAATTATGATTTTTGTCCCTCTTCTGCTGTAAACATATTGCTGTTTCTTCAGGTATTTTAGCTTAATCTTTTTTAAGTTTGTCCTAGTTCATCAGCTATCTTCCTCTTACCCTCAATCCATCTCTGTAACCCCTTTCCCCTAGAGATTTTGCTAATTAGTTCCTTTTACTTTCTTGCCTATATCTATTCAGTTCTTTCTCCTTTCCTCCCTTTACTCAATTAGATTTCCCTTTCTTCTCCTCCCCTTCAACTATTCCTATTTATGAGTCTTTGGAATTTCATTTTTTGCACCCTTTTACAAATAGTATTTTTCTTACTAGTTTATCTATCCTCTCTCTCTCTCTCTCTCTCTCTCTCTCTATATATATATATATATATATATATATATATATATATATATACTAGGCTATTCTTCTCTAGTTGATGTTTCCTATTATTATCTAATCATTCTCTATTCTCATAGAATCAAAACTTGAAAGGTTTTCATTTGAGGTTCTCCATACTACCTGCTTGTCCCCTAGATTTCCTTGTTCCATTTTCTCCTTCTTACAGAAAAATACCAATTCCTGCAAGTGAAACAGAAGACACTGTCCCACGCTAGGGACACCTTACCTCCACCTGACTTTGATTATTCATTTCACCAATTAACTATAACCTCCTTCTGGCTACCTACTTTTCCAATTTTCCTCAAAAATCTCTTTGCTAGGCATTCCTCCAGGTGCTAGTTGCCCCTAAGAATTTCAGCTTCTTTCTTGAGGTAGGATGATGTTGTTTCAAACATCAAATCCCTGACTTAAACACACAGCACAATGTTTACATCTTCCTTCACAGAATTATCTCTCTTTGTCCATAAGAGTAGTCAATAATTACCTTATTATCCCTTCTTTCCCTCTTCACCTGTTCCCCTGTAAGTTCTTCTGACAGTCCAAAGGAGTGACCGTCCTATTCCTAGCCTTTGTTTTGATCTGGGCACATCATATGATCTTGTACATCTTCCTACTCCTCTACTCCCTTTTGTGTCCACCAAAATAAGGAAAGATTCATCTATGTTTAGGGTGTCACCAGGTTCCATCCATAAGGTTCCAGTTCAGTCTCTTTACTATCATTATTATTGTTGTGGTTCAGTCATGTCAAATTCTGTCACCTACTTTGGGGTTTTCTTGGCAAAAACATTTCCAGAAATAAAACTATTCTAGTCGACCCAACAACCATAGTCACAGTTTTTAAAAAACATAATGACAACAACAAAAACAATTTCACACCCCAATTCCTTGCCCCCCTTCCTTTTTCAGGGTTAAGTGACTTGTCCAAGATTAGAGATGTAGTATCTAATGCCAGCTTTAATTAGGCCTTATCGACTCCATGATTACTATGCCACCTACCGCTCCTCTTCACTATTACCTCTCCCTGACTTTCACCTTTAGTTAAGACTCCTTCTATATATTTATAAAAAGCCTCTGCTAGAATCTCTGCTTCCAGAGATTCTGTTACTGTTACTTTCCTTGCTGAATCCTTGCTTCAGTTCTGTAATCTGGGCTGTTTAAGAAGCAAACAATTGCTTCCAGCTCTGCTTTTCTTTCTAAGGACACTTAAAACATGTTTTATTATTGAACACTCATCTTATTTAAGGTTTTTGAGTTTTTCTGTTCCTGATATCTTTGGTAATTTCAGGGGATGTTTGACTTAATTTTTCCTCTTTTGTTCACTTTCTGACTCCTTCCCCTCTGGGGCTAGAGCTCAAAGTCTCTCAGTCTCCTCTCATACTGAAAATTTATGATTTACTAGTCTAGGTCTCTGCCTTGGTTGGCGCTTGGAGTAAACTGGACTCAGCAGAATGCTAAGATCTTTTTTAGGTTTAGTTGAATGCCACATAACTCCTTCATACACATTGTCATGTCCTGGTGGCCTTTCCTTGCACCTCTGCTCCATTTTTCTGATATCCAGCACCAACAGCTCATAAAGTTATCATATTGGTGTTACAGCATTCATTTTTTTTTATGGGTCACTAAGGTTCAAGGCAGCAGAACAGGAAGGAAGTGCTGTGTGGAATTGAATTCTATTTCCATCTCATATATATATACATATATAGATAGATAGATAGATAGATAGATAGATAGATAGATATAGATATATATATTTATATAACCTGATCTGTCTGTCATGATCTCATAAAAGTTTAATAGTCTGGAGCCCAGATCTGCAGGGCACTGGAAAAAGGAAGGGGTGCAAGAACATGTGTTTTGTTGTTGTTGTTGTTGTTGTTGTTGTTGTTGTTGTTGTTGTTGTTGTTGTTGTTGTTGGGTTTTTTGATTTACTGAAAAAAAATGTGACTATGGTCGCTGGGTTGATTAGAACACTTTTATTTCTGAAAGTATGATGGGTGGTGAGCCAGTGCTGAGAAAATTCAACCTGGGTTTCAGGTCCTAGTTGTGTTTTTTTCCTAACATTCTTTTGAGTTTTGGATCTCCTACACCATGGAGATAGCAAGAGTTCCTTTATCATGGTGCATAATTTCTGTTTTAGAGAGGTTTCAAAAGTCTTGTGGACAAAGAAAAAACATATTTACATATATAGATATATATAATAGATATATGTGTATATAGATATATAAATAAATCTATAAATATATATTTATATAGTCTACAATCTTTTTGGTCACAAAATTTCCTATTTTGGAAATAATCCACTATATCATCCTTAAGGTCCCTTCTAGTTCTAAACTACAGATTTCTAAAATATTATATAACTTGATGAATATTTCCTATGGAGGATATAAAATATCTTTAATGATAACTTCCATTTATAAAATACTTTATAAACATTAACTTATTTGATCTTAAAAATAAATCTGTAATTTACAGATAAGAAAACTGAGATTCCAAAACATGATAATTGCTCACATAGCTAGCAAGTACACATTCTGAGGCAAGTCCTCCACACAGAACATTTCAGGAATATCTAGGGGCCATGAATACAAGCTGGGAGGGTATCAAGGATTCATCTTATGGGTTTTATTGGTAAATGTAAGTTCTAGACTGGTATTCAAATTGATTACTCTCCCCTCCCCCAAGGGAGTCTCAAGATATTAGAATATCAGAGATTGGAAGGACCTTTGAAGTCTTTTTTTATTTCAACCTATATCTGAACATGGACTAGCCAGGATTAAGTGACCATGAAGTCCCCACAAGCACATTTTCTATAAAATGTATATATATATATATATATGTGTGTGTGTGTGTGTGTGTGTGTGTGTGTGTGTTTGTGTGTGTGTTCGTGTGTTTATAATTTGTATATATATATATATGTATATATTTGTATTTGTATATACTTATAAACTGAGTTGTATGTAGAAATATAACTTACCAAAAAGGGAAATAAAAGGGGAAGGAACAAAGAGAAAGGGGAAGGATGATAAAAGAGAGGACAGATTAAGGAAGACAGTGAAAAGCTAAATAGACTATTCAGAAGGGACACAAAAAAGAGGGAGGAAGAAGAAGAAGAAAGATACAAGTTAAGTAGATACACAGTTAATAATCATAACTGTGAATATGAATGACATGATCTCATTCATAAAATGGAAGTGAATAGTAGAATGGATTAGAAACCAGAATTTAACAATATGTTATTTACAAGAAATACACTTGAAACAAAAAGACAAAGCATTCAAATAAAAGATTGGAGCAGAATCTAATATGATTCAGTTTCATTTGAAAATGGCAGAGACAGCAATCATGATCTCAGACAAAGAAAAAACAAAAATAAACCTCATTAAAAGAGAATCAGTAAAATTATATTTCCCTAAAAGATACCATAGACAATGAAGTATTATCAAAAAATTTTATAAAAAGCTTATCTGATAAAGACTTCATTTCTCAAAAATATATTAAAGACAGAACTTCATCAAATTTATAAAACTGAGCCATTTCTGAATTAATAATTATGAACAAGTCATATGAAAAAAGGTTTAACTCATCACTGACTAGAAAAAGGCAAATTAAAACCATTCTGAGGTACCACCTCAGACCCATCAGAAATGGCAAATGCTGGAGAAGATGAGGGAAAAATAGGTACACTAATGAACCATTGCCTGAGTTGTAAACTGGTCTAACCTTCCTGGAAAACAATTTGGATGCAAGCCCAAAGGACTATAAAACTGCATACACTTTGACCTAGCAACATCACTTCTAGATCCGTACCACAGAAAACTAAGGAAAGGACTTAAATGTATAAAAATGTTTACATTAGTTTTTTGTGGGTACAAATAATTGGGGAATCGCTAAACATTATGGCATAGGATTGTGATATAGTACTGTTGATGTACAGGAAATGATGAAAGAATTGGTTTCAGAAAAACACAAAAAGATCAATATGAAAGTGAAATGAGGAAAAACTGGGAGATCATTGTGCACAGTAATAGTAATATTGTAATGATAATCTCCTGTGAAAGGTCTGACTATTCTGATCAAAACAGTGATTCAAGAGATTTTCAAAGAATTCATAATAAATAAATTGTCTCTCTAGAGGGAGAACTGAGGAAGCTGGACATAAAAAGAACAATAATTTTCTCTATTTTCTTGCTCTTTTGAAATATATCTCATGGGATATTTTCCCCATTACTTCACATGTATGATGGATATCAAATTGCTTGCATTTTTAGTGGGGGGGGGGGAAGAGATGGCAAAGATACTGGAGTAATTTGCCATTTTCTTTTCTGAATTTTTTTAAATGAAGAACTTCTTTCACTCTATTTTTAATTAACCAGCATTTTTTCTCTTATCTACTCATACTCCAAATTTGAAAGAAAAGAATAAAAGTAAGCCTCTGTATCTCTATTATTAATAGACAAAGAAAAATTTCTTAATTTCAGTGTCTAAAAATGCATGTTTTATTCCAAATCTTGAACCATAGGGTAGTTTTTAGAATATGAGGGAGCAGTCAAGTTCGGTGGACATTCCTAGTATCTACATGCAATTTCAGGGAGCAATTCAAAGGTGATATAACATATATCTTATCAGACTTGACTTTATACCCACTAATCCTGTTTAATTTTTAACATTTTATGGTTTTATGTGTGTTTGTTTGTGTGAAGTTAAATAGAATGGAAATAGAGTTCTTTCCACCATGTCTGTTTAAAAAAGTGCTGTAAGTTAAGAGAGTGGCAAACTATTCAAATACTAATAATATCAGTTTTGTACTTGGTTAAATATTTTAAGTTTTTTTCTCTTTCAAAGAAGTCAAGGTAGTAATTATATTGTAATGTAATTCAATTTAATAAATGTTTATGAAATGAGAACTGATTTCATCTCTCATGTTACTGTGACCCCCGAACATGAAGAAATTATGAGGTAAGGAACTTAATTGGTGGTAGAAGCAGGCAGATTTTTTTTAAAAAATTGAGATATTTAAAGTGCAGAGCCATGGTTTAGCAATAGTGAGAGAAGGTGACTAGTAACAAAAAGCTAATACACTGAACTGAATGCAGCATCTGGACCATAATGACTACAAAGTGAGAGATGACAGTCATTCTTTTAGCCTGCTGAAATTTTTTAAAGGCTCTAAGAAACAGACCATATCACATGCTAAACATCTGTCTATAGGTTTGAAAATACAAAGAGACTATGTTCTTTAACTCTAACAATTGAGAATTATACTGTAACTTCCCTATAAGTGTAGTTTCAACCCCTTTGTCTTTTGAATGCTGAAAATGTTTTGCTATTTGATTTACTTCTATAATATTAGAATTTTTATTTTCAATTTACTTTTATTTTATTCATGTTTTTGTTATTAAATTTATGTCTCTCTAACATTTCTAGCAATGGTGATCCACCTAGTGAGGATTTGGTCTATTTTTTGTTTGTTTGTTTGTTTTAATTTATGGTGTAATAGACATGCCAAACCTGGGAGTAATTGAGGAAAGGAAAAATTATTTAATACTAAAAGCACTACTAATTGTTAGAGGTAGTTGCTGCTCTCAAAAGAGTTTACTTTCTCCAGGAGGACTCTACCAGGAGAATCACCTCAAATAAATAGTGATGCTCTGTTTAAGTTTCCTACCCTACAATGTCTTCCCATCAACCCTGAAATGACTTTTCTGACACAATTAAGATATCAGTTTGATTCAGTAGTTTTGTCCAAGGTCAAGGTATTCAAGCATGAAGACCTAAATGGAACTCTGTCCTCCAAGCTCATGTTATTATATCATTAATAAGGATTAAAATATTTACCATTTTTCCTTGGGCTTCAAAGGCAATTTTCTTTATTCAGAGGACTAGCAGTAAAAGAGGTCAAAAAGTGGTCACAAAACTTGATCCCCTCACATTTGTTAAATAGCATTTTTTCCTCTGGCATGATAGAACTAATTCTGAAGGAATTTGATCAGTTTCAGACATTTTGCAATAATTAAAACTTTTGCCTTAGAAATATCAGAAATGAGGTCTTGACAGGGATCCTTCCACTTTGGGGAATTTTCAATTTTCAAATCCAATGGCAAGAGGAATGATGTATCCATTCTTTCCAGATAGACAGTATTCTCTTCTCATTTGCTCTTATTTGTACTACTTTACTTTTATGTCATCAAACATCTTTTTCAGAGATAGAAATTGAAAGAGAATTGGGACTCTGGGGACATTCACCTGCTGATGGTAAGCTTCATCAACTTTTTTTAGATTTTAAATATGAAGTAATATTTATTCACAAAAGAAAACAATGTCCTCTCTGGGGGCTAATGAAACTAATTGCTCACAAAGCCTTCCTTAAATTTATTAACCAGTGACTAGCAGTGATGGGAAAATGCTTTTATTCTCATGCCATTATTTAAACAGCAAATAATATTGGTGACTATGAGGAAGTATACAACAGCAGTAACCCAGCCAGGATGATTTCCATCAAGGACACAGGCCTAGGAGTGATAATTTCCATGGCTACACATATTCCTTATTCATCAATCCTTGCTGTAGAGTTGAATTAACCAATGATTATAGGAAATTGAGGGAAATTAAACTCCTATAAGCATTAGAGAATTTTTTTTTATAATTTAATATCTGTTGCTCTTAAAACAAATATATTTTGCTTTGTATTAGTTGGTCTGGTAAAAGAAACATTGCTAGAGGTTTCTCATCTTTGATTTTGAGCAAATATTTTCTAGATAGCTATTTGACATATAAAGAGTTATAGATATTGAGTGAGAACAGAATTTAAATCCTGTGTTGTTTAGATTTGTCACGTCCAACTTTTGCAGTTTTCTTGGCAAAGATCCTAAGGCGGTTGGCCATTTGCTTCTCCTGTTCCTTTTACAAATGAGGAAACAAGACAAGAAAGGTTACGTGATTTGTCCAGAGTCATACAGCTATTAAATGCCTGAGATCAGATTTAAACTCAAAAAGTTGAGTCTTACTGACTCCAGGCCTGGCATTCTCCCTACTGTCCCAACCTCAGTTTCCTCATCTATAAAATGAAAACTTTAATAGCACCTAACCTAACAGAATCATTGTAAGGATCAAATGAGATAACATATGTAAACATAAACTTTATTAAGTGCTTTTTATTTAATAATAGCAATAATAATGATCATGATCATAATTATTGACCAAAATAGTAGATTAAATTTGGGGAAATTTTAGATTGTCCACTCTTGATGAAGGAAAGTGCAGGTGATGATGCAGTTCACAGATTAATATCTTTTAATAAAGGTGCCATATTTATCTACTTATATGACTAACTCATAATAAAGGACTTTATTATCTCATAACGAGGTAGTTCTAGTTGTTGAAAAAATTTGTGATGGGAAAAAATTTACCTTTACAATGTAGCACGTTTTTTACTTTTTTAGAATGCTGCGTAACATATAGCCTGTTCATTTCCTGCCTTTGATAACAACCCACTTGTGGTGCCTTCCATAGATATCCTCTCTAATTAGTACCCTATATTATGAACTCTTCTAACTACTTCCCTTACCCCCTCCATCAAAGTGAACATCTTTATTTTCAGTGTCTTATCTTTGAATTAGGCATCTAATCACATAAACTAATTTTTGTGCAAGTGTTAATGTCAATATCCTTGTCATTAGCATTTTCAGAAGAATTAGTTTATAACCAGGGGAATCATGGTTATAGCAATGCCTTAAATTATCAAAAATATTCCTAATGCAGAAAATTTCCATCAGGATTACACAACAGTAGCGTAGTAGTAGTAATAATAAATGATAATAGCTAACATGTATGTACTTTACAAGTTTTTCATTTGATCTTCACAACAACTATAGAAGGTAGGTGCAATTCTTATTCCCATTTTATGATTGAGAAAACTCAAGCAAACATAGGTTATTGATTTGTCCAGGGTCACAAAATTTCTAAGGTTGGATTAGAATTTGGGTCTTATGATTCCAGGTTCAGCATTCTATCCACTTGGCAGAATTGTAAATCTAGACTTAATTGTGACCTCAGAAGCCACCAAGTTTGAATGCCTTTTATTTGCAGAGTGGTAACTAAGGTTCAGGAAGATAATTGATTTACCCAAAGTTACAGGAGTAGTAAGCATCACAGATCAGTGTCTAAATCCTCTAAACTCCAAAACTATTATGTTTTTCACTGCTATTCAATAAGAATTAAACCATATCATGAACAATTGTTTATTTCTCCTACATTTCAGTCACAGTCCTCAAAGATTAAAACATAAAGCATTTTTATGCATAAAATAATGCCACATTTTTAACATCTGAAATTTTAAAAATTCCTCAATCACAGTCTTCTTTATAAATACCCCATGAGATGAGTAATATAAGTGTTTTGTTCCCATTTCATAAGTGCATCAACTGAGTTCTGGAGAAGTTAAGTGATTTGTCAAGAGTTCAATGATGAATATGTGGCAGAAGCAGGACTAGAATTTAGATATTCTGACTGAATTTTCTTTTATTAAAAGTCCAATGCTTTTTCTCACTACTTTTCTCAGCTATATTTGTGGATCCCAACTTTCCCCCAATGTCCTTTTTATATAAATTTTGATTTTGAAACATAAAAAGGAGCTCTCAACTTTGGAAGTTATGCGGTAATAATTTACTTATAAGATGGTCACTTGAAACTTATACCATGTTTTTCCATACAAAAAGTGTCAGGGATAGTCCACAGGAAACTCACAAAAGCTTTATAAAAAATAATAAATCTGTATGATTCTATTTTTTATGAAATATGGTTCTAATAGAATGAAAGATTCTCATCCATCATATGCAACAATATTTCTTAGGAGAAAATGCATTTGTAGCATCTTGTTATGCCACAAAAACATCTCTCCCTACACCCTGTTCCTATTCCCACTGCACTGGGATTTCTCCTCTTTTCACCTCTTCTGCCTGTTAGGGAGTAAGATGAAGAATAAATTTCAACCAGTGATAACAACCTGTGACTCCAACAAGACAAATGGCATCAATGGCCAAGGATTAAAGAGTTAGGGATCTGATTTATTAAATTGGGAAAGAATTGGAGACCCCAATAGTGTATTCCCATCTAGGGATAATACTCAAACATTCAAATCATGGTCAAACCATTTGTTTTCTTCTTAGAGACTCAGTAATAAGCTGTCTTGTTCCCTGTTTCAATCATAACAGCTTGTTTCTGTTCTGTATTTCTCTCTTCCATCATGCAATAAAAAATAAAATGGAATCTCACAACTTCACAATTTTACTGAATTCAACTAATAGATTCCAAGACACTGCACAAGTCACAGGTAGTGACTTGTACCACACCTGAATAAGAAATTTCATAGAAAAAAATGTACATAAATATCTACAATGTAAATTGGAATATGGTAAGAGCAAGGTATTATCTAGTTAAAATGTCATATGAAATATGAGGGAAACTCCTCATATTTGAGGAAATTAGGCAAGAATTGATGAAGATGACCTCTGACCTGAATCTTGATATTAGTCTTTCTCGCTTTTCCTCTCTATGACTGTAAAATCTACATCTGTAAAATAAGATGATTGACCTAAATGACTCCTGAGGTCACTCCCACCTCTATATCAGTAATCCTATTTAAAATATTGCTCTCTGCACTTGCCCTCTTTTTTGCAGCCTAAATGTAAGCCTACTTGGTTTATCTCTAATTTCAATTCTAACTTACCACTCCAATTTCTAGAAAGGAAATGTTAATATTAGACATGTTCTTGATATAACAAAATAAGCAATAATATCAAAGGAAAGTTCTTTCATGACAACAGTAGACACAGTTGAATGACTTGATGGGATAATTATTTCCCCAAGTTCCCTTCTTAGATTTTTTAAACTAATCTATATCTCCAACCTAATGCCTCAAAATTGTTTCCTTAAGTACTTCATCCTTACTCTTTATTCAATTTTTTTGATGAAGTATAATCTAAAATAGAGTTAAGCCATGATAATAAATCAATTCCTCATTTTTGACATTTCCAACTTCCTTTTATGAGAAAATTGCAAAAGAGAAGAGATGAAAATAACTGTCCCTATCTGGGAGTGTATGAGAATCTGTCATTACAATTTTCTGAGAGTTGTTCATATTTTTTTAATATGCCAAGTTCTAAGGAAATTCAGAATGCATCTAGATTTCACACTGAATACCGATTGAAGGAAATATGGTTCTAATAAAAAAAATAATATAATTCTTAATAATAACCTTTCCAGACTTCCAGCCAAGATGGCAGAGAAAAGCCAGGCAATGTACTATGGTATCTTGGCTTTCCCTTAGAACTAATATGAAATGAGCTTCTTAACAGAATTCAATTGACAAAGCCCAGGGAAAAAAAGCCAGGAGAAGAACATTTCCGAGCAAGGTCTGTATCAGGGGAGCCCAGGGAAGAAAGCAGAGAGCCAGCACAGGGTTGGCAGGGTGAGGCCTGAAGATCATCCTAAGAACAGACACAGAGGCTTTGACTGTGGGAGCAGTGGACTAGGGAGCTCCAGCGGGGCTGGAGTGGGAGTTACAGCACAGTGGGCAGGAGAGTTGCAGAGTGGGGCTAGACATCAATCTGCTTGACTTGGCTGGTCTGGAGGACAAGGGCCAAGGGTCCCACATTTTCAGAAGATTCCCTTTGTTTCCAGTCAAGTCCCATCCCTGTGGAAGAAAGTGTCTCTTCACAGACCACAGTAACAGACTGCCCACCACCCCAGCTCAGGCATGGGCAGCAGAACATTCTCAGTAAAATAAGGAGAATAACTATCTTCACTGAGGGTGCAGTCCACATTGTTCAAGAATAATCATTATCCAGCTGCACCTCCCACACCCCCCAGGCCTAGGGAGTGGGACACAAATCAAGGTCACAGACTCTACAGAGAAAGCACCCAGCAGCCCCTACTGGTCGGCACATTTGGAGTCACTAAATCCAGTGAACAAAGCCTCTAGAGATCCCAACAGCAAAGGTCTGTGAACCAGCCCCTTCCCCAACATAAGATCCTAGAAAAATGAAGAAAAGTCAGAGAAAGGGGGGGGGTCCATAGAAAGCGACCTTGAACACAAAGATCCCAACTCAGAGAGATCTAGAAAGTCTGAGGTGGTCTCCAGCCCAGAAATATTTCTTAGAAAAAAATCGGGGGGGGGGGGGGGTCAGCTAGGTGGCATAGTGGACAAAGCACCAGCCCTGTAGTCAGGAGTACCTGGGTTCAAATATGGTCTCAGACACTTAATTGCCCAGGTGTGTGGCCTTGGGCAAGCCACTTAACCCTGTTTGCCTTGCAAAAACATAAAAAATAATCAGGAATGAGTTTAAAAATCAATTGGAAAAATTGGGAAAAGAAACTCAAGAGAAAATTAACACCTTGCAGCAACAAAACAAATCCTTGGAAAATACAATTGGACAAATGCAAAAAGAAAATAATTTCCTCAAAACCTTAGCTGGGCAAATGGAAAACCTCTTCAAAAATAGAATTCATAAATTGGAAAAGGATTTGCAAAAGGTAAATAAGGAAAAATATTCTCTAAAACAAAGAATGGAATCAGTGGAAACTAATGACTTCATGAGACAAGAGGCATCTGTTAAACAAAACCAAAAAAATCAAAAAGGAAAAGGAAACATAAAACATCTCATTGGTAAAATCACTAACCTCAGGAATAGATCCAGGATGATCAATGTATACCATGAAAACAGTGTAAAGACTGGCAAATTGCATTCTGTGGGGGATGAGGGGGAGGGAAGTAAGTTTGGGGGAAAAATTGAAAAACTCAAAATAAATAAAATCTTTAATAAAAAAAAAAGACTAGAACCAGAAGAGACAACTTAATAATCACTGGGATGGGACTGTCAGGTGTCACAGTAGATAGAGCACTGACCATGGACTCAAGAGTGCCTGAGTTCAATACAGCCTCAGACATTTAATAATTACATAGCTGTGTGGCCTTGGGCAAACGAATTAACCCCATTTGCCTTGAAAAAACCTTTAAAAAAGAAATACTGGGCTTCCTGACAGCATTGAGGATTTAAAAAAACAGCTGGACTCAATATTATATGATTCAGTGATGGAAAATTGCCCTGATATTATAGAATCAGAGGGCAAAATAGATACTGAAAGATTACATTGTGGGGCGGAGCCAAGATGGTGGTATGAAGGCAGCATGTCTTGAGAACTCCAACCCCCCCAACCCCCCCCAAAAAAAGGATGGCTCTAGCCAAAATTTAGAGGAGAAGAACCCACAGAAAGACTGAGTGATACATTTTCCCAGCCCAAGATAACTTAGAAGTTTTGTGAGAAAGGTGTATTTCACCAGGATCCAGGGTTGGAAAAAATGCCATGCCGCAGCCCAGCCCAGCACAGCCCAGCCCAGCACAGACCAGAGATGACCAGCAACAGCATGAAGGGGTGGTGAGAGAACTCTGCTCCACCAGAGTGAGTGTGGAGTGAGGAGCATGGCCGCAGAATCTGCAGCAAGAATCAGGAGAAAGCAGCCTGATGGTAAGGAAAGTCTGCAGAGATTTCTCTGCTTTCCCTGGGATAGGACTCTGCTATTTGCCTACACTCACATATTGCAGTTTGGGCTTCCATACTAAATAACAAAGCAGGATCTCTCCTTATAGCCTCAGGGAAGAGGGTAGTACTGTGGTCATCTATCTACATACACATCATACATACATAGAGAGCATAAGACCTTAAAAGGAATAAAGATCCCAGTGGGGTGTCCCCCCCCCAAAAAAACCCAAAGTCTTGGAAGTGCTGTAAATTAGTCTTGGGAAAATGAAATGAGTAAACAACAGAAAAAAAAAGAATCTGATGATAGAGAATTACTTTAGTCCCATGGAAGATCAAAACACATACTCAAATGATGACAAAATAGAAGCTTCCATATCCAAAACCTCCACAAGAAATAGAAAATGGGCTCAGACTATGAATGAACTCAAAAAAAGACTTTGAAAAGTAATTAAGGGAGATGGAAGAAAAATTGGGAGGAGAAATGAGAGCTATTGCAGAAAAATCATGAAAACCAAATCAAAAAGCTTAGTGAAAGATATACAAAAAAAATACTGAAGAAAATAATATGTTAAAAACCAGTTTAGGCCTAATGGAAAAAGCAAAATAAAAGGGAAATGAGGAGAAGAATGCCTTAAAAAGTAGAATTGGGCAGATGGAAAAGGAGATAAAAAAGCTCTCTGAAGAAAATAACTCCTTCAAATTCAAAATGGAACTAAAGGAAGCTGATGACTTTGCAAGAAATCAGGAAGAAATAAAACTCTTCCAAAAAAGCCAAAAATTAGAAGAAAATGTGAAATATCTCATTGGAAAAACAGCCAACATTGAATACAGATTCAGAAGAAATGATTTAAAATTTATTGGGCTATCTGAAAGCCACGACCAGGAAAAACCCTAGACTTAATTTTTCAAAAAATAATACAGAAAATTTGCCCTGAGATCCTAGAAGCTGAGGATAAAATCGTAATCAAGAGAATTCGCCAGTCACCTCCTGAAAAAGATCCCAAAAGAAAAACTTCCAGGAATATTATAGCCAAATTCCAAAACTCCCAAATCAAAGAGAAAATTCTAAAAGCTGCCAGAAACAAATGATTCAATTACTGAGGCTCCATAGTAAGGATTACACAGGATCTGACAGCATCTACATTAATGGCTTGTAGGGATTGGAATATGAAATTCCAGAAGGCAAAATGTCTTGGTTTACAACCGAGAATCAACTACAGAGCAAAAGTGAACATCCTCTTTCAGGGGAAAAGATGGACTTTCAATGATACAGGGGACTTTCAAACTTTCCTACTGAGATGACCAGAGCTAAACAAAAAGTTTGATCTCTAAGTACAGGACTCTGGTGAACCATGGAGGGAGTGGAAGAGAGGGACTAACTATGAAGAACTTGATGATGTTGAACTGTTTGTATTCCTGAACAAGAAGAAGATATTGATAACTCATATGAACTTTCTGATTTATAAGTGCTGTTAGAAGGAGCATATATAGATAAGACATAGGAAAGAGCAGAATATAATGGTATGGTGTGGTAAAGGGATGGAGTCAATGGGTGATGGAGAAAGTACTGGGAGGAAGGAAAAGGAGATGAAGAAGAAACTGAGAAGTTTCACATAAGAGTCAAGAAAAAGCTTTTTCAATGGAGGGGATGGGGGGGGGAAGGCAAGGGGGAATTTGTCAGCCTTCATTCTCATTGGAAACAGCTCAGAGAGGAAATGACATACACACCTAATAGGGTGAGGAAATCCATCTTGCTCTGGAGAAGGATGGGAGGAAAGGGACAGGATGAGGGGTAATGGGGAGAGGGAAGGGAGGAACAGGTGACAGAAGAGAGGGAAGATTGAGGGAGAGGGTACTCAGATTCAACACACTTTTGGACAGGGCCAGGATGAAAGGAGAGAGAGAATAGAATAAATGAGAGTGGAGGAACAGATAGTAATAGCAACTAAGGGAAAAATATTGAAGCAACTTCTATAGTGGACTTATGATAAAGAAAGCAACTCACCCAGAGACAGAGCCATTGAAGTCTGAACACAGACTGAAATACGATTTTTTCCCTCTCTCTCTTTCTTTATTCTTGAGGTTTCTCATCTTCTTGGGGGAGGAGGGTGGCTTATGTTTATTTTTATGTTTACTCTTATAACATTCAATTTACATCAATGTATGGCATGGAAACAATGTAGAGACTGTCAGACAGCCTTCTTTGGGGGCAATGAGGGAAGGGAGGACAGGGGAAACGCTGTAGAATTCAGAGCCTTGCAAAAAAATGGTGGGTACATATTACTATTGTATATAATTGGAAAACAAATAAAATGTTAAAATGAGAAAAAAAAAGAAGAAAGAACACATCAATCCTCTCCTGAAAGTGATCCCAAAAAGAAAACACCAAATAATATTTTGGCCAATTCCCAGAACTACCAGAAAAAAAAGGATAAAATGCGGCAGGCAGCCAGAGAGAAACAATTTAGATACCAAGGAACCACAGTAACAATTACACAGCACCTGGTTGCATCAACATTAAGGGATCGAAGGGCCTGGAATGCGATATTCTGTAGAGCAAAGGAGCCTGGAATGCTGTCAAGAATTCTGCATCCTGCAAAACTGAGCCTTCTCTTTCAGGGGAAAAGATGGATGTTTAATGAAATAGGACATTTCCAACTTTTCCTGACAAAATGATCCAGGCTAAATAGAACATTTGGATTTCAAACAGGAGACTCAAGAGACACAGGAAAAGAAAAATAAATTGCTATCCAATAAGATGAAACTAGCTATATCCCCACCTGGGAGAAAGACTCTAATAACTCTTGAGAATTGTAACTCTTTTAGAGAAAATATACTTAGCCAGAAGTAATGACACTCGTGACTTCTCTGTGACTCAGATAGAATTATTTAGAAATAATATCTCCTGAAATTTGGAACTATGCCCAAAGGGCAACAAAAATGTGCATACCCCTTGATCCATCAATACCCCTACTAGGTATATACCCTGAAGAGATGATGAAAAAGGCTAAAAGACATCACTTGTACAAAAATATTCATAGCAGCCCTGTTTGTGGTGGCAAAGAATTGGAAATCAAGTAAATGTCCTTAAGTTTGGGAATGGTTTAGCAAACTGTGGTATATGTATGTTATGGAACACTATTGTTCTATTAAAAACCAGGAGGGATGGGAATTCTGGGAAGCCTAGAGGGATTTGCATGAACTGATGCTGAGTGAGATGAGCTGAACCAGAAAAACACTGTGCAACCTAACAGCAACATGGGGGTGATGATCAACCTCATTCCATCAATGCAACAATCAGGGACAATTTGGGGCTGTCTGCAATGGAGAATACCATCTGTATCCAGAGAAACAACTGTGGAGTTTGGACAAAGACCAAGGACTATTACCTAAAATTTAGAAAAAAACCTGATATCTTATTGTCTGATCTTGCTATCTCTTATACTTTAAGTATCTTCCTTAAGGATATGATTTCTCTCTCATCACATTCAATTTGGATCAACGTATACCATGGAAACAATTAAAGACTGACAAATTGCCTTCTGTGGAGGGGGGAGTAAGATGGGGGGTGTAAAACTCAAAATAAATAAAATCTTTAAATAATAATAATATCTCCTTAAAAGGGGGGACAGTAAAGAGATAGGAGGATGGAGGAGATTGAATGGGGTAAATCACTTTACATGACAAGGTATAAAGGACCTATTGCAATAGAGGGGAAGAAGGGAGGAGGTAAGAACCGCCTGAATCTTACTCTCATCAAATTTGGCTCAAAGAAGGATTAACATTCATACACTCAATTAAGAAACTTACCTTACCTTTCAAATATTAAAAGGGGTTCTTTTGGTATTGTTTTATTGTTTCATGATTTCCTGCAAAGTCATCAGTTTCCCTTAGCTCCATTCTACACTTGAAAGAATTGTGTTCTTCAAAGAACTTTCTTATCTCCTTTTCCATCTAGCCAATTCTGCTTTCTGAGGCATTCTTCTCCTCATTTGTCTTTGCTGTTCTTTTTTACATTTGGACCAAACTGCTTTTTAATATCTTATTTTCTTCAGTATTTTTGGTATTTCTTTCTCTAAGCTGCTAATTTGGTTTTCATGATTTACCTTGCATCGCTCTCACTTCTTGCAATTTTTCCTCTACCTCCCTGAATTGCTTGTCAAAGTCTTTCTTGAGCTCATCCAATGAGTCTGAGCCCATTTTCTATTTCTCTTAGAAGTTTTGAGTACAAAAGCTTCAATTTTGTCATCTTCTGAATCTTCCATGGGACCAAAGTAATTTTCTATGGTCAGATTCTTCTTTTTTCTTTTCTTTGATCATTTCCTCAGCCTGTGACTGATTTACCACATTTCCAAGACTTGTGGGGGGGGGGGGGTGTCAGGACAACCCACGGGGAACTTAATTCCTCCAAGGTCTTATGAGAAAGTCTGACTGCTTTCTTGCCTGTACTTTGGTATGTGGATGACCACAGGCCCTCCCATCTGCCCTGGAGCTGTGAGGAGAGTTCCTACTCAGCTATGGTGGTATGAGAGCCCAAACGGCAACCTGGATTTGGGTGTGGGCAAACAACTGAGTCCTGGCACAGGGAGATCAGAGAGACCTCTACAGTCTCCCCCAACCCCCTTACCATCTGTGGGCTGTGTTCTGGTGATGCAGGCTGGTTTCCTTGATTCCTGATGCCCAATTGCAGGGCTGCTCTGGGGTCAGTGCTCATTCTGCACTCACTCTGGTGTGGCAGAGTTCTCTCACCACCCTTTCAAGCTGCTCCTGGTGATTCCTGGGCCAGGAGGTCTGGAAACAGCCCCCTTTGCCATGGACCCAGGAGCTCCCAGGGATCTAAGCACTCAGCCAGCTGCACTGCCCTGTGGCTATGGCTGCAGCTGCACCTGCACTTGCTTTTTCCAACCCCCCAGTCCTGGTGAAACAGTCCTTTCCTGCAGAACTTCTAAGTTATCTTGGACTGAGAAACTGTACCACTCAGTCTTTCTGTGGGTTCTGCCCCTCTAAATTTTGGCTAGAATCAAAATTTGATGACTTTTGGAGTATTTGGGGGAATGAGTTTCTGGGAATTCCTGCTTTCTGGCAGCCATTGTGGCTCTGCCCCCCACCCAGGACTCATTTCTAAAAATATGTGGAGAAATAAGTCAAATTTATAAAAGAAACTATACATTTCATCTAATGTCCCATCTCCATACTGGAGGCTCACTTCACCCAGGACTTCACACATGGAAAGTAAATCCTTTCTGTGTGGCTTCTCCATCTGAATGACTAGTTCCTCAAAGAATATCCATTTAGTAGAGGATGACTAGTTTAATTAATATTCATTCTTCTCCAGGATGCATTGCAGACTCTCTGGACTTGCTCTATAATGCTTCAACCCTGTGTATATACCTCCCCTCCCCCTTTCCATTTCTGTTTTATTAACTTCCACCATTTAAAAGAAAGTTTCATGAGGACAAGACCAGTCTTTCTTCTTTTAGTTGAATACTCAGTGTTAACACAGCGCCTGCAATATAATAAGTGCTTAATAAATATTGATTACTTCAATTTGACTGGTATACCTATAATCTCCAGCCTTCTGGTTACTATCTTTCCTATTCCTTACCCTGCTATTTCTAATCTCAACTCTTATCTCCCTTGACTTTGTGTTGCTTTGGTCCAAATCTGTGATTTTCCATCATCTGCCTCCTCTTCTTCCTTATTATTTATTCAATTTTCTTGATACAGTGTAATGTAACATAGAATTAAGCATGATCACAAATCAATTCATCATTTTTATTATGATTTTATACTTAACATGTTCTCTACAAATTAATCTTAGGGTATCTCATATGGGGTTTTACAAAAGAATACTTTTCATTCTACCTAATTAAACTTCTTTTTTCTCCTCAAACCTCCCATATCACATTCTCCCCATTCAGTTGAGGACATCACTTCACACCTTACCTTTTTAAAAGGTCATTCACAAAAGAATTTCCTTTTCTTCCTTTCTCCACCTCAAAAGTCCATGATATCATTGCTTATTCTCTTCACCATTACTCCAATTTCTAATGATGTGACTTTTTTCTTGTCACTAAGTCAACCTCACCAAATACACATTCCCCATTTTTTCTCAGCAGTGCCACTCACTCTCTGATATTCAGTATCTCCCTATCTACTAATTCATCCCCTACTGAATAAAAACACACCCAAATCTCCCCATGCATTAAAACTCTCATTGAACCCTAGAAGTACACCATGCTTATTGTAGTAAGAATTCATACCTCAGTACTCTTTCTATAGTAAACATGCCAATAAACGTTTAATTTCCAATATATGGTGTTTACTCATCCTCATTCTTGAGTTCTCTTCAGCATTGTGACCTTACTGATCACTTTCTACTGAACACTCTCTCTTCTTATTTCTATGGTACAACTTGGTTTTCTCCTCAACTTTCTGACCAATCCTTACATTCTTTTGCTAGTTCATCAACCCAAATATGCTTTCCAAATATGAGTGACAAGGCATTTTCCTAGAACCATTTTTCTTCCATCTATTTATGGTCTCTTTGATGACCTCATTAATTCCTTTGAATTCAATTATCTTTATCCAAAGGATTTCCAGATTCATTTATCCAATCCAGCTCTCTTCTGAACTTTACAACATATGCTGCACTATAAACTCTTTTAGGCTAGGGCTATTTTTCTTGTTCTGCAAATATCTAGCATTTAGCACAGTAAGTACTTAATAAATGACTTTTTATTGAACTATCTATTACACCCCAGGTCCCTATAGGCATCTCTAATATCATGACTACTCTTCTCTCCAAATGCTCCCCTCTTCAATCATTTGTCATATGTGCCATCATTTCTGCCTCTACGACATCACTTGAATCCTTTTCTTAATCTATTTAGGAGATCATCAATCTAATCACTTCTTTCAGTTCTTCATTATCTCCTGCCTGAACTATTGCAAGAGTCTCTTAATTGTTTTCACTAACTCAAGTCTTTCCTTGCTCCTATATATCCCCAACACAATTGCCAAAGTGACTTTCCTGAATGGCATGTCTTCCTTAGGGGGAACACAGGGGATCTCTAAAGTAAAAAATGGGGAAAAAGTCCAATTTATCTCATCTCTAGGATCCAATATGCATCTCTGTCTGGTATTTGAAGATTTTCATAACTTAATCCCAACCCTAGAGGGGAAGAAGGGAGCAGATGAGAAACACCTGAATCTTCTTCTCTTCAGACTTGGCTTAAAGTCAACCTACACATACTCAGTTAACTTATAAAACATCTAACCTTTCAAGTATTAAAAGGGGAAAGGGGAGGGGGGATGGAGAAAGGGAAGGGGAGTGGGGGGAAAAGGGGGAACCAAAAAAAGGAAGGGAAGGGAAAAAGGGAAAGGGGAAAGAATGGGGAGCGGGTGATATAGGAGGACAAACACACTGAAGGGTGTGGTATTCAGAAAGAACATACTGGGGAATATGGATAAAGGGGGGGGAAAGGGGAAAAATACAAGCAGAGGGAAGATAGCATAGAGGGCAATAAAGAATTAGTAATTATAACTTTGAATGTGATTGGGATGAACTCTCTCTTAAAACGTAAGCAAATAGCAGAGCAGATTAAAAACTAGAATGCTACAATATGCTGCTTACAAGAAACTCATTTGAAGCAGAGAGATACATATAGAGTAAAGGTAAAAGGTTGGAGCAAAATATATTTTGCTTCAGCTGAAGTAAAAAAAGCAGGGTTAGCAATCCTTGTCTCAGACAAAGCAGCAGCAAAAATAGATAGCATTAAAATAGATAAGGAAGGAAACTTTATCCTCCTAAAAGGTACCATAGACAATAAAGTTATTTCAATAATGAACATATATGCACCCAGTGGGATAGCATACAAATTCTTAGAGGAGAAGCTGAAAGAACTGCAGGAAGACATAGACAGCAAAACTCTACTAGTGGGAGACCTCAACTTCCCACTCTCAGATCTAGATAAATCGAATCATAAAAAAAAAAAGAAGTTAAGGAGGTAAATAGACTGTTAGTAAAATTAGATATGGTAGACTAATGGAGGAAACTGAATGGGGATAGAAAGGAATATACCTTTTGCTATGCAGTACATGGAACTTATACAAAAATTGACCATGTACTAGGACATAAAAACCTTATGATCAACTGCAGAAAGGCAGAAATAGTGAATACATCTTTGTCAGATCACAATGCAATAAAAGTCATATGCAATATTGGCCAAGGAGATACAGATGCAGAAACAACTGGAAACTGAATAACCTCATTTGAAAAAAGGAGAGGAACAAAAAACAAATTATAGAAAGAATTAACCATTTTATCCTAGATAATGATAATAATGAAACAACATACCAAAACCTATGGGATTCACTCAAAGTGGCTTCTCAGGGGATATGTTTCATGAATAAATTGGAGAAAGAGGAAATCAATAAACTAAACATACAACTAAAAAAATTAGACAAAGAACAAATTAAAAATCCCCAATTAAATACCAAATTAGAAATTCTAAAAATTAAAGGAGAAATTAATAAAAGCAAAAGCAAAAAAAATATTGAATCAATAAATAAAGCCAAAAGTTGGTATTACAAAAAAAAATAAAATTGATAACCCCCTGGTCAATTTGATTAAAAAAGAAGAAAATAAAATTGTTAGTATCATAAATGAAAAAGGTGAACTCACCACCAATGAGGAGGAAATTAAAGTAATAATTTGATATTATTTTTGCCCAACTTTATGCCAATAAATTTGATAATCTAAGTGAAATGGATGAATTTTTACAAAAATATAAGTTGCCCACGTTAAATGAAGAGGAGATTAAATACCTAAACAACCCTATCTCAGAAACAGAAATACAACAAGCCTAAAAAAATCTCCATGGCCTGTTGGATTCACAAGTGAATTCTACCAAATATTTAAGGAACAATTAGTTCCATTACTATATAAACTCTTTGGAAAAATAGGGAAAGATGGAACTCTGCCTAACTCTTCCTATGAAACCAATATGGTGCTGTTATCTAAACCACAAAAAGTTAAAATGGAGAAAGAAAATTATAGACCTATCTCCCTGATGAATATAGATGCAAAAATCTTAAATAAAATCTTAGCAAAACTATTACAACAAGTTATCACTAGGATAATATATCATGATCAAGTAGGATTCATCCCAGGAATGCAGGGTTGGTTCAATATTAGGAAAACTGTTAGTATACTCAATTATGTCAACAACAAACCTGTCAGAAATTATATGATCATATCAGTAGATGCTGAAAAAGCTTTTGACAAAATACAGCATCCATTCCTACTAAAAACACTAGAGAGTGTAGGAATAAATAGACTGTTCCTTAGAATAATTAACAGTATCTATCTGAAACTATCAACAAGCATTATATTCAATGGGGAGAAGCTAGAGGCATTCCCAATAAGATCAAGGATGAAACAAGGGTGCCCATTATCACCACTACTATTCAATATTGTATCAGAAATGTTAGTTTCAGCAATTAGAGAAGAAAAGGAAATTGAAGGAATTAGAATTGGGAAGGAAGAGAAAGAACTCTTACTCTTTGCAGATGACATGATGGTCTACCTAGAGAATCCTAAGAAATCATCCAAAAAACTACTGGAAACAATTAGCAATTTTAACAAAGTTGCAGGTTATAAAATAAACCCTCATAAATCCTCAGCTTTTCTATAAATGTCTAGCAGGAAGAGCTAGAAAGAGAAATCCCATTCAAAGTAACCTCAGACAATATAAAATACTTAGGAGTCTATTTGCCAAGACAGACTCAGAATCTTTTTTGCAAACAATTATAAAACACTTCCCACACAAATTAAATCAGATTTAAATAACTGGGCAAATATCAACTGCTCAAGGATAGGTAGAACTAATATAACAAAAATGAAAATTCTACCAAAACTAAACTATCTGTTTAGTGCCCTACCAAAAATTCCAAAAAATTACTTTAATGAGTTAGAAAAAATTGTAAGTAAATTCATATGGAGAAATAAAAAGTCAAGAATTGCCAGGAGCTTAATGAAAAAAAAAGTATAAAAGAAGGTGGCTTAGCCCTACCTGATCTAAAATTATATTATAAAGCATCAGTCATCAAAACTGCTTGGTATTGGCTAAGAAATAGAGTGGTGGACCAGTGGAATAGACTAGGTGTAAAAGCAGATGATTACAGTAATCTGCTGTTTGATAAACCCAAAGAGTCCAGCCATTGGGATAAAAACTCCCTCTTTGATAAAAACTGCTGGGATAATTGGAAGTTAGTATGGAAGAAACTTGGATTAGACCAACACCTCACACCCTTTACCAATATAAGATCCAAATGGTTACAGGACTTAGACATAAAAAACAATACTATAAGCAAATTAGAAGATCAAGGTTTAGTTTACCTGTCAGATGTATGGAAAGGGGAGCAGTTTATGACTAAGGAAGAGTTGGAGAACATCACCAAAAACCAATTAGATGATTTCGATTGCATTAAATTAAAAAGCTTTTGCACAGATAAAACCAATATAACCAAGATCAAAAGAAATGTAGTAAATTGGGAAACATCTTAACAACTAATGATTCTGACAAAAGACTCATTTCTAAAGTATACGGAGAACTGAGTCATATTTTTAAAACAAAAAGCCATTCCTTAATTGACAAATGGTCAAAGGATATGCAAAGGCAATTTACAGATGAGGAGATCAAAGCAATACATAGCCATATGAAAAAATGCTCTAAATCATTAATTATTGGAGAAATGCAAATTAAAGCTTCTCTGAGGTACCACCTGACACCTCTCAGATTGGCCAATATGACCAGGAAGGATAATTATCATTGTTGGAAGGTTTGTGGGAAATCTGGGACACTATTACACTGTTGGTGGAGCTGTGAACTCATCCAACCCTTCTGGAGAGCTATTTGGAACTATGCCCAAAGGGCAACAAAGATGTGCATACCCTTTGGCCCAGCAACACCACTACTGGGTCTATACCCTGAAGAGATGTTGAAAAAGGGTAAAAACATCACTTGTACAAAAATATTTATAGCATCCCTGTTTGTGGTGGGAAAGAATTGGAAATCAAGTAAATGTCCTTCAATTGGTGAATGGCTTAGCAACCTGTGGTATAGGTATGTCATGGAACACTATTGTTCTATTAGAAACCAGGAGGGATGGGATTTCAGGGAAGCTTGGAGGGATTTGCATGAACTGATGCTGAGTGAGATGAGCAGAACCAGAAAAACACTGTACACCCTAACAGCAACATGAGAGTGATGTTCAACCTTGAAGGAATTGCTCATTCCATCAGTGCAACAATCAGGAACAATTTTGGGCTGTCTGCAAAAGAGAGTGCGGGCTGTATCCAGATAAGGAGCTGTGGAGTTTAACAAAGTTCAAGGACTATTCCCTTTAATTTAGAAAAAAAACCATATCTTAATGTCTGATCTTGTCACCTCTTAGACTTCTCTTCTCTTCTTTAAGGATATGATTTCTCTCTCATCACACCCAATTTGGATCAAGGTACAACATGGAAACAAAGTAAAGCCTGACAGAGTGCTTTCTGGGGGGGGGGGGGGGGGAGCAAGATGGGGGGGATTGTAAAACTCAAATATCTTTAATAAAAATTAATTTAAAAAACCATACATTTAACCAGGTGTGATAACCAACCTCAATTTTCTCTTCTAAAACCTTCTACATAATGGTTCCCAGGTATAAGTTAACTTAAAACATTATACAAATTAAAAATTAAAGATTCTTTTGATTAAATTTAAAATCTAAAATAGTGTTGAGTCAAATAATTTACTTCCAACAATATATCACTTGCTGATGTTTGAGACAACAGCAATATTAAAGGAAAAAATAATTATTAATTGAATTTTTTATCTGAAATACAATATACAATTATATCTAAATATGTGTATGGCTAAGGGAACAGAAGAGATTTGCTATTGGTGAATAAACTTTTAATAAAAGAATATATAGCAACATATCACTAAATGAAAATATTATAATTGCATCAGCATTCTTCCCAGAAAATATGATGTCAATTTTTTTTTAGTGTTTTGGAACTGGGAAGGAAGAAGAGTAGTACCACCAATAAGATCAAAATATAGAATTTTATTTTTCAGCTATTATTTAGGATAGACAGAATTCAAAGGTGCTTTCCATTCCCATTAAATAATTCAGGATCTAACATAGAAGCAAATCTAATTAAAAAAGTAAATCACTACTAATAGTCCTTTGGTATTGAAGAGGACCACACTGAACAACCAAGTGATTGGTGGCATGAGCTGCACAATTGTGTATATTATAGTGAGGAGTAGGCTATTCAAGGCATCCTTCCTACTTGCCTTCATAAGAATCGTTCCATCCCATGGTCTGAGAGATAAGAAAAAGAACAATTGGAGATGTTCTGGCTGCTGCTGGAGTCTCTTGGTCTTAAATTTCTCTCACTTCCCTCCTATCAGCGAGACACCACTTCATACTATCAGCAATTGGCAAGCACAACATGTGACATCTGGTGACAGTATGCAACAAGTCATATATACTAATCTGTCTTTTGATGGACTAATCAGCAGAATGGCCTTTTATCTCAGACCTTCCACCTTTGAGCTTGTCACTATGACCTAGTCGGCATCAGCTTTAACACTAGAGCATCTTCAGCTTGCCACTCATAGGTCTGCTCTGCTCTGTCAGTTACATTCCTCAGAACTTGAGTTCAACTGATGCTGCCAGAACCACAATGCTTTACAAGGTATGAAACTCTCTAGTAAGCAAATCCATTCCAGAATGGCAGGGAATCTGAACTCAGCTCCCTTTCAATAGGCTGAGGGCTATGGAAGTCATCTCTGTTCCTTTGGAATGGACATGACTGTCTCTCAAGATTCAGTGACCTAGTTTTAGCTGTTGTTCACATGGAACCTTTCTCCACTTCAGGCTTCAAATTTCTCATTTGTTTATAAGAGGTAAAGATATTCACTTAACTATTTCTCTCCCATTATGAGCCCATGGGGGAAAACAGGGGAGTAATTATAAATTACATCAAACATAAAAGTAAAATCATATAGTGGGATAAAGTGACTGACTCTCAATTTAAAACTTTGAGTTCAAGTACTAGTACTGGATCTGATCCTTCATCAACAAAAATTTGGAGTAGGCAGAAACTCATAATCAACTCCATTTCCTCTTCATTCAACAAATGAGGAAACTGATCCATTGATTAGGACTTGCTCCAAGTTGTATAAATAATAATTAGCAAAGAAAAGATTTGAACCCAGTTCTTTTACATTCTAAATCCATCAGTCATCTTAATCATACTTCTTCCCAACATGAGCAAATCATTTAATCTTTTTGAATCTAAATTTTCTCAGTTGTGAAATGGGTATAACAATATTTTCCCTTACTGTCTCAGAGTAGTAAGTTTAAAAGTGCTATAGAAATATTATATTATCATCATTGAAAAAAGATTGTATTTTCCTTTTTTTAAGATTCTTTCTCTCTTTCAGATGTAGATCTGTTATTTTATGATCCTAATCAGGTTGTTAATGGTTAAAAGGAACCTATGAGAGCTCAGTCTCAAAAGATAGTCAAGTGAAAATATCCAGTCCCTTCTCTTCATATCACGCATAATGTAATTAGAAGGTGGGAAAATATTTTCAAGAGATTGCCAAAGAAGCACTTCCCATTTCCTCCAGTTCTAATTTCAAAATTCTTAGCATTTAATTGATCAATATTATTTATATAAATTATTCTCTCATTGTTATCATGCTTTAACATTTAACTAGATGTTTTAACTTTTTTAGAGATAGCCTGGGCTTATGTCAGTGCCATGGTAATCTAGGTCTAATATTGGAATAGAAAGAAACATTCTTAGTCATTCAAGAGTTAACAAGGGGAATTTACTTAGCCATAGCAGAGGAAGAAAATTCATCAAGAAGACACTCACTGAGTGAAGTATCTCTATGTACTTCTATGTGGTCTTGGTGATAGTCTACTAGTAAGCATCAAAGAAGAGTGAGAACTCAACCTCTTATATTCAAATGAACAGAAAGTTATATGAATAATCTGTCTTTAGTCTCATGATCCATTTAAGTGTTGAAGATATTTTTAATACATTTTAAGGAAAAGAACTAGTCTAGGAGAAATGGCAGAGGACTTGTTGAACTCTTAGTAACTAGTAACTATTCACTAAATGTTTTATCCACTAACATTTCTCTCACCACAAACTTTTGTCAAAGATCTCTAAAGAATAAAATTCCACATCCAATCATGATTACCCATTCCATGACTTTGACTCTAATTTGATGAACAGTTTTAGATTTCTTCTTCTTCATTAAGTTCCCATTTCTGGAGATGACCCTAGGTTATGTTAATAGAATACAAAACACAAACTCAAGTAGGTGCTATCAGGTTGGAAAGAATTTGAGTACAGATGCTTTGATGGACTCATATGTCTACCCACTGAGGAATAGACAGGTTAAGAGTGAAGAGTTTCAGGCTCAGGTTAAAAATTTTGGCCTCAGAAAACCTCAATAACTCTAGAATAAGTCATAAAATGATTATGACTAATAATAGAAGCAATTCTCTCATTGACAAAGTGATCCTTAAAATATTGAAATCTGACTTTCATTGTTGTGCCTTAAAATATGGAGCCCAAATGGCTGGTGCCTAGATTGCATTGTGAGTGGATATTAAAATGAGAGTGACAGGACCAAAGCAAATGGAATCCAATGAGGTCTCTGACCTAAGAAAATCCCATTTACAGAGGCTGAATTATCTTTAAATTTAATAATCAATAGCTGAGTATTCAGTGGTTTGTGGCACTACTGTAGTAAAATAAAACAAACCAGGAACAGTAGACAATAAATAGCATTTTCTTAGTAATTCCTTTGGAGGTACTCTATGATTGTTTTCCATTAACTATCCAAAAGAAATTTTAGCTAGGCTTTCTAATGTCTATTTTCAAAATTGAATTCATTCAGGTCAAACAAAATTCCCTCATATTTTTTTTCAAGCTCACAATAAAAATACACATAGTCATTCTTCACTAAATCTTGTAAAAAGAACAGAAAAAAAATGACCCTATCATTATTAGGTAGGGCTAAAATATATCTCAGAAAATGAAGACAAATCTCCCTGGTTTGAAGAGAATAAATAGAGACTCTTAACCTGAGGTTCAAGAACCCCCAACTTAGGGCAAATTACATCTTTATTTCAAAAGAATGTTTATTTTGCAATATGTTTTATTTTAAGTCATTTGAAGGTAATATACTGAGAAGAGATCCATAGGTTAAATCAGATTGCTAAAAGGGTCCATGGTATAGAAAAAGTTAAGAATTCATGGTTAAAATAATATTAAGAAACGATGACCTAGGGATTTCTGATAATTATGAAAAATGAAAGATCTAAGCAAGAAACTAAGGAAGACTATCAGGATAAACAAAACTTTGTAGCAAATAAAAAAAATTATCAGATGAAAAGAAATTTCAGCTAGGTGTTTTAACCCATGCAATCCTTCAAAAAAGATCAAACAAAAAACCATGCTATAATCCACTATGAGCAGTGGTATTGCACTGAGCCAGTGCTAGAGTTAGAAGGTTTCAGAGAATTTGAATGCCTAGCTAGATATTCTCACAATGTAGAATTAAACCCTCGGGGATCATGATCATCTAGGACTACTCTTTGGTTAATCAGTCTCAGTAGTTCAGTCTCTGCAGCTCAGTGCCAAAAAGAATAGAATGAAAATGTTAGTATATCCAAACTTGGTAAGCCCTCAAAAACAGGTAAGCAACTAAGAATTATGAAGGTATTTCCCAACTTGTCTTTGTATTTGCTAACTTTTATATTTGGAATGTTTTCCCTGCTCATTTCTCTTTCTTGACTTCCCTGGCTTCTTTCAAAAATCAATTCAGGGGGGCGGTTAGGTGGCGTAGTGGATCAGGCAGCTAGGTGGTGCAGTGGATGGAGCATCGGCACTAGAATCGGGAGGACCTGAGTTCAAATCCAGACTCAGACACTTAATCGTTACCTAGCTGTGTGACCTTTGGCAAGTCACTTAACCCCATTGCCTTGCAAAAGAAAAAAGAAAAAAATCAGGTCAAATTCCATCTCCTATGAGACATTTTTTTAAAGGTTTTTTTGCAAGGCATTGGGGTTAAGTGGCTTGCCCAAGTCCACACAGCTAGGTAATTATTAAGTGTCTGAAGTCAAATTTGAACTCAGGTACTCCTGACTCCAGGGCTGGTGCTCTATCCACTGCCCCACCTGGCTGCCCCCATTTTCTTTTTTTAAGAAAGATTTTATTTATTTTGAATTTTACAAATGTTCCCCTAATCTTGCTTCCCTCCCCCACTCCCCACAGAAGGCAGTCTGTTAGTCTTTATATTGTTTCCATTGTTTCCACATTGATCTAAGTTGAACGTGATGAGAGAGAAAGCATATCCTTAAGAAAGAAACATAAAGCATCAGAGATAGCAAAATTACATAATTAGATAACTTGTTTTTTAAATTAAAGTTCTTTGGTTTTTGTTCAAACTCCATAATTCTTTCTCTGGATATGATGGTATTCTCCATTGCAGATACCCCAAAATTGTGCCTGATTGTGGCACTGATGGAATGAACAAGTCCATCAAGGTTGACCATCACCCCTATGTTGCTGTTAGGGTGTACAATGTTCTTCTAGTTCTGCTATGTTCTTAATCACTTTTCCTCTTCCTCCAATCCTCTATTCCTTATTCACACTATTAGGGTCATCCCACTGAGATTATCTTTCATTTACATTGAACATTTTTTATGTGTAAATTATTTTATTTTGTTTTGCTTCAGGAAATTTATTTATTTTTCCAATTTAGCATTTATTTTTAACATATTTACATTTAAAATTTTAAATTCTCACCCTCCCTCTAGCATCTCCCCTGCAAATCAAGCATTATGATATTGTTTATAAGTGTGAAATCATGCAAAAATACTTCTACATCGACCATTTGTTAGGATTAGATTATTTTTCAATTAATTTTAATATGTATTTCCCCGAAAGTATTTTTATTGCATTATGATCTGTAAGGGATACATTTACTGTAGCTATATTTTTACATTTGTTTATGAGATTTTTTATGCCCTAATACAAGGTCTCACTTTTTTATGGGTGCCTTCTACACTGAGAAAAAGATATATGCCATTCTTTTCTCATTCAATTTCCTCCAGAGTTCTATCATATCTAATTTTACTAAAACTGTATTTGCCTCTTGTAAAAGACTGTTGCAACTTGTATGGCAGTATTAGCCTAAGGGAGTAAACACCTGCTTGATTATAAGAGACTGTTGATAAGCAACTTTGTATGGGAGTACTAAAATGAGAGAGTAAAACACCTGCTTGATTGGCTACTTAAAGAGTTGGTATTTAAGCAGTTGTTTTCTTTGAAATAAAGAGAGAATTTGCCACCTTTGTCTCTCTGCTCTTCGGTGTTTGCCTGAATAAAATATAGGTAAGGAAAAAAGTATAATTTAGCTGGCAGGCACATAACAGCCTCTTTTGTTTTTCCTTGCTTACTTTTTATTAACTTAATCTAGTTCTGGATACTGGGTGGACCTAAGATGGTGGTGTGAAGCTAGCATACTGCTGGAACTTTTCCCTACACGATGATAAATGAAATCTGTACACCGAAGTTAAAGTGACAGATTCTACCAAATAAAGATAAGATTGAAACAAGTTTTCAACTGTAAACATCAAAGAGGATCTCCAATGAAGGTCTGTCTCTTCAGGGGAAAAAGAACTGTAAAGCCCAGCTAGGTGGGAGAGCAGGAAAGTCAGTAGAAGACTTTAGTCACAGTGCAGTCCAGGTCATGGCAACTAGATAACAGTACAGGTGCTGGCAGTTTGATAGCAAGCTAATAGGGAGGGTCCCAATCCCAAACAAAGTCTGAACCCTGGGATAACTGAGCCAAAAGACAGGACTGGATTGCATAGGCAAAGCTAGGATTGCATAGCAACATCTTGACTGATAAGTCAAAGATCAGACCCCCAACCACAACACAAGAAGTTTGGGTCTAAACTCCCCATACCTCAGGAGCAGAACTCAAACAATCAGAAAGAGCAAAAAACTAAAAGAAGGATACCCACAGAGAGCTACTCTGCAGATAGAGATGATAAAAACATCACCTCAGAAGAAGAAAACAGTGACAATTAACCTTCATGGGAAGTTTCAAAGGATTCTATGAATAGAACTCAAATCCAAAACCTCATAGAAGAGCTTTAAAAAGGATTTAAAAAGCAAAGAAGAGTGGAAGAAGAAAATTGGAAAAAATAAATGAGAGCCATGCAAGAAAATTAAGAAAAATTGACTAAAGAAATCAATTTCTTTAAAAGTAAAAATAACTGACTGGAAAAAGAATGCAACTCTTCAAAACATAAAATCAACCAACTGGAAAAGTAATGCAATTCATCTAAAACTCAAGTTGACCACCTGGAAAGGGAATGTAACTCAGCAAAAAGTAAAATTAACCAACTGGAAAAGGAAACAAAAAAATCTAACAAAAGAAAATAAGACCCTAAAAAGTAGAACTGGACAAATAGAAACCAATGATACCATGAGACAGCACGATTGCATCAAACAAAATGAAAAGGCTGAAAAAACTGAAGAAACCATAAAGTACCAACAATATAGAAAATAGATCTTGGAGAGATATTTTATGAACAATTGATCTATCAGAAAGCCTAGACTAAAAAAAAAGAACCTGGAAAATATATTTCAGGAAATTATCAAGGAAAACTCTTCAAATCTGCCAGATCAAGAAGACAAAATAGCCATTGAGAGAATACACACAACTCCAGAAAGATATCCCAGTGTAAAAACTCCAAGGACTATTATAGCTAAATTCCAGAATTTTCAAATAAAAGAGAAAGTACTGCAAGGCCAAAAGAGAAATAATTTAAATACAAATGAAGCATGATTAGACTTACACAGGATTTATCAGCTTCAACAATAAAAGATCCGAGGGCCTGAAATATATTTCAGAGGGAAAAGGACCTTGGATTACAGTAAAAAAATTTATTACTCTGCAAAATTCAACATATTTTGTCAGGGGAAAAGATGGATGTATAACAGAATAGAGGACTTCCAAAATTTCCCGATAAAAAGATCAGAACTGAACAGAGAATTCAAACTTCAAATACTAGACTCAAGAAATACATAAAAAAGGAAATGGAAAGGGGGAAAAAAAACAAATATTAGTTAAGATCATTAAATTGTGTCTACAACACTATGAGGAAAGATAATACTTGTAACTTTTGAGAATTTTATTTCTCTTAGGATAGTTAATATATGTCATATATATTTATATTATTATATAAATATAATTGAAGAGATTGTAGTTAAAGTACATGAGTATAGTTGTTTCTTGTCCTGTTGAAGAGGACCAAAATGACACCACCATATTTGAGACAAATTACAGGGTATCCCAACTGCAGCTTACCTAACCAATATAAATTCAGAATGCTCTACCATAAGTCATGCGCATATAACACAGGTGAAAAGCTGGGGTGTTTAAACTTATGTGTTTCATGTTTTCTTTGACCTACTTTAATTCTGTCTAGCTCATAGAATTCAGTGATGAGGGCATCCTATGCTGAGAGGTCCTGTGACAGTGCCTCCCATACCTTACAATCTATTGTAAATTTCTTAAGAGAGACCTTCGGAGTGTCCCAGTACTTAGGGTAATTAGAGACTTTATATTTAATTAAATCAGAAGTTATTTTTCTGGTCATATTGGCCAGTCTGCGAGGTGTGAGGTGGTACCTCAGAGATGCTTTAATTTGTATTTCTCTAATAATTAGTGATTTAGAGCAATTTTTCATATGACTATGGATCGCTTTGATTTCCTCATCTGTAAATTGCATTTGCATATCCTTTGACCATTTCTCAATTGGAGAGTGGCTTGTCTTTTTTAAAAAAAATTGACTCTGAAAAAGGGTAAAACATTACTTGTACAAAAATATTCATAGCAGCTCTGTTTGTGGTGGCAAAGAATTGGAAATTGAGGGAAGGTCCATCAATTGGGGTATGGCTTAATAAACAGTGGCATATGTATGTGATAGAACACTATTGTTCTATTAGAAACCAGGAGGGATGGGAATTCAGGGAAGCCTGGAGGGATTTGCATGAACTGATGCTGAGTGAGATGAGCAGAATGAGAAAAACACTGTACACCCTAACAGCAACATGGGGTGATAATCAACCTTAATGGACTTGTTCATTCCAACAAGGCAAAAATCAGGCACAATTTTGGGATATCTGTGATGGAGAATGCCATCTGTATCCTAAGAATTGTGGAGGTTGAACAAAGACCAAAGACTATTACCTTTATTTTTTTTCTTTTATTAAAGACGTTATTTGAGTTTGACAATTTTCCCCCATCTTGCTTCCTTCCCCCACCCCTCCACATAAAGCAATCTGTCAGTCTTTACTTTGTTTCCATGTTGTACATTGATATTACCTTTAATTTTAAAAATAAGTTATCTTATGTGATTTTGCTACATCTCAAACTTGAAGTTTATTCCTTAAGGATATGATTTCTCTCTCATACATTCAACTTAGATCAATGCCTACCATACAAACAATGTAAAGACTAACAGAATGCCTTCTGTGGGGGGTGGGGGGAGGGAAGCAAGAGTAGAGGAAAAATTGTAACTCAAAATAAATAAAATGTTTCAAAAAAAATAAAAAGAAGTGACTGGCTTTGCTAGATACTTAGAGGTTTGAAGTACCATAGGAGTAGAGACTAGAACATACTTAAAAGAATGGGACATAAAGAGTTTAGGAAGTGATTTTAACTAAATCCATACTTAAGTTAATGAGAGTTTAAGTATCATGTTTGGGGAGCTAAGAGGGGGTGGGGTGGAGGGAGTGTGCTGGGGTGGAGGGAGTGTGCTGGGGTGGAGGGAGTGTGCTGGGGCGTGGTGTGCTTTGCAAGTTGCTTTGACTCATGAGAATTGTGTCAATGGAGGGCCCTCGAAAAGGGAATAAGGCATAAAGTGATTATAATTTGATGTGATTCATGACACTTTGAGAAGTGCATTTCTAATGAAACAGAAGAGGGGAGTGACTATCAGGCAACTGCTTAACAATCAAACAAGCAATCAACCTTTGACTGAGTGTATTTTGATTGAAAGTACTTTGAAAACAATAAAAAGAAGGAAAAGGCTAGGCTTTTGTGGATAAATAATAAGGCTAAAGAGGCACAAAGATCTTATAGTAAGGGGAAAGAAGGGAGAGTGTGAACACTGGGTAAATCTTATTCAATAGGGTTTGGCCAGGGGCAGTGAGGTGGCAGTGGATAGAGCACTGGCCCTGGAGTCAAGAGAACCTGAGTTCAAATGGGGCCTCAGATGCTTAATAATTAGCTAGCTGTGTGGCCTTGGGCAAGCCACTTAATCCCATTGCCTTTCAAAAAGAAAAACAAAAACCTAAAAAAAATACATTTGGCCCAGAGTGAGAACAAGATACATTTCCAAATGAGTTTAAAAATCTATCCTACAATTTATCTACAGGGAAGTGGGGGGGGGGGGGGGGAGTGAAAAAAGGGAAGAAGGGACTGATAAAAGGGAAGGAGAAGGTATTAGTGAAAATTATCTATTTCACTATTTTCACCAATATAGACTGAAAGTTAAAATTTTTTTAAAAAGTCAGAGAGCAAAAAATGGATTAAAAACCAGAGTCCTACAATATGTTGTTTAAAAGAAACACATTTGAAGCAGAGAGATACACAAAGGATAAAGGTAAAAGACTGGAGCAAAATATGCTTCAACTGAAGTAAAAAAAAATCATGGATAGTGATACTGATGTTAAACAAAGCAAAAGGAGAAATATATCTCATTAAAAGGGATAAGGGGGGAAGCTAGGTGGCATAGTGGATAAAGCACCGCCTTGGAGTCAGGAGTACCTGGGTTCAAATCCGGTCTCAGACACTTAATAATTACCTAGCTGTGTGGCCTTGGGCAAGCCACTTAACCCCATTTGCCCTGCAAAAACCTAAAAAAAAGGGGGATAAGGAAGGAAACCATATCTTCTTAAAAGGCATAAGTAATGAATATATGCACCCAGCAACATAGCATCCAAATTCCTAGAGGAAAAGTTGAGTGAATTAAAAGGAGATATGGTTAACAAAACTATAATAATGGGGGACCACAACCTCCCTCTCTCAGAACTGGATATGTCTAACCACAAAATTAACAAGGAAGTTAAGAAAATAAATAAAATCTTAGAAAACTTAGATATGATAGACACCTCTGGAGAAAACTGAAGGTGGATAGAAGAGAATACATCAGTTTTTTTAAGTAAATGGCATCTCTACTAAAATTGACCATAGACTAGGACATAACTCCTTAAAATCAAATGTAGAAAGGAAGAAATGATAAATGCATAATTTGTAGATCATGATGCAATAAAAAATTACATTTAATAAAGGATCATGGAAAGAGAAACCAAAAAAACTGGAAACTAAATAACAACTTTAAAGAATGAGTGGATCAAACAACAAATCATAGAAATAATCAATCACTTCATCCAAGAAAATGATACAATGAAACATCATACCAAAATTTATGTGATGCAGTCAAAGCAATTTTTAGAGGAAATTTGTTATCTCTTATTGAAAAAAATGGAGGAGATCAATGATTTAGTAAATAACTAAAAACACTAGTAAAAGAATAAATTAAAGATCCCCAGTTAAACATCAAATTAGAAATTTTGAAAATCAAAGGAGAGATTAACAAAACTGAAAGCAAGAAAACCATTGATCTAATAAAATTGAGTTGTTTTACTGAAAAAAAACTAATAACGAAGATAAACTTTTAGTTAATCTGATTTTAAAAAAAAGAAAGATGAAAACCAAAATTCAGTTTCAAAAATGAAAAGGGTGAACTCACCATCAAGGAGTATAAAATTAAAGAGATAATGCAAAGCTACTTTTCCCAACTGTATGCCAATAAAATTGATAATCTGAATGAAGTTAATGAACATTTACAAAAAATACAAACTGCCCAGATTAACAGAAGAGGAAAGAAAATATTTAAATAACCCCATTTCAGAAAAAAAATTGAAGAAACTATCAATAAGCTCCCTAAGTCTCCAGGCCCAGATGGATTTACAAGTGAATTCTACCAAAGTATTTAAGGAACAATTAATTCCAACTCAACATAAACTATTTTTAAAACTAGAAAAAAGGAGTTCTGTCAAATTCATTTTATGACACTAATATGATGCTGATACTTAAACCAGGAAGAAACAAAAGAAAGAAAATTATAGTTCAATCTCCCTATTGAATATTTGATGCAAAAATCTTTTTTTTCCTAGAGAAAGAAGAAAACTTTATTGCTGTTCGGTGGCAAAGAAATGCTTCAGCATAGCAATGATGGTTCCTAGACCACTGTGATTGGCTGACTTGAGGGAAGAGTGGGTGGGATGGGGGCAGGGGTCACAAAGGCAGAGGAGATGAATACAAAGGGACCCTGCAGGCTGCTCAACCCCTTAACATATTTCTCATCCTTTCAAGACTCTGGCTTGAAGGACAATCAGATAAAAACTGAAGTGAGCTTTAAGCCTCATCTATAAGGGACATGTCAATGGGAGGAGGAGACCTGGCTAGCCATGGGAACTTAATCAATTTAAGGCAATCACTTGCTGGGGCTGGATAAGGTGTCACTTCAACAAGGATTAGGAAGTGAGGGCCCAAGGTCAGTTTCCTAGTGGTGGATCCGTTCCTGGAGGTGGTTGAACCTTTGAGGGGCTGCTGGTGCACTTATTCTACTGCCCTTAATGGAATGTGCTCTAAGGAATGGACTCATAGATGGCATCAATTAGCCTCTGGGGCTATTGCCATCTGTTGAGGCCAAGGAAATTACCTGGGAAAGAGAACAGAGGAAGAGAGGAGGCCTTGGAGATACCTGTGTGCAAGGCTCTGCAGTGATATCTGGGGAAGCGACAGATGGTGATGTATATATATTTATCAAAAACTAGGGTGACAGGATTAGGTCAAGCTGGACAGGAAAGGATGTTTGGGACATCCTGGGGGGGAGGGGGGAGGTGAGACAAATGGTATCTGAAAAGGTAAGGCCACTTGCTCTATCCTTCTCTTAAAATCACTTTGAAAATGAGGGATTATTTTATTTGGAGTACAGTGGGGAGGAGGACCAGGGGGTAGCAGGTTAAAAGCTCTTGTGGCCTCTGAGTTGCTTAAGGCACTGGGATTCAGATGCTGCAAGCTGGCTTTGGTGATGGTCTGGCAGCTGAAGAGGTCCAGAGTCACTGAACTGAGGAAGACGGGGATGCTGTCCTGTTGCAGCAGATGCAGGTCGATGAGCTCTCGGACAGTGTGGGAGAACTCCGTCTCCAGAAGTTGCATCTTAGTTCTTGAGGGATTAGAGGCCTTAAAGATGAGACAATCTGATTTGTGCTCTGCATACATAGAGGTAAGGTGGTACTGGTTCTTTGTGGTGAAGTCTATGCAGTAGCCTGTCAGGGTATAGCAGACCTTATGGAATTCTTGGGTCTTGGTCTGGAAAACCTTCTTTAGGCACTGATTTCTCAGTTCAGAACTCTCCAATTTCTTCTTTAGATTTAAAATCTCCTGTGATGGCTGCAGGCATCCAGCCACTTCTGATTTGTTAGTAATGGAACCACCTCCTTCTAAGACCTGAACCAGCTCCTGGAGCTGCTGGCACTCCTCCTGCAGCTGCTGCTGCTCCATCTTGAGGCGTTCCTTAGCGAGGGTAGTTGGGTTCATACTCAAGTGGAACACTTTTGTTTTTCTCTGGTCATAGTGACCCTGGAGGGTCAGTTTCTCAAGCTGCATCTCAAGATTTTTCTTTTCCTCTTCTAACTGACTCTGCTGCATCACCAGCTCCTCAACCTTTAATCTGAGTGAAGTCAACTCATCACTAGACACAAAGAAGCTCTGATCAACTGTACCAGCCTGAGATTTGAGGATCTTCAGCTCTATGTCCAACATTTCAGATCTTTCTTTCTGATTCCCCAATTCTTCTAGAGTTTGGGATAGTTGAACCTCAGGATTTGTCTCCCTCAGCAGCATTGGATGAATTCGGGCAGGGGAGTCTGGGCATAGAGGGCCAATCTGTCCCAGATCAACCAGATTAGTGGCTGAATTGGAGCCAGGGAGTCTAAGGGCCCAAGAGACAGACCTGCTGGATCAGCGGTGGGACTAGATGGCAGGGGCTCAAGACAACTAGGGAGCAGAGGCTCAATGACCCTCTGGAGCTTGCCAACAGGGCTGCGGGGGGGGGGGGGGGGGTCGAGTTCCCATGCAGGAGAGCTGTAGACACCATATCTGGGCTCCTCTGGTCTGTTGAACTCTTAAGTCCACGCCTCCATTGCAGCTGAGGCCTCTCCCTGGAACCAATGCAAAAATCTTAAATAAAATTTTAGCAAAGAGATTACAGCAAATTTATACCAAGATCAGGTAGGATTTATACCAGGTAGGCAAGGATGGTTCAATATAAGGAAAGCACTCAACATAATTGAATATATCAATAACAAAACTAATAGAAATCATATGATTATCTCGATAGAAGCTGAAAAAGCTTTTAACAAAATGCAACATATATTACTATTAAAAACACTAGAGAGTATAGGACTAAATGGAATTTTCCTTAAAATAATAACAATATCTATCTAAAACCCATTAACAAATACTGTATGTAATGAAGATAAACTAGGACCATTTCCAATAAGACTGGGGTGAAACAGGGATGCCTATTATCACCATCACTATTCAATATAGTATTAGAAATGTTAGCTTTAATAATTAGAGAAGAAAAAAGAAATTGAAGGAATTAGAATTGGCACTGAGGAAGCAAAATTTTCACTCTTTGCAAATGATATGATTCTATACTTAGAAAACCCAAGAAAATCATCTAAAAACTACTCGAAACAATTAACAAATTCAGCAAAATAGCAGGATATAAAATAAACTCACACAAATCATCAACATTACTATATATGAAAAACAAGAGCAAGAGATAGTGTGAGAAATTCCATTTAAAGTGAATGCAGATGAAGAATACCATTTGTATCCAGAGAAAGAATTGTGGAGTTTGTTTTTTTTGTTTTTGCAAGGCAAATGGAGTTAAGTGGCTTTCCCAAGGCCACACAGCTAGGTAATTATCAAGTGTCTGAGACCAGATTTGAACCCAGGTACTCCTGACTCCAGGGCCAGCGCTTTATCCACTGCGCAACCTAGCCACCTCTGAATTGTGGAGTTTGAAGTTAATATGGCAATGAAAAGTTAGGAAGGTCTCAGAGCTTTTCCCAAAACAATTTTAAATGAAATTTCTAAATAGACCAAAACAGACAGTGTTCTGTTACTACAGACCCACAAAAAAACCAGAGCAAAACAAGTTCACAACTCAAGATATCATGAAGGAACTATGGTGAAGGTCTATCTCTCATGAGTAAACAGGGAATATAACCCAGCATAGCAGGAAAGCTGGAAAGCCAGCAGGAGCCTTCTTAGCCAGAGCATGGTTCAGTCCAAACTCAGTAAGTAGGTTGCAGCAGGCCAGCAGTGAAGGTCCCAACCCTAGTTGGTAGACAAAGTTTAAGTCCTAGGATCACTGGGGCAATTGGCAGTACTGGGTTGGAATATCCTAATGCAGGGAACAATCTGCTAGCACCAGAAATACCATAGAAAATGCTATAGATTAGCGATAAGTTCAGACCAAATCCCAACCCCAGCACAAAAAGCTTGAGACTATGCCCCCTTTGCTCCAGGAGCAGAGCTCAACTATCAAAATAAATGAAAGAAACAATCTTACAGGGAAGACAAAAATGCTACCTAAGAAGAGGAGAGCAATGTCAAAATGCCTACATGTAAAAGCCTCAAAGAGGGTTTTGAATTGATATCAAATCCAAAAAATCTCTTGGAAAAGCTCAAAAAGGATTTTTAAAACCAAAGAAGAGAGGAAGAAGAAAAATGGAGGGAAACAAAGGAATCATGCAGGAGAATTGTGAAAAATTGGCTGAAGACAATAATACCACTAAGAATAAAATTTGCCATATGGTAAAAGAAATTAACTCCTTTAAAAGTAAAAGGGATCATGCTTGCTTTGACAGCACATATACTAAAATTGGAACAATACAGAGAAGATTAGCATGGTTCCTGGCACAAGGCTGACATGCAAATTAATGAAGCTTTCCATATTTTTACTGAAACACATTTTTTCCTCTTTCCTTTATTTCTCATGAGGGTCTATATTTTTGTGAGGAGGGGTATTATGTTTACTCTTAAACAAGAATATTTTAGTGATATATAAAAAACCCATCACTTGTACAAAAATATTCATAGCAGCTCTGTTTGTGGTGGCAAAAAAATTGGAAATTAACATAAATGTCCTTCAATTGGGGAATGGTTTAACAAAATGTGGTATATCATGGAACACTATTGTTCTATTAGAATCCTGGAAAGATTGGAATTCAGGGAAGCCTGGAAAGATTTGCATGGACTGATGCTGAGTGAGATGAGCAGAAACAGAGGAACATTGTGCATCCTAGCAGCAGCATGAGGGTGATAACCAACCTTGATGTACTTGCTCATTCCATTAGTGCAACAATCAGACACAATACTTTATTTTTCTTCCTCAGGGATATGATTTCTCTCTCATCACATTCAACTTAGATCAATGTATACCATAGAAACAATGTAAAGACTAACAGACTGCCTTCTGTGGGGGGTGGAGGGAGGGAAGCAAGATTAGTGGGGATAATGTAAAAAATTCAAAATAAAATTTTTGAAAAGTTAAAAAAAACATAAAAAGGACCAACTTGGAAACAGAACTAACTCATCAAAAACTAAAATTGATCAACTAGAAAAGGAATTAAACTCAACAAAAACTAAAATTGATCAACTATAAAAGAATTATAACTAATCAAAAATTAAAACTGATAAACTGGTAAAGAAAAACAATTCATCTAAAAGTAAAATTAACCAACTAGAAAAGGAAACAGAAAAGCTAACTGAAGCAAATAAAACCCTAAAAATTAGGGTTTGCAATTGGTCAATGCAAACTCATGATTCTATCAGACATCAGCTTCATCAAACAAAATCAAAAAATTGAAAAAAATAGAAGAAAATGTAAAATAACCTCTTAGGGGAAATGACCTACCTGGAAAATAGATCTGAGAGAGATAATTTTTGAATTATTGGTCTACCTGAAAGCCATGATCAGAAAAAGTTCCTGGACAATATCTCTGCAAGAAATCATCATGGCAAAAAAAGAAATTATCATGGAAATCTCCCCTAATATTCTAGAACAAGAAGATTAAAATAGTCCTTGAAAGAAGCCATTAATTAGCCCAAAAAGAGAACCCCAAATAAAAACTCCAAGGAATATGTGAGCCAAATTTCAGAATTCTCAGCTAAAGGAGAAAATCATGTTAGCTGCCAAGAAGAAGCAATTTAAAAACAAAGGAGTCACAGTCAGGATTATGCAGGATTTAGTAACTTCCACATTAAAGGAGTGAAGGGCCTGGAGTATGATGCTCTGGGGTGTGGGTGGTTAAAGGACCTTGGGTTGTAACCAAGAATCAACTATCCTGCAAAATGTAGCATATTCTTTCTAGAATTTCAATGAAATAGAGGACTTTCATACTCAACTGGTAAAAAGACCAGAACTGAACAGAAAATTTGATCTCAAGAGATATGTTAAAGGGTAAATGGAATAAAGAAAATAAGTTAGTCAATAAGATTAAATAGAAAAACATTATCTGTAACTGTAGAGAATTATATTTCATTTAGGGCAATTGAAAGGAACAGAATTAGAGCCTTCTGGCAACAGCCCGTGGGCCCCCTGGGCCCCTGTGAATGCTGGCTCCTGGCAGCAGAAGCAATCTCCTGACCTGCCAAATGAAGGAACACCAAGCACAACTTGGAAGATCAGCAGGGAGACCCCTGTCAGAATGAGCACAGTGCCTAGGCCAGCTTGGCTTTCAATGCAGCCGTGTCCATCAGTGCAACCCTGATCCCAGGAAACAGAAGCAGGCCTACAGAGCTGCCTGACAGGAAGTCGCCTAGCAGCTCTCCCATAGCACTCAACCCACAGAAGGTAAGGGGATGGGGGAGATTGTCGAGGTCTCTCCTTTTTTCCTTGGACAGGACTCTGGTGCTTTGTCCATATTCAGATCTAGTCACAGTCTGGGGTCCCATACTGCCATAGTGGAGCAGGAACCCTCCTTACAGCTTCAGGGCAGAGGAGTGTGCTTGTGGTCATCCACAGACCAAATAACAGGCCAGGAGAGGAGTCAGAACCTCTCATAAGACCTTGAAGGAACCCCTTGCAGGGGTGTCTCAATAATACTTAAAAGCTCAGGAAGCATCCCAAAACCATGGAACAAGCTGAGGAAATGAGTAAATAAAAAAAGGAACCTGACCATAGACAATTACTTTGGTCTCATGGAGGATCAAAACACATTCAGAAGTGACAAAGTCTAAACTTCTGCATCTAAAGCCTCCAAGAAAAATAGAATTGGGCTCTGGCTATGGCAGAGCTCAAAAAAGATTTTGAAAATCAAATAAGGGCAATAGAGGACAAGTTGGGAAGAGAAATGAGAGAGATGTAGGAAAAGCATGAAAACCAAGTTAGCAGCTTAGTCAAGGAGATACAAAATAATCTGAAGAAAATAAGTTAAAAATCAGTTTAGGTCAAATGGAAAAAGCAGCCCAAAAAGTTATAAGAAGACAAATACCTTAAAAAGCAGAATTGGCCAGATGGAAAAGGAGACAAGAAATACCTCTGGAGAAAATAACTCCTCCAAATGTAGAATAGAGCTAAAGTAAGTGAATGACTTTGCGAGGAATCAAGAAACAATAAAAACAATACCAAAAGAATGAAAAACTAGAAGAAAATGTGAAATATCTCATTGAGAAAACAACTGACCTAAGAACAGGTCCAGAAGAGAAAGTTTAAAAAATTATTGGGCTACCTGAAAGTCATGACCAGGAAAAGAGCCTTGATTTCATTTTTTAAGAATTTCTACAGAAAAATTGCCCTGATATCTTAGAAGCAGAGGGCAAAATAGATATTGAGAGAATCCACCGATCTCCCCTGGAAAGAGATCCAAAATAAAAAAATAATCCCCGGGAATATTATAGCCAGATTCCAGAACTCCCAAGTCAAAGAAAATATTACAAGCAGCAAGAATGAAACAATTTAAATATTGTGGAGCTACAACCAGGATCATACAGGACTTAGCCAAAAGGCAACAGAACCTGGAATGCAACCAATAATCAACTAACCAGCAAAGCTGAACATCCTCTTCCAGGGGGAAAGATGGACATTCAATGAAATAGGCAAATTTCAAATGTTCCTGTTGAAACAGCCAGAGCTGAACAGAAATTTTGAATTTCAAATGCAGAACTCAGGTGAAGCATAGAGAGGGTGGATGGGAAGGGCAAATTAAAAGAGATTTAAAGATGACAAACTGTATGTATTCCTGAATGAGAAGATAATTCTGATAATACTCATATAAACCTTCTCATTTATTAGAGCAGTTAGAAGGAGCATGTATAGACAAAGCACAGGAGGGAACTGAATTTGAAGGCATGTAAAAATGGAGTCAATGGGTGAAAAGGGAATGTACTGGGAGAAAGGGAAAAGAGAGCTAGAACAGGCTAAGATATTTCATGTAAGAGTCAAGCAAAAGCTTGTGCAATGTAGTGTAAGGGGGAAAGGTGGGGAGAATGAGGGAGCCTTCATTCTTATCAGAAATTCTTTCTTTCTTATCAGAGAGGAAACAACACACATACTTAATAGGGTATAGAAATCTAGTGGGAAAAAGAGAGAAAGGGGATGGGAGAAAGGGGACAGGGGATAGAGATGATAGAGGAGAGGGTAGATCATGGGAGAGGATAGTCAGATATAACACATTTTCTTTTTTTTTTACTTTTGTAACATGGTGGGCTTGGGTGTCCTGTCTGGCACCACAGGGCTGGGTGGTTGCTGGGTCTCTGGGGTGGGATATAGGCTTGGGGCCTCCTGGCTGGTGTTCTGTATACTGCACCACTCCACTGCCCCACAGACCACTTTTGAAGAGGGACAAAGAGAAAAGAGAGAAAAAATATAATAAAGTGTAGAGGGGAGGAATGGATGGGGGAATTACAATCAGCAACAGCAACTGTGAAAAAATATGGAAGTAATTTCTCTGACAGACTTATGATAAAGAATGCAATCCATCCCAAAGACAAAGCTGATGGTATCTGAACACAGACTGAAGCACATTTTTTTCCTCTTTCTTTCACTTTATTTTTCATGAGGTTTGTTATTTTTGTGGGGGGAGGGGGGATTATGGTCACTCTTACAACAAGACTATTTAGTAATGTGTAAATGAAATAAAAAGCAACGGAAAAAATAAAATTCTTTTAAATTCAAAACAAAACAAAAATGCACTTTAAAAAATATGAACTTAAATCATTAACAAACAAGATCTTTTCAATATACAAAAAATAAAAAGAAAGTTTTTTTTAAAAAAGGAACATAATTAGACAGAGGGAATGAGTATAAATTACCATGATGTGAAGACTTACTTTATCTCATGAGGGTTGATTGAAATTGGGACAGCTGGAGGGTGTGAGTATAAATTTATTATGATGTGATGATGTTTATAGCTCTTGAGAATTCTACTGATATTACGACAATTGAAAGGAGTATACTTTGACAGAGGGTATGTGTACAAGATAGATATAAAATAATTAAGACATGAAAAAAGAATTATACTAGGAGAAGAAGGTGGAGACATTGGAAGATAACACCACATGAAGAGGCACAAAGAACCTACTATAGTAGAAGGAATTCCTTTCTATAAACACTGAGTAAATCTTACTCTGAACAGATTTGGCTCAAAGACAGAATGATATACATTCCTATTTATTTTACCCTTTAGGGAAGTTGGATGGAACAAGGGAAAGGTCAGTGTAAGGCAGACAGCAGTCAAAAACAAAACATTAGTGAGTAGGGTAAAAGGGAAAGGAACAAGAAAAGGACAATAGGGGAAGATGGGCAGAGGGAAAGAAAAAGGTTTTGCACAAATAAAACCAATGCAAACAAGATTAGAAGGAATGCAGAAAGCTTGGAAACAATTTTCACAGCCACTGTTTCTGATTAAAGGACTCCTTTTTAAAATACAAAGGGAATTAGAGCTTACAAGTCATTTCTAATTGATAAACAGTTAAAAGATATGAACATGTAGTTTTCAGATGAATAAACTAAAAGTATCTATAGTCATGGAAAAATGCTCCAAATCATTAGTGATCAAAGAAATGCAAATTAAAAACAACCCTGAGGTACCACCTCATATCTATCAAATTGACTAAAATGAATAAAAGGGAAATGATCAATTTAGGAGAGAATGGGTCACTATTTGGAATTATGCCCACAATTTGGAACTATGCCCAAAGGACAATAAAAATGTACATACCTTTTGATGTAGCAATACCACTACTAGATCTCTATCCCAAAGAGATCATAAAAAAAGGGGAGAAAGGCCTACAAATACAAAAATATTTAAATCAGTTCTTTCTGTGGTGGCAAAAAATTGGAAATTTAGGAAATGCCCATCGATTGGGGAATGGCTAAGCAAAGTATGGTGAATGAATGCTATGGAATATTATTGTTCTATGCGAAAAAAATGAGTGGATAGACTTTCTGGAAAGAATTGCATGAATTGATGCTGAGGGAAGTAAGTAGAACCAGGAAAACACTGTACACATTAATAGCAACATTGTGAGATGATCAGCTAAGATGGCACAGCACCCCTCAGCAATGCAGTGATCAAGGACAATCCTGAGAGACCTGTTATAGAAAATGCCATCCACATCCAGGAAAACTATAGAGTCTGAATACAGACATGTAAAATTTCTCAGATTTATTTTATGCTACTTCTTTCTCTCATGATCAGTTTTCCCCCTTTGTTCTAATTCTTTTTTTTACAACATGCCTAATATGGAAATATGTTAAACCCAATTGTATATGTTTTAAAATAAAGGACACAAATAGGAAATTTTACTGAATGCAGGCAAGTACAATTTCTAAAACTTCTCTTATGCTACTTCTTTCTCTCATGATCAATTTCCCCCCTTAGTTCTGACTCTTCTTTCACAGCATGCTGCTAAACCCAAGTGTACATGTTTAAAAAAAAAAGGACATAAACAGGTAATTTTACAGATGAAGAAATCAAAGCTCTCTATAGTCATATGAAATTAATCTCTGAATTTTTACTGATTAAAGAAATGTCAGTTAAGAAAACTGCTTATTAGAATGGTTAATATGACAGAAAAGGAAAATGGCAAATGCTGAAGAAGTGGAAAAATTGGAACATTGCTGTTGATGGGGGTATAAACTAATTCAATCATTCTGGAGAGCAATTTGGTACTATGAAAAAAGGGTTATAATGTTGCAAATTATCTTTGACCTACAATACACTAATTAGGTCTTTATTCCAAAGTTTTTAAAAAGGTCCAGAGCTTCAGGAGGAAGGAGTTGTGAGGAGGACCTTTTTGTAAAAAAATATTCACAGCTCTTCCTATGAGCACAAAAATTGGAAATAATGAATATCCATCAATTGGGGAATGGATGAACAGGTTGAAAATGATTGTAAGGACTATTATTAAGAAGCAGGATACTCTCAGAAAAAATGTAGAAAGATATGAACTGATGCAGAGTTAAGTAAGCAGAATCAGGAGAATATCCTACCCCTAGTAATAGCAGTATTACATGGTGATCTACTGAGAATGACTCAGCTATTTTCTGTAATGCAATAGTCCAAGACAATTCCAAATGGCTCATGATGAAAAATTCAACCTATCTCTAGACAAAGAACTGATAGAATCTGAATGCAGATTAAAGCATACTATTTCTCACTTTTTAAATTATTTCATGTTTATTTTTTGTCTGTTTTTTACATACTGTGACTAATATGGAAATGTCTTGAATAATTGCACATGTATAACCTGAAACAAATTTCTTTCTGTCTCAATGACATGGAGGGGAAGAATGGAAAGAGAGAATCTGAAATTCAATTTTTTTTAAAATATTAAAATTATTTTATATACAATTGGGAAAAATAAAATATTATTTTATAGGTTATAAAAGGCTTGGTAGGTAATTAATCAAATAGATTACAGGTTAATTATGTATGATTGAAAAAGATAGCAGACAAAAGATAGATAATAGATAATCAATAGATCAATAAATAAATAAAAGATAGATCAATAATAGGTGATAGATGATAAAGATAAAAGATAGATTATTGATAGATGGATTAAAAGGTAGATACAGATGTCAGAAAGATAAAATAAAGATGGATGATGAATAGATAAAAATGAATTGATAGTTGATGGATAGATAAAAAATAAACATTGATAAAGATTTAAATATTTTGTATAATAAGTCACTTAGCAATCTGATTACATTCATAAACCTCTTAGGATAATGGTTTTAAATGTCAAAAGAAAAATATAAAGGATTACAAAGAAAAATTAACACATTGAAATATAATTATCTAAAAAAATTAATTTCATATACCCCAATTTAGGTTTCTAATATAGATACAAAGGGATATCACTGCATCTGGGAAGGACTGTCTAAGTAAGTATAACTTAAAGAGAATTCAAAAGAAAAATTATTAAATAACTCTGAATTAATATTCAAGAACTACACTAATGAGAATAATGTCTCAGTGACTCTTTTGTTTCAGATGACATGCTGTGTTTCATTGGCAATTTAAATTTTTGAACAGCATTCCCTAGGCGTGCTAAAATTTCAAGTTTTTAGATCACATTGTTCCAACTGCTTGAATCAGGTAATGAATAGAACATGGTACAGAAAAATATATATACATTTTCATTTTCTGTTCTGTATGGTCTCATTGTTTATGTCCGGCTGCCTCCTTGCACTAAACGCCTCTGGTAGCATTCCATCCAAGACAAAGACGTACTTTAGGGATGTACCTCTCACAAAGAGGTATTGATGGGCCAGGAATCAGAGTTTGGACAAATGACTGTTTCATTATAACACAGCACATTTGTTTAAGCTTTTCTTATTGAAAGGAATAAAAATTTCATTAGTCATCATTGTAGCTTAGTGTCCTCCTCCTCCTCCTAGCACTGCATGGACTGCTCCAGAGAAATGTCACTTTAAATGTTACTTTTGCCTTATATTTTTCATTTTTGCTTTAAAAATAATAAAATTAAGTAGTTTAGAATTAACTGAGAAATAACTCTGGCAAGAATTTTTAACTTATCTTCACTTTGTAGATGGAATTGTTAGATTTTTTTCATCTCTTTGTGCCAGTATAAGAAGAAAATTATTGCTTAATCCCACTGTATTGGTTAGCATGCTTTTGCCATTTTTAGCTTTAATATTGAGGTCTAGTTTCATCATTTTCTAGGGACATGATAACCTTTTGAAAAGGAGACTTTTATGATCTCCCTCATTTCCTCTGGCCTTCTTGGGTTTGGGAGAGAGGGATGGAGAGTGGAAGACAGCTTGGAACACAAAATGTAACAAAAATAAATTAAATAAATGAGAATTAAGAGAATTAAGCCAAAATTCAAATGGCCTTGGGGGGAAAGTGCATGATATTTAAATTATTCATTCCTATGATCAGCTAAAACGCCTATTTTGAGGAAGCATTCAAGATAGTCCTATTTCATTCTCTAGATTTCACCACCATACTCAGTTGCCTTCTTCCTCCATTCATTCAGACCCCCCCCTCTTTAATTGGTGAGTTCTTCCTGGAACCTCCCTTCTGTGTTTTGATTCTAGTGTGTACTTAAAAAAATTTTCAACTGATACACACAACCCAGAGAATAGTAAAGAATTGCTCCAATATTTTTGTCTTCTTCTCTAGTAGGTAAATCTTCCACAACTTGGTACGGGAATGGTACTTTATCATCCACAAAAACACAAGCATAATACACTCTCTTCAGGCCATTTCAAATTCTCTAAAAATCTCCATATTGGTTGGAATTATGTTGATTCTTGTGACTAAAAGCCCTGGAAATTCCTTATTTGCCTAGAAGTGATAATCTCATTGTCATGAGCCTATCATTCACCACTTTTGGTAGGCATTCAAGAATATTGACTAGATTAATTTTGAGGTTGTAAATGCCATTAGACTCCCTTTAAGTGTGCAAAGCACCTGGTGCTGATTCTATTCCAGCTCAGATCTGCAAGGTAGGGATTCCATTGTCCATCCAAAACCTGACTGAAATTTTCCAGGTAATATGGCATGAAGAAATTTTCCCCCAAGATTTCAAGAATGCCTCCATCATCTATCTCTGTAAAGGTAAAGGGAATAGATCTTCCTGTGACAATCACAGGAGTATTTCTCATTTAGTCATTGCTGGTAAGATTCTTGTCAGAGTCCTTCTCAATAGGCTGATCCTTCACCTGGAAGTTGGTCATCTTCCTGAGAGACAGCATGGTTTCAGAAACGGTAGAGAAACAGTCTACCCGACAACTCCAAAAAAAAAATGCCAGAAACAGAACAAAAGTCTGTATACAACATTTGTAGATCTGACCAAGGCCTTTGATATCATCAGATGTGAGGGTTTATGGAAAATTATGTCAAAATTTGGTTGCTCAGAGAAGTTCATCAGTATTGTACATCAATTCATGACAGCATGCATGCTTGCCTGGGTTCTGGATAGTGGACAATGCTCTTGAGGTTTCCCAGTCACCAATGGAGTAAAACAAGGATGTGTCCTTGCTCCCAAACTTTTTTAACATGATGTTTTCAGCCATGTTATCAAATACTTTCAATGAGGATGAATAAGGCCTCAAGGTCAGCTACTGCAATGATAGCAAATTCTTTTTTTTTAGGTTTTTTCTTTGCAAGTCAAATGGGGTTAAGTGGCTTGTCCAAGGCCACACAGCTAGGTGATTATTAAGTGTCTGAGACCGGATTTGAACCCAGAGCCGGTGCTTTATCCACTGTGCCACCTAGCCACCTGATAGCAAATTCTTTAACCTGCAAAGGTTACAAGCCAAGACCAAAATGGAAGGAGTCTTGGAGCATGATCTTCAGTTTGCAGATGATTGTGCACTCAATGGAGCCTCTGAAACTGAGATACAACAAAGTATGGATCAATTCTCTGCTGCTTACGCTAATTTTAGTCTAACAATTAACACTAAGAAAACACAGGTGCTCTATCAGTCAGTACCACACCATCCATATGTAGAACCATCGATTACAGCAACTGGAAAAGTTTTGAGTACTGTGGATAAGTTCACTTACCTTGGCAGTGTCCTTTCCAAGGAAATACATATTGACAATGAGATTGACACTGGCATTGCCAGAGCTAGCTCGGCATTTGGGAGGCTCCAAAAGAAAGTGTAGAAGAGAAGAGGTATTAGACTGACTATCCAACTGAAGGTCTACAGAGCCATTGTGCTGACCTCCTTGCTAGATGCCTGTGAAACCTAGACAGTCCACTAGTACCATGTCAGGTAATTGAATCATTTCCATTTAAATTGTCTTAGGAAGATTCTGAAGATTACCTGGCAGGAGAAGATACCAGACACTGAGGTCCTTTCTTGAGCTAAACTGCCTAGCATTCAAATATTACTACAGAGTGTGCAACTACAATAGGTTGGACACATAGTTAGAATGCCAGGCATACATGTGCCAAAAAAAACCCCAAAACTATTTTATGGAGAACTCACACAGGGCAAGTGCTTACAAGGGGGTCAGAAGAAATGATACTGATACACCCTGAAGGTCTCATTGAAAAGCTTTACAATTGATTTTACCTGGGAGACACTGCCAGAGGACCATCCAACATAGTGTGCCCTCATCAGTGAGGATGTTTCTCTGTAAGAAAGATAGAATTGAATCAGCTCAGAGGAAATATGACATATGTTAGTTTAGAGTACCCATCCCATGTTTTCACATAGTCTATTTGTACCCAACCTGTGGTAGAGCATTCCAAGTTCATACTGGTCTGGTCAGCCATAGTTGGATACACTGTCATTTGTCTCAAACAATTTTGGTCTTCCATAACGAAGGACAAGAACCAACCAACAAATGAAAACTCACTCTAGGGACTACTATTATGAATGAATGCCTTTGAAATGTTTCCCTTCCTATAAATATCTTACCACAAAGTGTATTTTACTACAAAAATTCTGGGGAATGTAAGTAAATTATTTTGTAAGAAAAGTCACACTTGGAGGCATCTAAGTGGCATCATGGATAGAGCACAGACCCTGGAGTCTGGAGGGCCTAAGTTCAAATCTGGCTTCAGACACTTATTACCCAGCTGTGTGACCTTGGGCAAATAACTTAACCTCATTGCCTTAAAAAAAAATAAAAGCCACACTGTTACTCCACAAATAAGGGATGATTTCCAACCTACCCCTTTACACATATGTACTCTTCAATAGCTCCCACAATACATAAATGCAAAATCTAGTTCCTAATTTAAAAGTTGAACTGAAAGGATTTATTTAAATCTTACTATTAAAGTAGAACTTAAAATGTCATCATTTTGTTAACAATAAAAGATCAGAAAGATCTAGGTTTTATTGGCTTCCTCAATGACTTGTGTGACCTTGAATAACACTAGTTCCCTAAGCTCCAGTTTCATTATTTGTAAAATGAGACCAGTAATGTCAGTCTCACCCAAGGCATTTGATGTTTCTAAAAGATTCTAGGAATGTTTGACTGAAAAGTTCCAAAGGTATCTTCATGGTATATTCTCAAAAAATATTTGCTAATGATTGATTGGATTCTTATATTTTACTCCTGTCTGTACCTGGCTACTAAAGTAAAAGCTTGTTTATCATGAGTTCTTAGAAGACTTCAGAGATCTAACCCCTTCATGTTAAAGATAAAAAATAAACAAACAATAGAAGGAGTTTAAATGATCAGGATCACATAGGTAATAAATATTAAAGGTGGAATTGAAATAGAGATTCTTAGACTTTACAGTCTTTCCATTGTAACACATACCCTTCTAGTACTCCCATTCTGCCACCTATCATTATCATATTAACTGATACATCTATTTACAATTCTGTATATATATATATATATATAGGGTTCCTAGGGCACTTCAAACCTTTGAAGGACCTTCTGAATAATCAAATAATGACTATATATTTTCTTCTGATATTTAATGAATATAAAATGTTTGGTCAAAATCAGTTTACATTAATGTTGTATTTATATTATATAATTTTTAGTTTATTCATAGAAGGAATGAAAAATTACCCAGCTGTTTTGGTAACAGGATGTAATAGAAGCAGATCCATCTTTAGAATGAAGACCTGTCAAATCCTGTCTCTGAAGCATATTGGTCATGTGACCCAAGAGGACCAAGGCAACATTCAAACTATAAACACCAGAGGAGATATGACAGTTCATTGGTAAAAGAAATTTAATCACTGGAAATTAGTTCTACTAATGAAATCATAGTTTCAGTTTAAAATTTTTATTGAGATAGCACATTATTTCCCAACCATGAAAGAAAAAATTAATTAAATATGGTCTTAGATTATTATCTATCATTATTTATTGAAACTCCATTATTACAACAAACTCCTGAGATTGTTTTAAAGATATATTTTATTAATAATAAAAATTAATCTTGCCAAAAAATCGTTATAGTTATACCATAGCTATATTATTGAAATAATGAGAGGTAACAAAAAAAGATACCCCACTTCTTCTCCCCAAAATAACTTGATTTTCCTGATATCCCTGTTGTGATATTGAAATGTAGTTCTGAAAGGTTTAAATTTAAATGAGTTCCAAAAGTTTCTCTAGGCCTATGCAAGTCAATTTGATTAACACAAAATTGTCCAAGTATATTGCATTTGTCAAATCACTTCTCTTACTCAAGAATCCACAGTTACTTCACTGACTATTGACTAAAGATTTAACCTCAGTATTTGCCAATATGGTATAAATTCTCTCTGGAAAAAAGTCCTTAATTTCCTCGATTGCTCAAAAGTCATGCTCCATTGTCCTCATATTCTCTTCAACTCTTGTTCCAAATTAGCTGTAATTCTACCATTTATTCCATTTGTATTTCTCTTCTCTTTCCCATAGCCCTCTGAAAATTCAAGAATGACATACATAGGGTAAGGAGGGTAAGTTAGACTAATTTACAGCAAGGCATTCTGGGTCAGTTAAACAATAAGATATATTCAAAGTGTCTGAAAGGTAATATTGGAGGGAGGGCATTAGCTTGTGGGGTGAGTGTGAGGGAAAGTCCACTTACAAGTTGAGATTTGACTTAGGAAGCCAGGGAAGGTAAGAGGAAGAGTGAGGACAAAGAGCATTCCAAGTCCAAAGCCACTGAGACTGGAGACAGAGTATTATGTGCATCAAACATTGAATAAAGCCAGTATAATTAGATCACAAAGTAAATAGAAAAAGAGTAAAATATAAGACTTCAGGAAGGATATGAAGACCCCCCAAGTTTGGAAGTTTTTAAATGCCAAATAGAGAATTTTATGTTTTATCCTGGAGGTAATAGAGAGTCAAATGGAATTTATTGGGTGAGTGGGGAGGGACATGAAATGGGAAAACCTGTGATTTAGGAAAGGCTGCAATGGATGGGTGCTATGAAGGTAGACTTGACAATACATGTCAGGATGACATCAAGATTTCAGTCTTGAAAGATTGGGAGAATGAGGGTACTTTTAAGAGGAGAAATTTGGGAAGTGGAGGTTTGAGGGAAAAGATAGTGAGTTTTGCTTGATCTGTTAATTTTGAGAGACAATAGAAGACAAAGTAAAACTACAGGGAGTTACAGAAAGAAGCAATTGTCAGAAATGCTGCATTCATTTCTGAACCAGAGTTACTCTGTAATGTAGATCTTAAGGTTTCTACTATAAAACCATTTTACAGATCAAAAAACTTAAATAATGTCCTTTTAGTATTTCAGTGGCTAAAACTTTCCTGTCTGACTGAGGTCAGTATGTATCTTTTTGGACACTGAATTAGTCTCATAAAAACACGTGTTGTGAAGGTTTTTAGGAAAGATTAATAGCATGTTGTAAAGCTTCTAGGTATGGATAAATCAGCAGGACAATTTTTTTTTTCCTTCAAGAAACAAGTTCCTCCAGTTTACTTTTGAGGGACGGAGGCAAGGAACAGTAAGAGAAAGATCAGTCCAGGAAAATAATTTGAAACTGATTTCTCTTAATGTTGTTGAAGGTTTTTTTCTGTTTCTTTCAAGGAAGGAATATTTAGCTACACTCCACTTATATAGCAATAATCTTATATGTGTCAAACGGTGACATGTGTAAATACACATTCTCACAGATTTCACAAATTTAATAAGCAATTTTTAGATATAGTTATAGCAAACATTGCAAAAGGAAAAATGAATATAAATTCTGTGTTCTAAATCTCATTTTTCATTATCTTTTCTGCCTTCTACTCTATGTGATTTCATTCAAATACACAAGGTTGTATGGTTTTAAGACATCAGACATGAGGGAGCAAAGCGATGAATAAATAAGAAAAGAACAATATCAGGTACCTAATACCTACTTGTCCTCTGTCTATTTTCATAAAGAGGTAACATTCCTAGCTGTTGTTAGTGATGTTGTTCAGTCATTTTCAGTCACATCTGAGCCCATTTTGTGGATTTTCTGGGCAAAGATATTGGAATATGTTGCCATTTCGTTCTCCATCTCTTTTTACAAAAGAGGAAAATAAGAAAATAAGGTTTAATGACTTGCCTAGGGTCACAAAACTAGCCTGAGGTCAGATTTGAACTGAAGTCTTCCTACCTCTAGATCCAGTGTTCTATCCACTGTCTCATCTAACACCCCTGTAGTGATGCTATCTAGAGTACTTTAAAATGTGTATGTATACTGATGATTTTACGAGTTCTTTTCTAAAATATTACATATGAGAGATAATTATGGTTCATTTTTCATTTAAATTGAATCCTGCTTTTACTGTCTTAGAGCAGCAAGTTAATATAGAACTCAGGAGGCCAGAATATATCCTAAGATCAGAGAATATGAAAATTACTAGCGGTAAAGCAGTTGAGTAATCACACCAAATGCAAGGAAGTAAGATGACTCTATGAATGAATGAAAAAGCATTTATTTATTTCTTACTACATGCCTAGTACTAGAGATACAAATACAAAAGGAAAGCCCTCCTTAAAAATTTATATAGACTTACAATTCTGTAACACAAGTGGCTAGAAATTCATTTTTTCCATAGAGTCCTTTTTAATCAGATCAGATTGTAGAACAGAGGGGCAAGTGAGGTCCAGATTTCACTTAGATTTCTTCAATCAAATCAATTTAGAAACTGAAAAACATACTTAGCATACTCCCTTAAATGTAACAGAACAGATGTTTGCCTTTGGAGGTCTTTTAGATTCTCCCTTTACTGGAATCTGCCCTCTACTTCTCCCCTTCCTCCTCCCCTATCCCATCCTCCCTTGGGGGTGGATGTACTCTTCTTTTATTGGACAAGTCAGAGATGACGGTTCAGGTCACAACTTCTGATAGACAAGGCTATTTTAGGATAACAGTAGGGCTCCATTTGGGGGGTATAACTCTCTAGCTAGATCCCCCCCACACACATACACACACACAAACACAAAGACACACAGACACATGCTTAGCAAAGTTCATGACTTAGAGAAATATCAATAAATGTGTTAGTTAACCTACTTCTGTTTTGCTTTTCCTTAAACCCCAAACCTCTGGTAATATTTGTTCTTCATTAGGACAAACTCTAGGAAGGTTAGTACATATCTATTTCCAACTGGCCAAAACTCAGTGAGGATCCCTGCTTATTTTGGGGAGGATAAATTCACAATAAGCACACACACACACACACACACATTAGGCATGTTGCACAAGATATATAGAGGGTAAAAGTTGAAGGGGAGGTAGTACCTGCCTGCAGAAAGGGAAAATGTCCCACAGAATGAGGCATTATAATGACAGCTAACATTTATATAGCACTTAATATGTTCCAAGTGCTTTAAAATTATCTCATAAAATTCTCACAACTCCGAAAGTTGAAACTATTATTATTCCTATTTTATTTATGAGAAAATTGAAGAAAACAAATGTAAAATGACTTGGGTTGTGTTGGGGAGTCAGTCAGCTAGTAAGGCCAAATTTGAATTCATCTTCTTGATTTCAGGTCCAGCATTCTACCTTACTTCCCAGAGTCTCAAAAGAAGCCAAAGATGTCGAGGGGCAGAGGGAAGGAGGGAGAATATTCTAGGTTTGGCTATGGTACAGTCAACGCTAAATTGCAGAGATTAGAGAAAGAGAAGTAGGCTGGTATTGCTGAAATAGAGTAGGCTGAGGAGAGTCAAGTGAAAGAAGACTGGAATGGTAGGAAGGAGCCAAGGCATAAATAGCCTCAAATGCCAAACAGAGAAATGTTTGTTTGTTTTTAGTGTTGGAGGTAATAAAAATTCACTAGAATCTTTTATGCAGGAGCAGGTTGTCAAATCAAGCCTTTAGGAAAAATCTCTTTGACAGTTATGTGAAGGATTCATTAGAGACTACTAAGTAGAGCAGTGAATTGCCCAAGATCACAGTTTTTTAACTTTTGCTTTGTTTGAAGTAACGATTGCTATCTCTGTTGAAACTATACTCTAGTTGAAACATAATAGATTTTTCTTCAGTCCCTTTTTTAATTTTGTAAAAATCTTTATATTGCAAGAGTGTCTCCTGTAAATAAAAATATTGCTGATGTTGCTTTTCTCTACATTTTGAATCATGCTATCACTTTTCACAAAGATTCACTTAGGTCTTCATCAATTCATCCTGGAAAACTTCAAACCTGAAATTTACACTTTAGAAGTATCTCCACGCAGGTGGTTTCTTTCTCTTAGATGGTCTTCCCAGAACTTCCAAATAAGGTGAGCATCTAGGTTAGTCATCTATTCATTTCGTTTCTATTCAAACATTTATCAAGAACCTACCATTTAGGGACAGCTAGGTGGCGTAGTGGATAAAGCATCGGCCTTGGAATCAAGAGTACCTGGGTTCAAATCTGGTCTCAGACCCTTAATAATTACCTAGCTGTGTGGCCTTGGGCAAGCCACTTAACCCTATTTGCCTTGCAAAAACATAAAAAAAAAAAGAACCTACCATTTGCCTGGTACTATGCTAAACACTGGGAAACAAAAAGATATTCCCTGCTCTCAAGTAGCTTAAAAACTAATGGAAGAATTTTATAATGGGTCTTTTTTGTAGATTGTTTCTATTTTACTTTTGCCCTCTGGTTGTAACAGATCTAGGCAATTTCCATTTGTGATTTCTTGAATCAGGACAGCCAAAATTCTGTGATTTTAAGGGTGAGGGTCATGACTTTCAAGTAATTCAGTGATTTTTAGAATGCCTTTCCTTGATCTATTTTTTTGAGGTAAACTACCTTATATTTTCTTGTTATGTTTTCAGGTGTTTGATTTTTTCTTTTCTCTCTCATGATAGAATGTATACTCCTTGAGAGTGCTGATTCACCTTTATATTTTGTATTCCCAGCACCGACATATTAAGTAAGAACTTAATAAATTCTTTTTCAAAAAAAATTCAATCTTCCATATAATGACTTTCAAATTGAAATATCTCAAGTATAATATGACAGTAAATGGAATGCCCATACCATCAAAAATTTAAACAAATTATGTGAATTTATTTAATTAATTTAGTATTGCAGTTGAAATTGTCATTAAGGAAATGTAATGTGGTAAAGAGCACTGAATTTTGAATCACTCTATCTGATGTCAAGTCCCTGTTCTGCCACATGAATAATTGTGCAAACTTGGATAAGTCATTTTTAGCACTCTGAGTCTTGTTCCTTCACTTTCAAAATAGGGGATATAATATATCTGCTGCCAAGGATTGGTGCAAGATCTGAGTTAGATAAAGGATTGATGCATTTTAGAAGCTAAGAATTTACTGTCAGCTCTTATTATTAAAATATTAATCAGATTACATTAAATTAAAAATCTTTTGCATAGATAAAACCACTGTAACCAAGATCAAAAGAAATGTAGTAAATTGAGAAACAATCTTTATAACTAATGATTCTGAGAAAGGACTCATTTCTAAAATATACAGAGAACTGAGTCATATTTTTTAAAACAAAAAGCCATTCCCCAATTGACAAATGGTCAAAGGATATGCAAAGGCAATTTACAGATGAGGAGATCAAAGCAATACATAGCCATATGAAAAATTGTTCTAAATCATTAATTATTAGAGAAATGCAAATTAAAGCTTCTCTGAGGTACCACCTCATACCTCTCAGACTGGCCAATATGACCAGAAAGGATAATGATCATTGTTGGAAGGGTTGTGGGAAATCTGGGACATTATTACACTGTTGGTGGAGCTGTGAACTCATCCAACCTTTTTGGAGAGAAATTTGGAACTATGCCCAAAGGACAACAAAAATGAGCATACCCTTTGACCCTGCAATAACACTACTAGGTCTATACACTGAAGAGATCGTGAAAAAGGGTAAAAACATCACTTGTACAAAAATATTTATAGCAGCCCTGTTTGTGGTGGGAAAGAATTGGAAGTCAAGTAAATGTCCTTCAATTGGGGAATGGCTTACCTAGCGAACTGTGGTATATGTATGTCATGAAACACTATTGTTCTATTAGAAACCAGGAGGGATGGGATTTCAGGGAAGCCTGGAGGGATTTGCATGAACTGATGCTGAGTAAGATGAGCAGAACCAGAAAAACTCTGTACACCCTAACAGCAGCATGGGGGCAATGATCAACCTTGAGGGACTCACTTATCAGTGCAATAATCAGGGACAATTTTGGGCTGTCTGCAAAGGAGAGTGTTATCTGTATCCAGATAAAGAGCCATGGAGTTTGAACAAAGTTCAAGGACTATTCCCTTTAATTTAGAAAAATAAAGGAGATATCTTATTGTAGGATCTTGTTTTTTCTTAGACTTTTTTGTCTCTTCCTTAAGGATATGATTTCTCTCTCATCACACTCAATTTGGATCAATGTACAGCATGGAAACAAAGTAAAGACTGATAGACTGCTTTCGGGGGGAGGGAAATAGGATTGGGGAAAATTGTAAAACTCAAATAATATCTTTAATAAAAATAAATTTAAAAATATCAATCAGAATTAAAAACTCCACAGTCATCTTTTTTTCTATTCTTTTCTTTTTAATATATCATCTTTCCTCCTTCATTTCTTCCTGTCCTTCTTTTCCGTTCCATTTGCTTCTTTCCTTCCTTTGGAATGTGGTAGGATCTGACTTAAGAAAATGAATAGTAAAATTTAAATCTTGAATCTTTAGCTTTAACTTAGAAGAATAAAGAAATTCTGATGACTCTTTAGAGTAGTTTGAAATGGCAATGCCCCTCCAAAGAGCATCCTCATGTTTACATAGAGATGGGATCAACTTGGTCATTCTTTTTACAACCTGAACCAAATAGTTTCAAGTTTTTAGGCTTATCACACATAAATAAGGTCATGGAGATTCAGATGTGATTTAATAGTCACTTAACAATTAATTGAACACTGGAGATTTGGTTCCATTCCACAAAAGTTTTTATTTGGCATCTTCTATATGCAAGGAGATGCAGAATTCCATCCAGAGACAGAACTCTAGGGCAGAATAGCAGATTGGAAATTCAAGGATTCTCCATTTTCCTTTTTCTCTCTGTTAGTTTTGTCGTCTTTAAAGAATGATAGACGCTGATTCCCATCACATTATTTTACTTACTCTTAGTTAGACATTACCTGATAATAAACTATATGCATTCATAAAGCTGGAGGGTAACAAGATCCTTTAAATCCTGAGTAGTGAAATAATGTATCAGAATGGATGAAGTTAACACAAGAAGTTCCTTCAATATTTAGGAACCAGGAAATGGTATTTCAGGCTATTGTCCAGATAACTGAGTCTTTTTTCCCCTTTCTTTAGGAGCAAAGATCATGCCTAATACTTCTTTAGTTTTTCCTACAATACCTGGCTCAGGGCTGTATACTTATAGTGCTCAATAAATGCTCATTGGTCAATTTTTGGAGACACATAGAAGGACCCCTTTTCAAAACTTCAATTAAATGTATTATGCTAAACAAAATCTGGTCAATTTAGCCTTTTTTCACAAATAGTAGTCTCTAAATTCACTTGATAATTTTGGTAGAGGTATATGGGTGGCCCATATGTTTGAACTGCAACATAAACAAAATCTGGTCAATTTAGCCTTTTTTCACAAATAGTAGTCTCTAAATTCACTTGATAATTTTGGTAGAGGTATATGGGTGGCCCATATGTTTGAACTGCAACACAGAGAGTACCTCATATACATTTAGAATTAAAAACATAAATCATGGTGGGGTGACATGCAGAAGGTTGTTGTATCATATTCCTTTCATCCGGTATTTACAGTAGATGGATTGTGTGACAAGTTCATGAAAAGACCTATTGTAAAAATATGCTTGAGGGAGTTAACAATGCACTGGGCAATGACTACACATTTCCTGGTTTTTATGCAACTGGAACTTTAATTCAAACATTATATTAATAAACCTATTTCTTTAAATAGTTCTTTACATGATACTATATAATCTACTGATCAAAATACTGTCTTGGAAACATCAAGTATAAATTCCCAGGTCTATCATTAACCTAGTGTGTGACTATAGACAGTTTGCCCCTAGATTCCTAGGATTAAGTGTCTAGTAATGATTGATAACCCCAAAGGATTCCCTTGGGAATGAGCAAAGACATGTTTATTAAAGTTCTCTGGGTGATTTTTTTCCTTATGAGAGAAACACAGAGTATATAATATAATCAGAGGTCATCCTTATGCAAATAAGAAATTATAAACTTTAATTTTAATTCACTCTCAATTGCCAACAGGAAGTAGCATCGTGATGGTCTTAAAAAAATTCTTTATCAAGTGTGTATCAAGGCCACCAAATTGTGTATAATGGTTCAAAAACTCATCCTTTTAGTAGTAGTCTAATGTATTTGACAAAAAGACATTCTGAAAGGATATTAAATGTCAGATTTTGATAGGAACTAAGCATACACACACTTTTTAAAAATATAGGCTATATATTACTTATATATGCCAAGTCCATAGAGTTATCCTTAGTTTCTGCTTGAGAAGAGTGAAAATTAGTTTGGAGAAGAAACAATTAAAAATAACAATGTAACAACTTGGACTGATAATGAGAAGTATATTCTTTTATTTCATATATTTATAAATTCAGGTACAAGATAATGTAAAAATATAAACTATTTTCCCTTATTATAACACTATTAAGTTTTCATGAGCTCTCTGGATGTTCAAGACTATAGAGTACAACATCCTATTTAAAGATGACGAGATACAGATCTGATCTCTATAGAACACCTCTCTATAGAATGCTACTTTATCAGGAAGCAAAGTAAGCACAAAAAAAATGAGACTAATAAATGTTCTTTGAGCTCCTTTCCAAACCTTAATCTATATTCTTTGGAACTGGCTCCAAAACATCACTCTTTCCTTTATAAGTCATGTATCTAGATTTCTATTTCCTCTTCTGTAGAAAGAGGGGATTGAACTATAATGATCTCCAGCTGATTGAAATCTAATGACTTAAAACTCTATTAGTATTCTTTCCTGCATAAATTACAAAATTAAAAACAACATTTGGAATAAAAGAAAATAGTAATGTTATTTCACCTTATTCCTGTGTCATGTTAAATTCAGTAGCAATGTTTCCATATTCCCCTCAGTGATTTCTGGTTTCAATGACTCTATCCAAGTAGATTACTCCCCTGCTCTGATTTAGACTTTCTTGCCAGTTTTTTGTTGGAGGATTTAAGGGAGGGGGCTGTATTAGGAGACAGAAGGAAGGATTATTGTACTGGATCTGTGAATTCATTGATATAGAGAACACCTAGTGGAAAACTTCCTCAACCAAAGCAAATCTGTAGCTACTCTGCGATTTTGGCTTGGGGACTTTGGCCCAAGATCACACAGGCTAGTATATATCAAGGGTGGGAATAAAGCCCAGCTCTTATTGACTCAGAGACTTTGCCACAATCATTTCTTAAACTGAACTGAATATAAATGACAACATTAAGCCATGTGTAGGTTTGTATACTAAAGATATCTGATAATGTAGTATTGCAGATCTTGAACGTGGGATTGATGACAGATACATGAGATATAAAATCTCAGCCAATAATAAACTGGTATTTAGTCTCATGTTCCTTAGTTCTTCAGGGAAAATGAAATCAGGGAATCAACAGTGAATGATAGAAATGCTCCAAACCTCTAAAAGTGTGGGCGTTCATTTGTTACTATTACATAATGAAAGCATAAATTCAAACCAGGCTCTGCCACTTACAACCTTTGCACTCTGGGGTTAGCCCTTAGCATCTCTGGCCTCAGTTCCTAATATGACCAAAAAAGCAAAATGATAAATTCTAGAGGAGATGTAGAAAAATTGGGATACTAATGTTAGTGGCAGTGTTAACTGATCCAACCATTCTGGAGAGCAATTTAGAACTAGGCCCAAAGGGTTATAAAACTGCATACCCTTTGACCCAGTAATAATATTCTATGTTTTTTGTCTTTCACCCACTTATTGTTTTAAGATTAGATTATTTTCCAATTAATTTTTATCTTTACTTCCATAGCTCTTTACTGAATGCAATTTTATTGCATTTCAGTCTAATATTTCTGATTTTCTGCATTTATGAGGTTTTAATGTCCTAAAATGTGGTCATTTGTGTGTGTGTGTGTGTGTGTGTGTGTGTGTGTGTGTGGTGAATACTATGTACAGCTGAGAAAAATATATATTTATTTTTATTCCTATTTAATTTTCTCCATGGTCTATCATATTTAGCTCTTTCTAAAATTCTATTATCTCCTTAACAGTTTTCTTATTTATTTTATGGTTAAATTTTATCTAATTCTGAGGGGGAAAGTTAAGGCTCCCCCCCACTTATTTTACTATTTATTTCCTACTATAATTCATTTAATTTTTTCTTTAAGAACTGGGAATACTATGCTATATAAAGAATATATTTTAATACTGATATTACTTCATGTTCAATAGTATACTTTATCAAGATATAATTTCCCTAATTATGCTTTTTAATTAGATCTACTTTCCTTTGCCTTAGACCACAATAGTAATAATAGATGCTACTTCAATCCCTTATTTTAACTATGTGGTTATGTCCCTGTTTCAAGTATATATCTTGTAAAACACATTGCTGAATTCTGGTTCTGCTTTTATTTTGCTTCTGCTTCTGTTTTATGGGTGAATTCATTATATTCATATTCATAGTTATGATTACTAATTATGTATTTCCCTTTATTCTAGTTTCTTCTGCTTATCCTTCTCTCTTATTTTCCTGTACCTCCTTGCTTCATATCACTGCATTCTTTATCTGCCCTTCCTTTTGTCACCCTACTCATGATTTCTAAACTCAAGTGATTGTTTTTTGTATGAATATATAAATGATATATGGAGAGAGAGGGAGAATCTCCATTTGAACTAATTTAAATGAGCAATTTTTTAAAAATTTAAGTTGACATTTATTTCATTTTTATTTATTTTATTTTTCCAATTTGTGCTTTGGTAATTTTTCAACAATCATCCATTTTCTTTTTTTTTTTAACTTTTTTTTAGGGTTTTTTTTTTTTTTTTGCAAGGCAATGGGGTTAAGTGGCTTGCCCAAGGCCACGCAGCTAGGTAATTATTAAGTGTCTGAGGTCGAATTTGAACTCAGGTTCTCCTGACTCCAGGGCTGGTGCTCTATCCACTGTGCCACCTAGCTACCCCAATCATCCATTTTCAATTGTAAAAGTTACATATTTTTCTATCACCCTTCTTTCCCTCCCACTTCCCCTTGGAGGTAAACAGTCTGGTGTTGTACATATACATTTCTGCTTAACATTTACATATTAGTCATTTTGTGTAAGAGGAATTAGGACTAAGGGAAAAGAAAGAAAATGATGAGATAGGAAGGAAAAACAAAAGAGAAATTTTTAAAAAATGAACATAGTAGGGGCAGTTAGGTGGTACAGTATGATAGAGTACCAGTCTTGGAGTCAGGAGGACCTGTGTTCAAATCGGACCTCAGACACTTAATAATTTATGTGGCCTTGGGCTAGTCAATTAATCCCATTGCCTTGCAAAAAAAGCCAAAAAAAAGGCATAATAATAATAAAAGTCAACATAGTATACATTCAGATTCCATAGTGTTTTGTTTTGACCCATTTTGTTTTCCTTTTGAATGTGGATGGCATTGTCCATAACAGGACTCCCAGGGTTATCCTAGCTCTCTGAACTGCAGAGAGGAGTTGCATCCATCATAGTTGATCAAATCACAATAGTGTTGTTAATGTGTACAGTGTTCTGTTGGTTCTCCTTCCTTCACTCAGTATCAGTTCAAGTAATGTTAACCATGTTTTTCTATAATGTGACCACTCATGCTTTCTTATGGAACAATAATTCTCCCTAACATTCCTGTATCATAACTTGTTGTTCCCCAACCAAAGGACATGCCCTCAGTTTCCAATTCTTTGCTACTACAAAAAGAGCTGCTAAAAATATTTTTGAAATGTGGGACATTTCCCATTTTTTTTTGTAAATGAGACTAATCAGTGGTTCCAACTCCAAACCCCTACCATGTCACTCTACTGTAAAAGCTCTTCCTTGTGCACTTTTTTCTTTTGAGATAATTGTCTCCATTCTTTCTCTTTTCCTTCTCCCAATCATTTTTCACCAACATTTTTTATGTCATCCCAAGATAATTAGCTCACTAAAATCATTCTAACTAGCTTTATAAGAATAAAGTTCTTAGAAGTTATGATCTTCCCATAAAGGAATATAAAAATGAATGTAAAAGGTTAAACTTATTAGTTCCTTTTGATTTCATGTTTATCATTTTATGCTTTTCTTGAGGTTTGAAATTTTCTCTTCGGCTCTAGTCTTTTCAGTGAGGAATCTTTGAGAATTTTCTATTTCCTTAAATATCCACTTTTTTCCTTGAAGATTATCCTTTTTGTTGCATGTTATTCTTGGTTGTACTACTAGTTCTTTTATTTTCTTAACATTATATTCTAAGACTTCTGTTTCTTCTAAATATTATGTGATCCTGACTGTGACCACATGCTAATTAAATTTTTTCTTTCTGGTTGCTCAAAGAATATTCCTTTTTACTTGATATCTGTGGGATTTGGTTATAGTATTCCTGGGAGTTTTCATTTTGAAATATCTTTCAAAAACTGATTGGTAGGGGTGGCTAGGTGGCACAGTGGATAAAGCACCAGCCCTGGAGTGAGGAGTACCTGGGTTCAAATCTGGTCTCAAACACTTAATAATTACCTAGCTGTGTGGCCTTGGGCAAGCCACTTAACCTCATTTGCCTTGCAAAAACCTAAAAAAAAAACTGATTGGTAGACTTCTGGCAAAGGTGGTGGAGAGAAGACAGGCACTATGATAGGTGCTCTCTCTTTCCCCTCAGAAATAACATGAGAGAAACCTCTTAATAGAAATTCGATCACAACCAAACCCAGAAAGAGAAGCTAGGAGAAACACCAACCAAGAAGGTCTGTCTCAGGGGATTGTGGGTGAAACAGGAGATGAGAGCAAAGGATCAGTGCAGGGACAGCAGCTGGGGGAGGCCAGAGGGTCAGCGTCAGCCGTGGAGACTTTGGTGGGTGGTGGGTGAGAGATCCAACTTTAGTTGCAGATTCTTTGGCCAGGCAGAGAAGAGCTACGGTAGGGTGAGTTCCAGCACAGAGTCTCAGAGAAGAACAACCAACTGGAGAACAACCAGCTGCACTGAGGACCTGAGCTCCATACTTTCAGTGGAGCCCTTTGACCAGAACAAACAATAAATAACTCCACCCCCACCCCCTCAGGGCAGCAGAGCTCACTCCACAGAGATTAACTCCTTCCCCCAGGGCCCTGCTGCTGAGGACATCACTCCAGAGAAAGAGACCAGAGCCCCCCCCCCCCCCCCCACTGGCTGATGCTTGGAATTATTAAGCCAAGTGAACAAAGCCTCTAAGATCCTCAAAAGCAAACCTCTGAGAGCCAGCTCCCCCTGACCCAACACAAGATGAAAAAAGGCCAGAGAAAAGGGGAGCCCATGTAGAAATACATAGAAGAGAGAGATCCTAACCCAGAGAGATCTAGCACTGCTGAGAATATGAATTGGTCTCCACTCCAGAAAGACTTTCTTGAAGAAATCAGGAAGGAGCTTAAAAATCAAATGGAAAAATTGGAAAAAGAAACTCAAGAGAAAATGAACACGTTGCAAGAGAAAATTAACATCTCTCAACAAGAAAACAAATCCTTGGAAAATACAATTGGACAAATACAAAATGAGACTACCTCTCTCAGATCTTCAATTGGGCAAATGCAAAAAGAAAATGATTCTCTTAAATCCTCGATTGGGCAAATGAAAAAAGGAAATGATTCTCTCAAAACTACATTTGGGCAAATAGAAAAAAGTCCTCCAAAAATAGAATGGACCAACTGGAAAAGGAGTTGAAAAAGATAAATGAAGAAAAATTTTCTCCTCTAAAAAAAAAGAGAATGGAATCGGCAGACACTAATGACTTCATGAGACAACAAGATTGTTTTAAAACCAAAAGATGGAATAATAGAAAAAAATGTAAAATATCTCATCAGCAAAACCACTGACCCCCGAGAACTGATCAAGAAGGGAGAATCTGAGAATTACTGGGCTTCCTGAGAACATTGAAGAGAAAAAAAGCATAGACTTACTATTTCAGGATTTAGTGATGGAAAATTGCCCTGACATCATGGAACCAAAGGGCAAAATAGTTATTGAAAGAATACACTGATCCCCTCCAGAAAGAGATCCCAAAATGAAAACATCAAGAAATGTTGTGGCCAAATTCCAGGACTCTCAGATAAAAGAAAAATTCCTGCAAGCAACCAGAAGGAAAAAATTTAAATACCAAGGAGCCACAGTATGGATTATGCAGGACCTGGCCACAGCAACATTAAGGGATCAAAGGTTCTGGAATAAGATATTCCCAAAGAGCAAGGGAGCGTGGAAAGCAACCAAGAATCCACTACCTGGCAAAGCTGAGCCTTTTCTTCCAGGGAAAAAGATGAACAATTAATGAAATGGGAGACTTCCAAGATTTCATGATTAAAAGACCAGAGCTAAATAGAAAATTTGGACATCAAACAGGAGGCTCAAGAGACATATGAAAAGGTAAAAAAAAATTGCTATACAATAAGATGAAACTGGCTATATAACCACTTGGGAGAAAGAGTCTCATAACTCTTGAGAATTGTAACTCTGTTAAAGAGACTATACATAGCCAGAAGTTATAGACACTCATAACTTTTCTGGGACTCAGAATGATTTAAAAACAATACCTCCTTAAAAAGGGGGTCAGTAAGGGAGATGGGAGGTTGGAGGGAGACTGAATGGGGTAAATCTCATTACATCAAGAAGTATAAAAGACCTATTGTAATTGAGGGGAAGAAGGGAGGAGGTGAGAACCACCTGATTCTTCATCTCATCAGATTTGGCTTAAAGTTAACTTAGACACACTTAATCAAGTTAAGAAACTTATCTTACCTTTCAAGCATTAAAAGGGAAAAAGGGAAAGGGGGGGAAGGGGGAGTGGGTCCAATTTAAGAGGGCAAACACACTGAAGGTGGTGGTATTCAGAAACAAAACACGGGGGAATATGTATAAAGGGGAAAAAAGTGGAAAAATGAAAACAGAAGAAAGACAGCAGGGAGGGCAATAAAGAGTTAGTAATTATAACTTTGAATGTGAATGGTATGAACTCTCCCTTAAAACATAAGTGGATAGCACAGTGGATTAAAAACCAAAATCCTACAATATGCTGCTTACAAGAAACTCATTTTGATTCAGATATATATATATATGTATATATATATATATATACATATATATATATATATATATATGTACATATACACAGAGAGAGAGAGAGAGAGAGAGAGAGAGAGAGAGAGAGAGAGAGAGAGAAAAGGTAAAAGGTTGGAGCAAAATATATTTTGCTTCAGCTGAATTGAAAAAAGCAGGGGTAGCAATCCTTATCTCAGACAAAGCAGCTGTAAAAATAGATATAGTTAAAAGAGAGAAGGAAGGAAACTATATCCTCCTAAAAGGTACCATACAGAAAAAAGTAATTTCAATACTAAATATGTACACACCCAATGGGAAAGCATCGAGATACTTAGAGGAGAAGTTGAAAGAGCTACAGAAATACATAGACAGCAAAACTCTACTAGTGGGAGACCTCAACTGCCCACTCTCAGATTTAGATAAATCAAATCATAAAATAAAAAAGAAGGAAGTTAAGGAGGTAAATAGATTGTTAGAAAACCTAGATACAATAGACCTATGGAGGAAATTGAATGGGGATAGAAAAGAATATACTTTTTTCCCTGCAGAACATGGCACTTATACATAAATTGACCATGTACTGGGACATAAAAACCTAATGATCAATTGCAGAAAGGCAGAAATAGTGAATACATCTTTCTTAGATCATAATGTAATAAAAAACAACATGCAATACTGGGCCAGGGAAGATACAGACCCAGAACTAATTGGAAACTGAATAACCTCATTTTAAAAAATGAGTGGACCAAGGAACAAATTATAGATATAATTAATTATTTCATCCTAGATAATGACAATAATGATACAACAAACCAAAACCTATGGGATACACTCAAGGCAGCTGTCAGGGGATATATTATATCTTTAAATGTTTACATCAATGAGAAAGAAGAAATCAATGAACTAAATATGCAACTAAAAAAATTAGAGAAAGAACAAATTAAAAGCCCCCAATTAAATACCAAATTAGAAATTATAAAAATTAAAGAAGAAATTAATAAAAATCAAAAGCAAGAAAACTACTTAACTAATAAATAAAACCAAGAGCTGGTTTTATGAAAAAAACAATAAAATTGATAGACCGCTGGTCAATTTGATTAAAAAAAAAGAAAGAAGAAAATAAAATTGCTAGCATCATAAATGAAAAAGGTGAAGTAACCACAAATGAGGAAGAAATTAAAGTAATAATTCAGACTTATTTTGCCCAACTGTATGCCAATAAATTTGACAATCTAAATGAAATGGATAAATATTTACAAAAATATAAGTTGCTGGGGCAGCTAGTTGGTGTGCTGGATAATAAATCCTCAGCATTTCTATATATGACTAGCAAGATACAGCAGAAAGAGCTAGAAAGAGAAATCCCATTCAAAGTAACCTCAGACAAAAAAATACCTGGGAGTCTACCTGCCAAGGCAGACTCAAAAACTTTTTGAAAACAATTACAAAACTCTTCTCATGCAAATAAAATCAGATTTAAATACTTGGGCAAACATCAACTGTTCATGGATAGGTTGAAGTAATATAATAAAAATGCAAAATTAAACTGCTTGTTTAGCACCCTACTAATCAAAATTCCAGAAAATTACTTTAATGAGTTAGAAAAAGCTGTAAGTAAATTTATTTGGAGAAACAAAAAGTCAAGAATTTCCAATTCAATGAAAAAAAAGTGCAAAAAAAGGTGGTTTAGCCTTACCATATCTAAAATTATATTATAAAGCATCCGTCCTCAAAACTGTCTGATTTTGGCTAAGAAATAGAGTGATGGATCAGTGGAATAGACTAAGTGCAATAACAGGAAATGATTATAGTAATCTGCCATTTGATAAACCCAGAGTCCAGCTATTGTGATAAAAACTCTCTCTTAGGGCAGCTAGGTGGCGTAGTGGATAAAGCACCGGCCTTGGAGTCAAGAGTACCTGGGTTCAAATCCGGTCTCAGACACTTAATAATTACCTAGCTGTGTGGCCTTGGGCAAGCCACTTAAGCCCATTTACCTTGCAAAAAAACCCTAAAAATAAACCTCTCTCTTAAAAAATTGGAAGTTAGTATGGAAGAAACTTAGATTAGACCAACACCTCACACCCTATACCAAGATAAGATCCAAATGGATACAGGATTTAGACATAAAAACAACATTATAAGCAAACTAGAAGATCAAGGAGTAGTTTACCTGTCAGATCTATGGAAAGGGAAACAGTTTATGACCAATGAAGAGATAGAGAACATCATTCAAAACAAGCTAGACAATTTTAACTACATTAAATTAAAAAGCTTTTGCACAGACAAAACCACTGTAACCAAGATCAAAAGAAATGCATTAAACTGGGAAACAATCTTTACAACTACTATTTTTGACAAAAGTCTCATTTCTAAAATATACAGAGAACTGAGTCAAATTTTTTAAAAGAACAAGCCCCAGTTGACAAATGATCAAAGGATATGCAAAGGAAACTTACTACTGAGGAAATCAAAGCAATCCATAGTCATATGAAAAATTGCTCCAAATCATTACTTATTAAAGAAATATAAATTAAAACATCTCTGAGATACCACCTCACACCTCTCAGACTGGCCAATATGACCAGAAAGGACAATGATCAATCTTAGAAGGGATGTGGTAAATCTGGGACACTAATACATAGTTGGCAGAACTGTGAACTCATTCAACCTTTCTGGAGAGCAATTTCAGATTATGCCCAAAGAGTAACAAAAATGTGCATATCCTTTGACCCAGCAATACTACTGGGTCTATACCCTGAAGAGATGATAAAAAAGAGTAAAAACATCACTTGTACAAAAATATTTATAACAGCCCTTTTTGTGGTGGTGGCAAAAAATTGGAAATTAAGTGAATGTCCTTCATTTGGGGAATGGCTTAACAAACTGTGGTATATGTATGTCATGGAACACTATTGTTCTCTTAGAAACCAGGAGGGATGGGAATTCAGGGAAACCTAGAAAGATTTGCATGAACTCATGCTGAGCAAGATGAGTAGAACCAGATAAACATTGTACACCCTAACAGCAACAATGGACTTGCTCATTCTTTCAGTGCAACAACAAGGGACAATTTTGATCTATCTGCAATGGAGAACACCATCTGTATCCAGAGAAAGAATTATGGACTTTGAACAAAGACCAAAGACTATTACCATCAAATTGGGGATTGGGTAAGTGTTATATTATTATGTAATTTTACTATCTCATACTTTATTTTTCTTCCATAAGGATATGATTTCTCTGTCATCACATTCAACTGAGATCAGTGTATAACATGGAACCAATGTAACACTAAGAGAATGCCTTCTGTAGGGGGAGGGAAGTAAGAATGGGGGGAAAATTATAAAACTCAAAATAAATAAAATATTTCTTTAAAAAAATTTTTGGAGAGAAATAATGGGAGAGGTTGACTGACTACTTCCTCTATTCTGCCATCTTGACTCCTTTGATTACCTCTGGAACAAAATATAAACTACTCTCTGGCTTCTAAAGCCCTACATAACCTAGGATTAGCCTGTCATTGTAGAATAATTGATCATTGTTGCCCTTCTACTATTCTTCAATGCAGATAAACTGGTCTTTGTCTGTTCCTCACATGTAACATTCCATCTTCCATCTCATTGCCTTTGCATTCACCATCCCCCATAATTGCAATGCATTTCCTCTTTATCCCCTTATCATAGAGTTTCTCTCTTTCTTCAAGATGAAACTTAGGTATTATCTACTACAGGAATCCCTTCTTGATTACAACTCCCAGAGACTTTTGAATTAACTTTATATTTGGGAGGTATACTCACACATAGATGTGTTTATATGTATATATGCATATATGCATGTATCTGCATATTTATATTTTTTATATCTGTATATATATTTACAAACATAGTTAAAGTGTTAAGATCATCAACCACAAAATATCCATTTGAATATTTTATTCCATATAAAAATTAATTTCTTATATGTAGCATTTGAAAGTCATAATCTTACATGATATATAAATATATATATATATATTACATACACATTGTATAACTTTAATACTTCCTTTTCCTTCTGAATGGCAATAAGGCATGTAAAGATTATTGGATTTGGAACTAATAGACATACTAGCCTTTTGACCTTGGACAAGCTTTTTCCCTTCTCTGAGACTAAGTTTCCCCATCTGTAAAAAAGGAATAATATATATTACATTGGGGTATGAAAAGACCCCGCCACTTTGTTCCTTAAAGATTTATTTTTTGTAATTGTGCAGTTTTAGTTCCCTTATAATATAAATCTAAAGGTCCAGCATGGACATGTATGCCTGGATTCCTAGTTTAGGGCAGGAGTAGGAGGGGAGGTAGAGAGACATGCTGGCAGATTTCCTGAGCTGATAGGTTCTGAACTTCAGTGGACATTGTCAGATTGAATCTGAGCATCTGAGTTGCCTAAGAAAGGATAAAACATTTCAGGAAACACAAAGCAGGGTTAGGGTTCATGAGTTGATTAATAGTTGATTAGCTGATTTAAAGTAGTCCTGTATAGCCACTAAAATTCCAACCTGGGGAAAGATAGAGAGAGCACGATTCAAAAACAAAAAAACAGAAAAAGGAATGAATGGTTTCCTACAAAATTTCAGTCTTTTTTCTACACACAGGTAAATTGACGGCTGGTTATCAAGGTAGGGCACAAGGAAATATCAGAACAAACTTCCTATAAAGCTATAATAGAGACAAATAACATAGGAACAAAAAAACTTAAGGGCAAAGTCTCCAGTTATTGAGCCTACTTTATTTGCAAAGACTATGGGAGGGTCAGTTATGTATAAACTGGTTAAGTGTTCATGTAGCATGCCTGCCTCACAGGCATTATTTTCAGTGCTAAAGTTAGGCTGAGTAAGTGGCTCTTTTAACACATAGACATACACATACAAACTCATTTAAAGTACCTACTGGGTGCAACTCACTATTCTCATTAAGTCTTGGAGGAGACATTTAGATGAACATAAAAGAGAGAACTAATCATTTGAACATTTCATTTCCCAGAAAAATTCATTTTGTCTCTCATGGAGTCTAGTAGTGCACTAAAGCACATATATAGTAAGAACATAGGTAAACCCCAAGTTTAGTGATGTCATCGGCTAGCAAATTTCTGGACATATTTGTGATATCAAATTGAATGATTTATCTGTCATACCTGTTTCAAAACATTGTACTTGGAATTCTAATACTTTTTAAAAAGACATATCAAGAGCTAGAAGATAGAGTGAGCGCACTCCTCCATCATGCCATTTACATCATTCTGCTTGCCTGCATTCATCAAATGCTATTCTATTGGTTTTTATCTATGTAATATTTCTTAGAGTCTCATTCAATATGCTCTTTATAATCCCAAGGCAACTGATCTTACTTGGGATGTTTCATTACTTGTCTACTAAAACAGTTTAAAATAGTCAGGTCTAACAAGTCCCACTGCTTCAAATCTCTTCTCATCAGTCCAACTGTGGAGGCATGGCTTCAATACAAGACCCTCTTATTTTAGATTCAGTATTGGGACAAAATGACTCACAAGTCATTGAATACTTTAAAAGGGAGAATTACTTTGCCTTATCAGATTAAGGATATGAAATAAGGATATAAAAGCATTTAACTTTTCTGAATGCAGATCACAACCCATCCTACCACCAAATAGATCTAGAAATGTGTCTAGAGAGTGTCATGAGAGTATGGTAATCTCAATGATCCTAGTATCCATCAAATCTGAGAAGTGTAGACATGACTGGAATTTAGTTGGTTACAGATGATATGATGGCATACTTAGAGAACCCCAGACAATCCATTTTAAAATTACTTGAAATAATTAACAACTTAAATAAAGTTGCAGGATATAAGATAAACCCACATAAATCATCAGCATTTACATTTATATAACCAATATACCCCAACAGAAAGAGATAGAAAAAATTCCATTTAAAATAATTTTAACAATATAAAATACTTGAGAATCTAACTTCCAAGGCAAACTCAAGAAATATAGAAACATAATTACAAAACACTGTTACTCAAATAAAGTCACATCTATGAAATGGAAACAATTGGAAAAATATCAATTGCTCAAGGTTAGGCCCAACAATATAATAAAAATGATAATTCTACCAAAATTAATTTAATTAATCAGTGCTATATCTCAAATTAGTGCTATAAATCAAACTACCAAAAGTTATTTGATAAATGTAGAAAAATATTAACAAAATTCATCTGAAAGAACAAAAGGCTAAGAATATCAAAGGAATTAATGAAAAAAATATTAGAAAGGAAGGTTGCCTAGTAATATCAGATCTCAAACTATATTATAAAACTGGTACTGGTTAAGAAATAGAGGGGCAGCTCCGTGGAAAGATTAGGTCCACAAGATACAAAGGTAAATGAGGTTCATATTTGAATGTTGATAAATGCAAAGGACCCAGCTTTGGGGATAAGAACTCATTCTTTAACACTAGGATAAAAACTATGTATAAACCAACATCTCAAACCATAAGGTCAAGATAAGGTTAAAATGCATGAATGAGTTAGATATCATAAGCAAAGTAGAAGAACAATGAAAAGTTATCTCTCAATTTTATGGTGGAGGGTAAGAATTCATGCAGAGAATATTACAAAATATAAAATAGATAATTATGATTATATTAAATTAAAAATCTTTTATACAATAAAAAAGCAATGCAACCAAGATTAGAATGAAATCAAAATATTGGGAAATAAACTTTCTAGCAAATGTCTCTGATAAAAGTCTCATTTCTCAAATATATAGAGAATTGAGTCAATTTGATAAGAACAAAAGCCTTCCTCCAACTAATAAATAGTTAAAAATGTGAGCAGGCAGTTTCCAGACAAAGAAATTAAAGCTACCTTTAGGCATATGAAGAAGTATTTCAAATCATTTTTCATTAGAGAAATGTAAATTAAAACAACTCTGAGATACTACCTTATACCCATTAGATTGGTTAATATAAGAAAAAGGAAAATAATTATTATTGAATTTGGGAAAATTGAGACACTAATGCACTTTTGGTGGAGCTGTAAAATGAACCAACCAATCTGGAAAAAATTTAGAACTATGCCCAAATGGCAATAATCTTTCCACTGATCCACCCCTCTATTTCTTAACCAGTACTATCTTTATAATATAGTGCATAATCTTTGCTCCAGCAATATCACAATAGATCAGTATTCTAAAGAGATCATTAAAAAAGGAAGGACTTATATGTGCAAAAATATTTATAAAATCCTATTTCATGGTAGCAAAATAATGAAAATGGGGGATATCCATCAATTGGGGAATGACTGAACAAGTTATGGTATATAAATTTAATGGAGTACTATTGTGCAACAAGAAATGATGAACAGGCAGATTTCAGAAAAACCTGGAAAAACTTTATGGACTAAATGCAAAGTGAAGGGAACAGAACCAGGAAATCAATTGTCATGGTATTAGCAATATTGTGTGGTGGATCGACTGTGAACTTCACCCATCTCTTCTCAGTTACATAATGATTAAAGACAAGTGCAAATGACTTAGAAAGAAAAATATTACTCATATCCAGATATAAAACTGATGGACTCTGGATGCAGATTAGAGGCATATTTTCTTCAATTACTCTATCCCTTCTTGTGATCACTTTTTCCTTTTGATCTATTTCTTCTTAAATATATAGGTCATGTAAACATAATATGAGAATGATACATGATAGCACATATATAAACTATATCAAACTGTGGATCATATTCAGAAAAGGGGAGGGAGAGAGAGGGAGAAAAATTTGAACTCAAAATCTCCTAAAATGAATGCAAAAAAGGGGTAGCTAGGTGGCATTGGGGCAGGTAGGTGGTGCAGTGGATAGAGCACTGGCCCTGAAGTCAGGAGGACTTGAACTCAAATCTGGTCTGACACAAAATAATTACCTAGCTGTGTGACCTTGGGCAAATCACTTAACCCTACTCCCTTGTAAAAAGTAAAGAAAAAAATGAATGCAAAAAGTTTTACAGATTATAATTTGGAGAAAATTAAAATGGTTTTTAAATTAAAAAATAATATAACTGGTGATTGGTTTAAAGGTAAAAATGCATTTTAAGAACTGTAATTAATCATAAGATATATTCAGGAGACATTCAGAGAAATAAAAATTTAGAAAAATAAAAATTTAGAAAGTATTAAAATAAGAAAAATTTAGAGAATAGTATAGGTGAGTTTAGACGAAAACTATTGAGAGCTTAATTCCACAACTCAGAATTTAAATAGGAAACATTTGCTAAGCTTGCAGAAGTTTTAGTTAACCGATCTCTAAGTCTGAAGTCTTGGGATATCAATCTGTGAAATTGGTTCTAATTTTAGTGTAGAATAAAGCCTAAACCTAAAATTAGGAAAAGTTTATTAAGGAAGGTTTTTTTTTTTTAATTATTATTATTACAGAGCAGAAAAAGGAAATCTTGGATCATCTTCAGAAAAGAATAAAAGTGGGTAGAATTGGAGTTCATTTATCCTTCTCTTGTTTTCTGCTCTTAAACCAAGACAGTCCTGATTGGGGATCCCAGATTGAATGAGAATCCTAAAGTGCTCCTAGTAAATTGTCTATAAGCTCCTCAAGGTTATTTTTCCTTTGTATTCCAAGTATTTAGCATGGTGTCTGTTACAACATAGAAACTCACAAAAGCTTATTCTCTCACAAAATCTTCCCTGAATACCAATGTAATAGGCACAACACTAGGCCAGGACTAATGGTGCATAGTTAAACTGTATTTTACAATTTTGTATAAGGTCAAAGTTAGTTAAGTTTCTAAATGATATAACCAAATATGAGCTTTGTCATTAAAGGGAAGGGGAAGCAAAACAAAACAAACCAAACAAAAAACACCCTGCACCAGAAGTGTTCTTTCAGGTTCTGCTACTAATTAGTTGGGTAAATATCTTCTATCTCCCTAAACCTGCTTTTTCATTTGTAAAATAAAAGAAATAAAATAAAAGAATTTAGTTTTGAAAGTTATTTAGTCCAGCTCCCTCATCTTTTAAATGAGGAAACTGAGTGTCTTATTAGACAAAGGGTTTGCTCTGGGTCAAACAGAAAAGATAGTTAAACTTGGACCTTATAAATCCAAGTAATTGCATTTTCCACAGTATTACAAAGCCTCCTATCAATATCTTTTCTGATTTAAAAAAAATCAAATAACAAAAAAACAAACCTCTAACCATGTTTAAGAGTGGGCTGACCATGAAGGTAAATGTATATTCCAGATGGGTTATCTAAATTATTGTGAGAAAGCATGTAAAGATAGAATAAAGTCTTGCTCAGTCCTTTAAAATGGAGACTTTGATTCATGCATTGAAGGGGTGCAGGAAGAGATATGCAGCTAGCCATTCCAAGATGAGTGAGAAGAAAGCAACAGATTAGAATTATATCTTAACCTTACTCCTTAATATTGTTGATCTAGAGGCATGATTTTGGGCTTTGAGTCACTGCCATAGTCATTATTCCTTAAAGGAGGAAACTATCTCAAATGCATTATTGAATCACTAGAGTTATATAAAAGACCATAACAACCAATGAATAAAGGTCACTGTTAAAAATGAATGAAAAAAAATGAATGAAAAGAAAAACCTGCTAGAGTGAGAGAAAATTGTACATTTTATTCACGAATCTTGCAAGATACACCTTACAAGGTAATGGGTACCTAACCTAGGCATGAGGCACGAGTTGGTCTTGGAACCTCAGGGAATTTATGGTCTTCAGAAACTCTTTCTGCACCCTTTTGTATGTTCATAGGCTCTCAGAGTTTGAGTTACAATCTAAGAGGTCCATCCATTCTGAGACATGCCCCAAATATGATCCCCCCCACATTATTACGATGCATTATATGCTAATGAACCCCAATTTTCACAGGGGGTGTGTGGGTTAATATTCAATTACATAATTTTGCAAACTCAGTTGCATTAGGTCAAGACCTCTAGGTCACTCTTGACAGGTTGAGAAGGGGTTTGGGGTTTGCCATCCCTGGAATGGGATTAGGAAAACTCTTCCAGCCTTGTGATTGGCTGGGCCATTCCCCCATTGTAATGGATTCCCTAAGGGCTCCCCTCCACACCCTGTGAAGACCAACACCCTATATTCCTCACAGTCACTTTTCCAAACAGATAAACAAACAAACAAAAAAAATAGAGAAATTCTACAGATTTTTATCTTTACCAGAAAATGCACAAGAGTGAATGAATTCTTTAGATGGAAGCTAGATGAAATCTTCAACCAAGAAAGAACCCCCAGTCTCGGAAAAATTCCTCATTGCCTCTAGGGGGGGGCAATCAGCAATCAATTTTATCTAATATGTAAGTCTTTTTTTCCTTTTCCATCCCGGAAGTTGGTCCCAAAATAGAGTCTGTAACTGCATAGCTTTTTTTTGAAAAAAGAAATAAGAATATCTTTCCAAAGTTCTCAAACTAATGCTTTCCCTCAGAAAGTGGAACATTGATTCATTTTTCTCTTTCTAAATAAGGAGAGCTAAGGGCTACAGACTGAAATTCATATTATTTACATTTTTATATTATGTGCATTTACCAAGTAGTACTAACAACTAAATAATAGACCATTGCTATTTTGCAGTAGTAGAGTGGTTTTTTTTGTTCTGAAGCTCCATGTTTAGATTAAATCACCAGTACAGATTAAAATAAAATATATAAGTACACAAATAAACAAGTAAATGTATAAAATATACAAAAAAATTTAAATTTCATTTCAATTTACACAATGAATCATTTAACTTCCTTTATTGTGATTTTTCTCACCTGGCAATTTCATATCTACTATGGTTTAAACTATCACTTGAAATTAAAATCATATTTTAAAAATAACAGGAGTCAGAGTAAGGTAGACACCTAGAGAGGACCTCAAGAAAGACTCAACCTCCTGGGTGAAGGTTTGCCTGAAGTGAAGTACAAATAACTCCAGGCTGACTGAACTGAAGCAACAAACAAATCGTGGGGGTAGCTGAGTTTCAGTCTCAGGAATTTTCACTTAACAGACAATATGAGTGTTGGAAGGCTGAGTAAATGATTGAAGAGCCTTCCACCATTGAAGGAGCCAATGAGTACAGTAGCAGAGGGGTGGAAATCTTTCTGACAGAGTCCCTAGTTTCAACCAGGGAAGAGAGGACAGCTGAAGTTTGTAGCTACTAGAGGGACCAGAGGGAGCAAGATCATTAGCAGGACAGCATTGCTGGCGAACCTGACCATGGTCTATGGGCAGAGAGAAGTCCCTGGAACAGAACTTAGGAAATAACAGTAAGAAGACCTGAGGTTTAAGGCATCATTCCCACTCCTTGGAACTAGAACTTGATTGCAATTACAGCTGCTAAAAAGAAAACAAAACAAAATAAAGATAAAAATGAGTAAGCAAAGGAGAAAGAATCCAAACACAGATAGCTACTAATGGGGATAAAGGAATTCTGGGTTCATTTTCAGAGGAAGATAACAGAGTTAAATTTAATCACATTTTTTTTTCAATGAGAAATGTCAAATAATGAAGGCCAAAAGGAGTTCTTGGAAAAACTCAAAAAAGGATTTTAAAAAATCATATAAGAGAGAGATCATGGAAAATTTAGAAAAGAAATAAGAGGAATCCAAGAAAATCATGAAAAGAAAGTCAATTTGGAATAGAGAATCAAAAATAAGGAAGAAAATAATTCTTTGAAAACTAGCTAACATTAGAAGATACCAAGGAATATTTTTTTTTTTAAATCAAAAAAAGGGAAAAAATAAGAGAATGTGAAACATTTCCGGGGGGGGGGGGTGATCTGGAAAACAGTTCAAAAAGCAACAGTAAAAGAACAGTTGGAAGTCATAATCAAGTTATAATCAAGAAAAGGATCTTTTTTGCATGTTTATTTGTTCTGGGGGTTTGTTTTTCAAAAAAAGAGATTCTGGATATAATATTAACAAGGAAAATTGCCCTGAAATTCTAGAACAAGGAAGCAAAACAGAAATAGAAAAAAAAAATCTACCAATCACCATCTGAAAGAGATTCCAAAAAAACCCCCCAAACTTACAGGAATATTCCAAAGCTCCTTAAGGAAAAAATAATGTAATCAATAAGAAAAAAAACCAATTTAAATATCATGGAGTTACAATAAGGATTTCGTAGTAGTTACTATGCTGAAGGTCTTAGAATACTATACTTCATAAAGTCAAATAATTGGAATTACAATCATGGATAATTTAGCTAGAAAAATTGAGCATAATCCTGAATTTTAAAAAACGGACATTTCAAGGAACTGACTTTTAGGTATATGTGACAAAAATAGAAGAGCTTAAATTCAACCTATAAGATCCAGGAGAAATATAAGGTAATCATTAAAGACCAATTTTAAGGTACTCCATAAGGTCAATCTGTTTAATTCTTATGGGTGAAAGTGTTATCAGTACTCTTATGACATCATTATTTGAATGGTTTCAAAGAAAAGCTTGGGCTATGTATGTTGAAGTGATTCTGAAAAATCAAAACTGTGTAGGAAGAGATAAAAACAGTAAGATCTTATTCAAATGAGGCAAGAAAGAAGTCTCATAGAAAAAGCAAATGGGGAGAAGGGTGGGTAGTGCTGGAACTTTACTCTCATCAAGAATCGGTTAAAAATAGGGGCGGCTAGGTGTCATAGTGGATAAAGCACCGGCCTTAAAGTCAGGAGTACCTGGGTTCAAATCTAGTCTCAGACACTTAATAATTACCTAGTTGTGTGGCCTTGGGCAAGCCACTTAACCCCATTTGCCTTGCAAAAAAAAAAAAGAATGGGTTAAAAATGGAGATAGATAGATAGATCTAAAAGGATATAAAAGTCTTCTAAATTTAGAATGAAATAAGAGGATTAGGGGATAAAATAACAGAGGGATTTTAGAAGGTGTAGATTTTGAATTATTTCAGGGGAGAGTATAATGGAGAGATACTTAGAAATTAAGGTGAAGGCTGGGAGATTCTCTTTCTTCTTGTTTGTCCTTCCTTCTTAAGGATGCTCATGACATTAGGTATATGATGCCATGCAAGTTAATTGGATTTAACTGAAGAACAACTGTGCAAAGTTACCACTTTCACTTTCTACACTGGAGCCATGAGCCAGAGATGGATCAGGAAGACTGAAGATGGTTCTGCATATAGTGGGTGACCTTGTCCTTTCAAAGCTAACTCTTAAGCAGGTCTCAGTTTGACTGAGGCAATATTCAGTGATTAGACCAGGTAAGAAAAAGAATAAGCAAAAAATGGTCTCTTTTACCTGGTCAAAAAAATAAATCTGTCTGGAAAGAGGAGACCCTCAGGGTTTCTGGCCAAAATAGATTCATTCTGACTGAAGGGAGAAAGTGCTACCCAATAATATAAAATTCCTAAATTTATTTTCGTGTTTTTTTTTTTTTTGGCAAGGCAATGAAGTTAAAGTGACTTGTCCAAAGTTATGAAGCTAGGTAATTATTGTCTGAATACCGATTTGTATTCAGGTCCTCCTGACTCCAGGGCCTGTGCTCTATCCACTGTGCCATCTAGCTACCCTGATCCTAAATTTATTAATGGTACAGTTTTGTGAAAACTTGGCATGAAGAAAATGCTGTTATTAATTTTGTTTTTTAAATTTCATATTACATATTCATATATATGTTTGTATATTATAAATTAGAGATATCTATAGATGTGGATTGTGTATATATGATAAGCACATTATATACATATGTATGTGTATATATATATATATATTCTATTTAAATACATTTTCTTTCATTTAAGTTCTTTTCTAAGGGAAAAAAGCCAATGATATGAAAGTTTGCCCATGTTCCCGGATGCTATACCAGTGGAACACAAACTATGGCACATCTGCCAGGCTAGAAAGACTTAGATTGCAGTCCAGTCATGGACTGTGTGTTCAAGCCTTGGAATACAATGGGTACTTAATAAATGCTTCCTGGAATTTTCTTCTGGGGAAGAAACCTTGACTAGTCAAGGTTCAGGAATGTTTATCCTTAGGGAAGTTTTCCTGATAGTTTTTGTCTATTTTTAATTTTTTCTTTACATCTTTTGTTTTTATAAACTTTCTCCCAGAAATCCATCTGATGAAGAGGAAATATTAGAAGAAATATTATTGTGCTTGCTGGACATATCCTGGGCATTTGATTTGCATCCCATTATTATCTAGCACCTCAATCCCAAACTCAACCCAGGGGCTAATCCCCACAGTAAAATAGGTACCAAGATATAAAGGGAATTAGCTCAGCCCCTTCCGAGATGTAAATCCATTGAGATGATGGGAATTGCCTCAAACACTTTCCCCCAGCTCCTACTATGTACACTGTTCTATTATAAACCCCCGGACCTTTACTAATGGATATTGTTGTTCCCAGTTCTTTTGCAAGTATCTTGAAGCTGTTCCTACACTGTCTTCTTTTCCTCTTGCTAAGTATCCAGAAACTCAACCCCTCAGGGGATTAGCATTTCCATTGCCTTTACTTCCTCTATCTCCTCTCTCCTTTAGCTTCTACTAATCATAGAATTACTTAAACCTTTTTGTCTCTAACCTGGGTCAGAACCTGTGCTTTTGTGAATTTGTCACAATTTGAACCCCAAACTAGACAACTTCAAAACATTTTTAAACTTTCACATCTTAAAATTTCTTCATATCTTTTATAAGAAAATAATTTTTGAATAAAAAAGCAAAATAAGAAAAAAATCAGTGAAATCAATCAATATGTAGAAAAAATCTCTGATAATATATACAGTGAATGCTCCACCACTACATACCATACTCCAAACTCTGCAAAGAAATTGGGATAGAAGGTATCTCCTCATATTGATGCAGGGAAGATGTTGTAACCTATCTGAGGAATTCTGTTCAAAGTGACTCCATTCCAGGATGGGAGTGGCCTTGGATTGTTCACCACTCCTATAACTCCCCCCTTCCCCCAGTTTCTGGCTTCCAGCTACCTGATCTTGCCCATTGATGCTGGCATGACAGGAAATGACATATTAGACTTCTAAGTCACGCACCTTGGGACGGGAAGGTAGCTTGCCCATTGGAGAATACCTGAGCCAGGTGCTAGCACTTCCCAAATGCCACCCTTTGTACAACAACCTACTACAGAAGTGCATTGGGACCAGCCCCTCTATAATAAATTTCATGCAGTTTTAAATCCCAGGGATTATGTGAATTCATTCACTTTTCACCAACTTTCAATCTCCATTTGGAGACACTGAATTCTCATTCACAACAATTTTTCTTATTTGGGGTCAAGCTTGTCCCTTATTTTCAGTAATTTTGTAGTGTGTCAGAAATTTTTTTGAATCTCTATTTCTTATTTATCAGGGGAAGGAGTCTTCAAGTGAATTAACTCCTCAATTATCCTCGAAATAGAAATAAAGTCATGACTCAGAGACCCCCAGACTTATTATTTTTTCATGCTACCAAGCAGACTTTCAGAGTTTAAGCCTTTTACTGTTCAGTTACTGAAAAAAGATTTCTTAATTTTCAAAGAACTCCATATTCCACTGATCCTGCAAGTCTAGCTCACATGGCATGTCTTCAAAAACTTTTCTTTAATTTTTTTAGCTTTGGTATTCTGAAGAAAACCTCTTGCTTTGTTGTCTCATTGAGTTTCTTGACAGACATAGACAGACAGGCAGACAGGCAGGTAGATAGATGGATGTTCCCTTCTCTTCATATTTGGATATGCCTTACTGGATCTTCAATAACAGAAATTTCCAATCCTATATTGAGTTTGAATAAATCTTGTTAGCCAATACTTGATGTCCTACAAACTAGGACATAAGAGGTGAAATACCAATCAGATGCATCAGAAACCTCTCTCTAAAAGTGTTAGACTTGAGAAAGCAAGACCTGAGTTCAATTTCAGATACTTACCAGCTGTATGACCCTGGGCAAGCTATTTAACCTTTTAGCCTCAATTTCCTCATCTAGATGGAGAATGGAGAAAATTGCAGATGTTTCTTGTGAGGATTGAGTTAATATATATATGAAGACAATTGTAAATTATAAAATAGAAAATAATAGTAACTATAATTTATATAGTTCTCTAAGATAAAAAGCTCATTTGAGGGGGGAAATATTAGCTGTTGGTATTACAACAATTAAAACTGGATTTTTAATTTGTTTTGAAGATCAAATGCAAAATGATCTGTTTGGCATTTGGATTCTTTCATAGTCAAATCTTGTTAAAACCTTTCTTGTGTTCTTAAATTTTATTCAACCTCTACTTTCCATATATTGTAGCAACACTGGACTATTTGTTCCTCATATTTGTTTCCCAACTCTGTGCCTTTTCACAGTCTGTTCCCGGCTCAGTTCAAATCCCACTTTCTGCAAGAATCCTTTCCAGATTCATTCCAGTACTGAAAAGTCTTCTGAAACAATCCCCAATTTATCTGGTACATAGATTTTGCATGTTACTTTTCTCATTAAATAATATCTCCTTGAGGAGAGGGATTGTTTTTCCCTTTATACCCATAGTTAGCCATTTTGAAAGCATTTAATAAATAATTGTTAATTTGGTTGCCTAAGGTGTCTTATTTGTCCACAGACGGACTAGACATCTTTATATCCAAAAAGAAGCAAAGAGAGCTTGTATTGATTTGCCTGTATAGAGTTCAGAAAGCCATCTCTTGGGGCATACATTTCACATTTCTTCAATCCAACATCCAATTGATATTACTAAAGCATAGATCTTATCATGTCATTCCCCTTTTCATGGTTTCAGTGGCTCACTATTGCTCCCAGGATAAAATACAAATTGTCCTATTTGATATTTAAAAACCCTTTCAGATTGATCTTAGCCTACTTTCCAGTTTCCCCTTCACACACTCAAAATTCCAGACAAACTTCTATATTTGTTATTGTCCATTTATGCCACTCCTGGAAAGCTTTCCCTCACCCTACCTCTGAGTCTTGAAAATTATAGGTTCTAAATTTCAGTTCATGGATTATATATCCCTCAAGAAGTTTCCTGAATTATCTAGTTAGCCACACCTCCCTCCATTATTTTCTATTTATTTTGAATATGTATGATTTATATCTGTTAACATTTGGCATCCCTCTGGTTGATGTAAGCTATTTGAGAGCAGGGACAGGTCTTTCTATGCATCCTCAAGGCCTGGCATAATGTGCTTATTGTGAACTGATCATAGTTGACATCCTTTTTATCAAAGATGACCAAGTCCAAAGTTCCAGTGATCTCTCAGGTGATAGCCTTGATTGAATTCCATGTTTGTTCTTGAATTTCTCTAGGAATTTAGTGAGAAACCAACAAAATATTTTTAATTACAGATGCTAATTTTTTTGAAAAGACTTGATCACGAATATCAGAAAAATACAAGAAAATTGACTGTTCATGGATCAAGGGTATGTATGGAATGCCAAACAACAAGATTTACAAAGTGATTTTACTGAAAGAAAAAAATACAAAGGAGAAAATATCTTTAGCCAAACAAAGAGCAGTTTTAAAATTTTCAGACAAGTAAAAATTTTACTATCGCTGAACCTTGGTCAGATTATCAAGAATAGCTACACAAACCTAAACAAATGTTGAAAGATAATGGAAAGGACACTGGTTCTAGAATCAAATGACCAGAGTTCAAATCTCACCCCAGAAACTTACTACCTGCGTTGTTACTTTGGAGAAATCACAACCACTCTGAATACTAGTTTTTTCATTTGTTTAAAATGAGGGGAATTATGTAGATGACCTCTAATGTCCCTTCCATCTGTAAATCTATGAGCCTCTGTTTATACTAGTTTTATTAAATTCTGTGATAAAATGTTATCAATTTATTAGTTCAGGAAAAATTTGAGAATGATTCTAATGCTCTCTTCTATATATAAAGTAAATGTCATATTCATTCTTCAAGTGAGTTAGAAAATAGTGACAGACACACAAAAAATACTCTAAATGCTTCAAAATACATTACTAAGAAATACAAATTAAAACCACTCTGAGATATCAACTCACACCTAGCAGATTGGCTAACATGACAGAAAAGGAAAATGACAAAAACTGGAGAAGTGTGAAAATTGAGACACTTAATGCACTGTTGTTAGAGTTGTGAAAATAATCCAATCATTCTGAAGAACAACTGAAATATTCCCAAAGGGCTATAAAATAGCATAGACCCTGAGACTCAGAAACACCACTACTAAGTCTGTATCCTAAAGAAATCAAAGAAAAGGGGGGAAAGGACATATCTGGTCAAAAATATTTATAATAGCTCTTTTTGTGTGGCAAAGAATTGAAAACTGAGGGAATGTCCATCAATTGGACAATGGCTGAAAAATCTGGTATATGATTGTGATTAAGTACTATTGTGCTATAAGAAATATTGAGCTAGATAGTTTCAGAAAAAAAAAAACCTTGGAAGGTTTTTTGGAAGAAATGAATTCATGCAAAGTGAAGTAAGTAGAACAGAATAGTGTTTATGGTAACAGTAATCCTGCAAGGATGAAATAGTGAAAGATTTGGCTACTCTGACCAAAACAATGACTAAAGACTAAATGATTCATAATAAAAAATACTATCTATTTCTACAGAGAACTGATGAACTCTGAATACAGATTAAAATATATCTTTAAACATTATTGTTTTATTTTGTTTGTGTTTTTGCAACATGAGGTGGCTTATCCTTTGTTCTCAAAGAAGACTATGACATCAGAGAAATAATGTCATGACAAGCAAGTGAATTGGATTTGAGTGAGCAGATTCTGTGCTGAGACACCTGCCTTACTTTCTCCTCCTCTGGAGACATATGAGTTCAGTGATCAGACATGAAAAAGGATTATTGGAGATGGCCCTGGATGTAAGGTAATTGTCCAAGGTCACACAGCTATTACTGTCAAATGTTTGAAGCCAAATTTGAACACAGATCCTCCTGACTCTAGGGCTGGTACTCTAGTCATTGCATAACCTAATTTCCCTAATAGAGGGGTATAGTGTTAATCAGGGAATAATGAGCATAAGAACATGATGCAGAGAGTTATGAACATAGGAGATTTGTAATTGGAAACAGATTTTGTAATCCTTTATACTGTAATGTAAATTGACTCTTATTGTTCCATAATTAAATGTAAATTCTACCATCTCCTTATTCCTCATTCCCATCACCCAACTTCCAACATTCTACCTGGTTTCAGTCCTGTAGAGGAACCTGACTCTTCTGTACCCAGAGAATAGACAAGACTATATAAGCCTGACCTGACCAGATTCCTTTTATGACACCAACATGGTGCTGATACCTAAACCAGGAACAAAACAGACAAAGAAAATTAAATATCAAACTCCTTAATGAACACTGATGCAAAAATCTTAAATAAAGTATAATACACCATGATCAGGTAGGATTTATACCAGGTAAGCAGGGATGGTTCAATATTAGAATATATTCTATATAATTAAACATATTAACAGCAAAACCAACAGGAATCATATAAGTATCTCAATAGATGCTGAAAAAGTATTTGATAAAATACAACATCCATTCCTATAAAACCACTAGAAATTTTAAGAATAAATGGAGTTTTCCTTAAAATAAGTAGTATCTATCTAAAACCATCAACAAATATTATATGTAATGTGGATAAAATCAGAGTATTTCCAATAAGATCAGTGGTGAAACAAGGATGTCCATTATTGCCATTACTATTCAATATAGTTATAGAAATGTTAGCTCTAGCAATAAGAAAAGATATGGAAAGAATCAGAATTGGAAATGAGGAAGCAAAGTTTCACTCTTTGCAGATGATATGTTGGTATATTTAAAGAACCCGAGAAAATCATCTTAAAAAACTTGAACAATTAACAAATTCAGCAAAGTAGCAGGATATAAAATAACCCCACATAAACCATTAGTATTTCTATATATGAATAACAAAGCCCAAGAGCAAGAGAAAGAAAGAGAAACTCCATTTAAAGTAGACATAGACAACATTAAATAATTGGGAAATCAACCTCCCAAGACAAACTCAGAAACTGTATGAACACAATTATAAAGTTTTTCTCACCTAACTAAAGTCAGATCTAAATAATTGGAAAAATGTCAATTACTCATGGTTAGGTTGAGTTTATATAATAAAAATGATAATTCTACCCAAATTAAATAGCTTCAGAGCTATCCAATCAAACTACCAAATCATTATTTTACTGAGCTAGGAAAAATAGTAACAAAATTCATCTGGAGCAACAAAAGGTAAAGAACAGCAAGGGAACTGACGAAATAAATGTAAAGGAAGGTGGCCTAGCTCTACCAGATCTATATGTCATCAAAACTGCCTGGTATTAGTTAAGAAATAGAGTAATGGAGCAGTGTATTAGGATAGGTTCTAAAGAAACAATAATAAGTGACTACAGTAATCTACTGTTTGACAAACACAAAGATATTAGCTTCTGGGAGAACTCACTATTTGACAAAAATTGTTGAGAAAAATGAAAAATAGTATGGCAAAAATTAGGCATAGACCTACATCTCATACCCTATACCAAAATAAGGTCAAAATGGGTACAAGATTTAGACATAAAGGGACAAATTTATGACCAAACAAGAAATAGAGTACATTATAAACTGAAAAATTAATTATTTTGACTATATTAAATTAAAAAGGTTTTGCAATAATAAAATCAATGCTGCAAAAATTAGAAGGAAAACAGAAAGCTGGGAAACAATCTTCACAAATGGGGGGTTCTGATAAAGGTCTCATTTCTAAAATATAAGAACTGTATCAAATTTATAAGGTTGCATGACATTCCCCAATTGATAAATGGCCAAAATTGATAAATGGCCAAAAGATATGACTAGAAAGTTTTTAAGTGAAGTAATTAAAACTATATATAATCTTTCTCTCTCTCTCTCTCTCTCTCTCTCTCTATATATATATATATATATATATGTGTGTGTGTGTGTGTGTGTGTGTGTAACTATATATAATAATATGAAAAAATGCTCCAAACCATTATTGATAAGAGAAATGCAAATTAAAACAACTTTGAGACTGACTAAGATGACAAAAAGGGAAATGATTAATGCTGGAGAGGTTGTGACAGGATTGGGATATTAATGCATTGCTGGTGGAGTTGTAAACTGATCATTCTGGAGAGCAATATGGAACTATGCCCAAAGAGCAATAAAAATAATCATTCCCTTTGACCTAGGAATTCCAATATTAGACTTACATCCAGAAGAAATAATAAAAAATGAGAAAACTACTACATGTTCCAAAATATTCTGAACAGCTCTTTTTTGTAGTGGTAAAGAATTGGAAATTGTGAGAGGATGTTCATCAGTTGGGGAATGGTTAAACAAGATATGGTACATGAACATCATTGTTCCAAAAGAAACCATAAATGGTTAGATTCTAGAGAAGCATGAAATGACTTACGAGATCTGATGCTGAGCAAAGGAAGCAGAGCCAAGACTACAATGTACACATCAACAACAACATTGTGAGATGAACAACCCTGATGGAAGCAGCTCCTTTCAGCAGTTCAGAGAGCTAGGACAACTTAATTTAGGCCAGCTAGGAATAATACTATTCCCATCCAGAAGAAGAAAAACAAAACAAAACAAAACAAAAATCTTTCAAAATCTGAGGAACACTACATACACTTAAAAAAAAAAAACCTCACGTATTTCTTTCCCTTAATTCTAATTCCAAAAATGGCTATCCTGTAAACATGTTTAACACAAATGTGTAAGTATAATATCTACCTCACCATTCACGGATGAGGGGAGGTAAGTGAGAAGGGAGAGTGGGTGGAAATTTTGTTACTTAGAAATATTGCATAGTCATATGGATGAATGTTGAAAAACAACTTTCATAACATGTATTTGGAAAAGTAAAAATCAATAAAAAATAATAAAATTTTTAAAAACAGATCATGATAGCCTAAATAAAAAGGAGGAGAGGGGAACAAAGCCTGGTCTGGAATCCCCTTGGGATGTGCAGACTCCCTCAGGGAGTCTCTGTTTAGTTACCTCTCCCAGACTGTCTCTGTTTTTGTCTCTATTTCTCTCTGTCTTTATGTCTCTCTCTCTGTCTCTCTCTAACTTTGCCTAGCCTGTGCTCAAGTGCTTGCTGCTTCTCCAGGAGGAGAAAACATTTTAATCTGTAACTTGCAGGTTTGTATAATAAATCCTAAACAGTTTTAAAATCCAAATATCGCATGTGAATTCTTTCACCATTCAAGAACTCTCAGTCTTAAATCTGCAACACCAATACCTAGCAACCGTGTTTGTATGTCAGGTCTATAACACAAGGGTTGATAGATTACAGCCATCCTCTGCCAAGTGGTTTTTTGCAATATGGCTAATAGGGAAATCTGTTTTGTTCGACTTCATGTCCATAATCAATATCAAACTGCTTGCCTTCTCAAGAGGGGAAAAGAAGGAGAGAGAACTCAAACTTCAATTACATGCAAAAAAAAGATTTACATGTAATTGGGAAATATTTCATAAAATAAAGATAATTTTCAAAAGAAAGGAAAAATAAAAGTGACACAAAGGACAAACAAGAAATCAAGTTAAAGAAAGCAAGTTAAAGATAGGTTTTTCTTAAAAAGTATATAGGAGCGGGGCGGCTAGGTGGTGTAGTGGATAAAGCACCGGCCCTGGAGTCAGGAGTACCTGGTTTCAAATCCGATCTCAGACATTTAATAATTACCTAGCTGTGTGGCCTTGGGCAAGCCACTTAACCCTGTTTGTCTTGCAAAAACCTAAAAAAAAGTATGTAGGAAATAGACATTATCACATTAGCAGCTATTATGAATTGTATTGAAAACAAAAGAAAATAATCTTTAGAGCAAGGAGTTCTTAATTGTTTTTGTTTTTGTCTTGGAGCCCTTTTCATCTGGTGAAACCTCTGAAACTTCTCAAGAATTTTCTTTTAAGGTTGCTTGCCCAAGACCACACAGCTAGGTAATTATTAAATGTCTGAGATCGGATTTGAACTCAGGTACTCCTGATTACAGGGCCGGTGCTTTATCCACTGTGCCATGTAGCTGCCGAAAGTTTTTGTTTTTTAATGCATAAAATAGAATACACAAGAAGCCATATATATATATATATATATATATATATATATATATATATATATATATATGGAAAATAAAGTTCTCAAAATAATTTGTTTTCAAAGAAAGTTCATGGACTCCACATTAATATCTCTCTAGGCTAATTCTTGGGAATTGTGAGATAGAGAAATGCCCAATGAACTGAAAAAGCACAGCACAGCATTTTAACTATTGAATGCTCAGCAATTTTGTTGGCATGGATAATCACTGCCTTCACGATCACCCAATTAAATGATTTTCATGACTTAACAAAGTTGAACATTACAACCTTTTTACATCCAATATGATGAGCCTTTAAGAATTTAGTTTGGCTGAGTCCTTAGAAGAGACCATTCCTGACGCTGAACTTAAATTCCTTCTTCTGATCTTGGTAGGATTTCACATAGATTGTGCCCTGATGATCTGAATAAACAGGGTTACTTCCTAGCTATGATGAGTAGGGCCATATTACATTCAAAAACCTTTAGACTTATTTAACATCTGAATGGAGAAAGAATTAGAGGTAGAGGGAAATTAAGAAATTATTTTTCCAATCCCATCACTGAAGAACCTGAAGTTAAGGTAGAATAAGTGATTTTCCCAAGGTCACTCAATTGCCCAAGGTTACCTGTACCTGATTCCTTGTCCAGTGCTCTTACTACTCAACTGTGCTTTCTATCAAATTAGAAGAAAAAGAATACTCTTTTTCACAAATTTTTTCACAATGTTCTGAGGATAATGCCCCCCCCAGGAGCAAAACTTGGATGCAACTGCTCTCTCTTTAAAATGGAAATGGAATGACTTAGAAAATTAACTTTTACTCTAGCAAATCTATTATTTTGTTATATCTTGCTCAAGAAATGAACTTTACTGAACTTTCTGAACAATAATGCTAACACTTTGTTAATAATCATAGTAATCATTGAAACAAAACTGACATACAACTTCTCTTACTCAATCTATGAAAATACCCATATGCCATCTTCTGTACTAGAAGACCCTGGATATACAAAGATAAAAATGAAATGATTCTTGCCTTCAAGAATCTTACAATCTACTAAATATTGATTCGTGACTTCTCTCAAGCCTACAAAATTTTTCCTTTTCCTTCTTTCTCAGCAGGGATTTTTTCTATCACTGGAACATAAATCAAGAGCTCTTGTGGGGATCAGATCAGAAAGCAAAGTGCCAATTTAGAATTATGCCCAAAGGGCAACAAAAATGTGCATACTCTCTGATCCAACAATACCATCACTGGGTCTATACCTCAAAGAGATTATGAAAAAGGGTAAAAACATCATTTGTACAAAAATATTCATAGCAGCCTTGTTTCTGGTGGCAAAGAATTGAAAATTAAGTGAATGTCCTTCAAGGAGAATGGCTGAACAAACTGTGGTATATGTATGTCATGGAATACTATTGTTCTTTTAAAAACCAGGAGGGATGGAAATTCAGGGAAGCCTGGAAGGATTTGCATGAACCAGTGCTGAGTGAGATGAGCAGAACCAGAAAAACATTGTACAACGTAAGAGCAACATGGTGGTGATGATCAAACTTGATGGACTCGCTCGTTTCATTAGTGCAACAATCAGGGACAATTTTGGGCTATCTGTGCTGGAGAATACCATCTGTATCCAGATAAAGAATTGTGGAGTTTGAACAAAGACCAAAGACTATTACCTTCAATTTAGAAAAAAAAATTATCTTACTATATAATTTTGCTATCTCTTATACTTTATTTTTCTTCCTTAAGGACATGATTTCTCTCTCATCACATTCAATTTAGATCAATGTATACCATGGAAACAATGTAAAGACTAACAGACTGCCTTCTGAGGGGGGTGGGGGTGGGGAACAAGAATAGGGGAAAAATTATAAAACTCAAAATAAATAAAATCTTTCTTTAAAAAAAAAAGAAATCAAAGTGCCAGAAATTGAGATGGGGGGGGGATGGGTGCATAAAAAGTATATTTCTCAAAGTTTGGCAGTGGAAGGAAAGAGGTAAGAGAAGAGGATGGTAGGTTAAGGTGGTTTCCTAATGATAGACATTTTTCTAAGATGATCTAAACAGTAAATGTTTAGAGAACTGGAATATGAAGTAGGTAGAGAGGGGGCAATTGGTAGAGTGAACTTAGGAAGCAAGGAGGTGTAGAAGGAATTAATGACACAGAGAAAGGATTTGGTTTATGAAGAGAAGATCCTCTTCTTCCAATTTAGGAATAAAGGGAAACAGGATGGATAAAAATGTAGACAGGTTTTCCAGTATGAAGTAGGTTAGAGGAAAAAACTCAACTTACTTTATTGAAATAGGAAGGGGGAGAAGTAAAGGAGGAGGGTCATTACCAATGATCTTAGTGGGCAAATTCAATGACTTTTTATTAATTCTGCCTCTTTTGATACATGAAACTGATGATGGAAAATGGAGTGATCTCAGAGGAAGATGGTTCCTTCTAATTGAAAAACTCACAGATAGACCATCTGACCCTAGAGGTAGGAAATGTTAGGTTTTAATTCACAGGTTACTGCAAAGTTCACATATTACTACATAAAATTCACAAGTGATTAAAAACAGTTCACTGGTTAGCCTCTCTGGAGAGGCAGCAAGATAACAAGCACCTTAAAGGACAGGCTGAATAACAAAAGTTGAGGCTAAAGTGCTTAAGGGAAAAAGAGAAAAGGAAGGGAAGCAGCCACTGATGTGACTGGATTTAGACTCAATCGGATCTGGGGACTGGGGCCATATTGGTAGTTACAAGCTGGGGGAAAAAAAGTAGATTTAAAAAGGGAAAAGAGAAGAGCTAAGGAGAAGAGAAAGAGAAGGAAAGGGAAATTAATATAGATCCAGACACATGGAGTTAGGGCCATATTGTTAAAGAGAAGAAGCTTAGATGAGAGAAGTGAAAAAGAGAGCTTGTCTCTAGCAAGTGGAAAAGGAAGCAGGACAAGCAAGGGAAAAGAATAATCAAGTTAAAAAAAGAGAAGAAACTTGGAGGAAAGAGGGGAGAGAGAAATAGCAGGGAGTTCAGGAGAGCAAAAGAGAAGGGGAGGGGAGGAAGAAGAGAAAGTTTAGATCAACATAGATGTAGTCACATGGAGCTGGGGGTCATATTTTTCCAGCCACATGATCAGATCATGGGAGTTTCAAGAAAGAGTATGAGGGGCAGCTAGGTGGCACAGTGGATAGAGCCTAGACCCTGGAATCAGGAGGACCTGAGTTCAAATTCAACCTCAGACACTAATTAGCAAGTCACTTAACCCCATTGCCTTGCAAAAAGAGAGAGAGAGAGAGAGAGAGAGAGATTGCCTGAGATAGCTTGCATCAAGCAGAGGGAAAAGTAAAGTAGGAAAAGAAAAGAAGGAAGGAAATCCCTCTCTTCCTTGGTTTTGGGACCTTTTTTCTCCCCTAGTTTTTCTCCTATTCCTCTAACCACTCCTCAATCTCGTTTTGTTAGATTCTCATCCACATCATTCCTTCTTGGTGTGAGACTCTATGGGGCTTTCTCAGGCCCTTTTCTCCTTCCTCTCTTCACTAACTCTCTGAAAAAATATTAAGAAACATATTATCTGTGCACTCCTAACATGTCCTATGGGTGGGAAAAATATTGCTGTGCACACTGGACATATTTGTTGGATTTTGATTTCCATCTCATTGTTAGCTAAATAAATAATTGTGAAACATAAAGAGACTGTAATGTAAATATCCTACCTTTCTCAAAACTATCACTAGGGTCTTTCCCATAGAAATTGGTATCTAGATAGGTGGTGAGAAATGCCTCAGTCCCTTCTGAGAAGCAAATCCACTAAAGATGGGAATTGCCTCAAACATCTCCTCCAACTTTTCCCAGTATATCCTACCGAGAACAAACTACATGTGTGGACTATATGTGTGGCATCCTTATAGAAGTCTGTCCTCATCAGCCCAGCAGTTAGTTGGAAATTATTTCTAATTATTTCTAACTCCAGCCCCTTCCCTTTCTCTGACTTGCTGCTCATTCCTTGGGGTTCAGCCCCTCCCATCTGCCTGTCCTCCCTATGTCTCCTCTTTCCTTTCTGACTTCTGCTTTCCACAGTAGTTCTTAAATAGTCCTTTTTGCGTCCCTGAAATTTCTTCTGGGTCAGAGTTGGTCTTTTATATGAATTGTTTCTTGTTCTGGATACATTCCCCACTCCCCACCTCATCTTCTCTAATAGGTTCAGTTTTCTTTGGTCATATATTTCTTTCACTCATAGGGAAAAGTGCATCTCTTTGATGACAGGGATTCTTATTTTTTATTTTGTTTCTCCAATATTCAGTTTAGAACCTCACTCAAAGTTTTGTCTGTCAATTGTTGACGAACAATACTGTCAAGAGTTGACAGTATTGTTGAACTGAAATTTTCCCATCATACTCAAGTCTTAAGTTGAACAATACTCTTGAATTATCCAGTTCTAGAATCCACATTTAAAGATCAATGAGTTTGGAGGTGAAGCTCAAAAATATTTAAAAGATTATATAATCAAATCTATAAGGATGATGGCTTTAAAGATAAAGTTAAACCTTCCTTAACAACAATCATTTTTGATTTAGACTTGTGATTTTGAAAATTCCTAGTGAGGAAACACCCTCTACAAATGCAGTTTCCTGGGGGACACAGAAATTAAGTGACCTACTTCAGAGTCACAGGGAATCATTGATGTTGGTTACAAACTTTTACATTCTTTTTAATGAAATTTTTTTTAAAGTTGGAAATGTTCTCACAACAGAATTATGAAATTTAGTACTTGAACCATTGTTTTTAAAACACTGTTAAGTCTCTAATATATAAAACAACAGTATTAATAACATTTATATAACACCTTATGATTTGGGGATATAAACTCTACAACTTTTATTAAGGAAGGGACTCAGACCAACTACCTTTTGATGAAGTAAATGTTTCAATTATGAGCAGAAAGATGAATTCATAGAGGGAGAGGAGAGTTTCTGCTTGAGCAAATTGGTAAACCCTTATACAACTTTAAAGCATGTGCTGAAAGATACAAAATCTGTGGAAAAATTGTTTCAAAACCAGCTATATTATTTCATCAGCCCTACCAATGTAAGTGCCATTTAGAAAAATGGATTCTTCTATCTTTGCCCAATGAAGAAATTAATCTACAATTATATGACTAATACTTATGAAAACTTTCAAGTAAGTTATTTGAGGTTATTGTTAAATGTTAAAACCTGAAATTTGTAATTGATTACTTTGTGGGGACAAAGAGGGGGAATGTCAAAGAGCACAGCCACTGTGGGGTAGTTGGAGGCAAAAAGTCCAATCCCTTGTCTGGGGTCCATTGACTCCCTTTATTTTGTAAACTTGACAGATTCCTGAAAATATCTGCCACAAAGTCAACAGCTCTGAGAAATGAACAAGTAAGTTTGGGTTATGGAATTCTTAAACAATGAACTTGACTTGTTGTAAGATATGCAAGTTCATGTGTAATATAGAAATGAAATCTCTTCTGTATGTTAGTAAACTTCAGTTATTACAATAACTCCATGAAGGGAGCAGGGGAAATCACTCTATTTAACCTTAAACTGTGATTGGTGAAATTTGTCAATGGAGTAAAAGCCCCTGGGATTAAAACTGATTTTGTTTTGAGGTTTGAATTCAAGTATAGATGTCTGATGGATCATTAATTAATCCATCATCCTAGAGAAATGTCACAAGCTACTTAATGGGAATTTGAGCTTGAACTTTTTTTTGGGGGGGGGGAATAATAAAGCGAAAATATTGAGCAGAAAGCAAATAGCTAAACTTGTACTTTTCCGTACTGTAATGCTATGTTTTTCTAACATTTCTGGGAAAACTTGTTTTGTGTCTTTCTTTGTGCTGACAGCGAATATCTCATGTACTCTGTATCTGGGCAGCAATCTTTTCCATACTATATACTCTTATGTCCAGTAAACATCCCCATGCCTTATGTCAAAGTTGTCATGGCCCAGATGTGGAACAGAATCATCTGATCCACTGAGGCACACAAATTATGTTGAGATAGCAATGGTATCAAAATAATGAGCAAACTATCCCTGACTATTTGTGACAAGATCATCTAAACCACACTTGCTCAGAATGTATCCCACCTTAAGCTTCTCCAGTCTCTCACCTTCTCCTCTTTCTTGACTTTCCCTTTTAAAAGTTTTACCCTGTTCTTCAAAACCTTATTAGTTATTACACTTGTAGAGCTGTAATAAACTCTGTCCCCCATAACTCTGGGTAATTGCACTCTGAATTCAACACTCCACTTGAACTCTAAAATATTTACTTCATCATTTTTATATCCCATCTACCAGATTGCTCTAACGAACTTTTGCTAATATACCTTCCATCTCTTTCTTTTGTTTACCATCTTCTCTCAGTAGACTCTTTGAGGATGAGGGCTGTCATTTTATTTGCATTTATTGTTGTTTTGTCCTTTTTTTTTTTTTTTACACAAGAGGATCACAATGAGGTGATGCCATGACATAAAAGTGATTTGGATTTAAGTGAGGGAGCACTGTGCAAAGACACCAGTCTCACTTTCTCCTCAGGAGTCAAAGGGATCCAAGGGGCCAGATATAGATCACAAGTACTAGAGATGACTTAGGATGTTAAGATAAGGTCTTAAACAGCTCTCAGTTTGATTGAGGCAAAGCTCATTCAGTGATAAAGGTCAGGTAAGAAAGAAATAAGGCATAGGTGAGTCTCTTTTAGTTATTCCCTCCCTCTCACCAAAAAAAAAAAAAACCAATCTGAAAGAGCAAGATCCTCAGGATTTCAGACCAAAACAGAAACAATTGATATTTATATTCATTCTTAGCTAGAGTGACTTGGGGCTTGTAATCCCCAAGATAACTTGCAGAACACGTATTTAGGCAACATTTGCTTGGTTCTTAGAAACAGTCATAAGGTTTGTAAAAAATTCTTTGCGAAAATGAATCCATCTGGGTCCCCATTACAATCCTGGGCGATGGTAGCTAGTGCTAGCACTGCCATTTTACACATGAGGGAACTGGGGCCGACTTGCCCAGGGTCATGGTGGGAAAGGTGCCGAGGTCCCCAACCTTACTTTAAAAATACTTCCCACTAGTGAAGAGTGACTACATCTTCCGAAATCCAGTTCTCTCCATTGTTGAAAACACAAAGGCAGCAGCTATAATACAACAATGACGCTCAGTCGTCTTAACCGCAAAGTAATACAATTATTGCCAGGGGTTATTTTATCCACTTGTTCTGAAGAAGGTCCGGAATTCATTCCAAGTCTTCTTTCTTTCTCCTCTTAAACTGCCCTGAATTAGTTTTGCTCCAACCCAGCCCTGGCCTTGGCTGGAGAGGACAAACGGTACCGAAGGGCGAGTCGGCCTGTGTGTGTCTTGGGGGCTTGCTGAGGGCTCTGGCTGGTCGGGGACATGCCAGCCGGGGCCCGGGCCGCCGCCGCCTGCCAGGGATGCCCACTCGGCACGCAACAAAAACAAACCGCAAAAGGCCCGAAGCTTCAAAATTCAACTTTGTAAGAAGGCGGCCGCGCAGCCTAGCCCAACGGCGGCCGATCTCCGAGAAGCCTGGCCCAGGGCGGCCCTCGCTCCGGAGGCGGTTTGCTTGCGCCAGCCGCGCCCCGCGAAGTCTGGGCCAGTCGGGTCAAGGTCAGAGCCCCGGGACTCCTTTTCTTTCCTCGGGTCCCTTCTGGAAACTTTCTGTAAGGGGCGGGAGGAGCGGCAGGTGGCGGGGGGGGGGGGGGGCGGAGGCAGCGGGCGGGGGTCTTTCCGCGGGGGGGCGGGGGCAGGGCCCGCCCTGCGGGGGGTTGGGGGCGGGGCTACGCGACTGTCCCAAGGTTCTGGGCCGGGAACGATCGGGGGATCGAGTCCCAGAGCTGCTCCCTGAGGGGGCGCGAGGCAGCCCGCCAGTGCCGGCGCACCTCCTCTGTCCTCCTCCTCCCGCCGGCCTGACTGCCCGTCCGTCGGCGCGGCGTGCGGGGCGGCTGCGGGGCCGAGTCCATGAGCCGGGCGGGCGCTGAGGCCGCGGCCGCGTGAAGCCGGCGCCCGTGGGATGCGGAGCTGAGCGCGGAGCCGCCGCGCCCCGGAGCCGCCGCGCCCCGGAGCTGCAGCCCCGCCGCGGGAGGGGGCCGGGCCGGCCCAGCCAGCGGCCAAGTCCGCGCCCAGCCTCGCCGGCTCCGGGCAGCGGCGCAGCCGGCCACCCGCGGCCCAACGACCGGCCACCCCGAGCGGAGACCCCGCCGGCCCGGAGGCGGCGCCTGACGCTCGAGCAGGAGAGCGGGCTCCTGGCGTTTCGGGCCGGGGTTACCGAGGCGGGGGCGACCCGGCGGGCCAGGTGAGACGGGGCGCGCGGCCTGTAGGGCCCAGGTGGGACGCGTGAGGGGTCGGGGGGGGGAGGTCTCCGCCGGCGCCTCCCGGCCAGGTTCAAGGGCACGACCCGACGGCCCGAGCGACCGGGGCTGAGTAGGCCAGGGAGCCGGCCCGCCCCCTCCGGGGCTGGGGAAACTCCCGAGAGAATAAAACTCCAGGGCCGTTCTGGGGCGTTTTCTTCGCCGTCATTACCGATAAGCCCATTTTTATACGCTCAGGAGCTCACGGGAAGTAGGAGAGAAGGCTATTAAAGGCTATCAAAAAGCCCGCGTGCGACGGGAGAGAGGGAAGGAGGCCCGGGCGTGCCCACGAGGGAGGGCTGGCGCGGGGTCCGAGACCTGTGGCAGGAGGAGGAGGCGCCGGAGGGGATGCTGATGGGGCCACACACCTGTTACTGCGCACCCCGAGAACAGGCGACTTGGGGACCTGCCATCTCCACCCGTGGCATGGATGCTCGCATGTGTAAGGGATCCCCTGTATTCCTGGGGGAGCAAGGCTTTTCACAATTGAGGAAGGTGGTAGGAAAGTGCTTTTAAGTTTCATCCCATATAGTCCTTTTGATGGAAAAAAACTCAGAAGGTGTGGCTGGTTGTAACTCGCCAAGTGTGGGAGATTCTTTAACTCTGGTGTTAATCAGTCCTGTCCTTACAACTCTGGAGCTGAGCTGAGCCGCTCCCAGGAGAAATGTGTTGGTGAGTTTAAGTCCCAGGTGAAGGAAAGAAAGAGAGCACTTTTTAAAGAGTGTCTTACCTTATGGGAAGGAATGAATCTTTGCTCCTTTGTGGCTTTTAATGACTTCCAGATTTGTAAACTAATGGGGCGAAGTGAGGGACATCAGTTAACTGTTAATTTAATTAAAGGTCAGCCTCAGGATTGTTTAAGCTCCAAACAGCAAGCCAAGCCTTGGTTTTTTTCCCTTAGCGATTTTGATACTTTTTAGTGTGGTCAGGTAGGAAGAGCTTTAAGACTTGTTATCCATGAGAGTTAGGTGACAGTTATCACTGTGATCTGAGTAGACAGATAATTGTTACTATTATTAAGTATTAATATGCAGTGTCTGAAAGTTTGTAAAACATTTTTAATATATTAACAAATTTGATTCTCACAACAAACCTCACTTTACTGGTGAGGAAACGGACTGGAAAAAGTGATTTTTCTCAGGGTCTTTCAGCTTAGTAAGGTGAAGAAGGATTCAAATTTAGGTCTTGCTAAGTCAAAGACAAGTGAAACACACTTTGAAAAAATTACTATGAAAGTATGGTTCTATCTTAGGACATCCAGAAAACGCTTACAAATTGCCTCTGAACTTGTTTGTAAAGCAGGACATAGTCTTCTGGAAGGTAATGGAAAGTGGTTCATCTTTTGTTTAAAGCAGTTAACAATTCTTAAATTGTTGTTACCATTTCCTTTTTTTATATGACTTATTCCTTGGTAGACACAAAATACTAATAGCATACCTTTAAATGGGCAAAAGAAGCATATTATATTTTACCTGGGATCCTTTAATTTGCTATTTGCTATTTTAACATTTTGATCTGATTTCCTTTTTATATTTTACACACCCAAAACATTATTTGACCCTTTATTCCTCTTAAGTTCATTTGAGGATGTCAAAGAACTCCAGAGAAGTGGGGTTAGGTTACTAAATTTTTGATAATAAATCAGAGGGGAAAAAACTTTCAAAGGTATTACTTTTTTTTTTTTTAGGTTACTAAGCCCATTCCTCATTCTCTATTAAGTGCTCACTGTGTGCCAGCCACTATACTTTTCATTGGGACTACAAAAAAAAAAAAAGCAAAAGACAGTCCCTGCCCAGAAGCTTACAATCTAATGGAGAAGACAACATACAAATACATACAAAGCAAGTTTTATATATCTATTTATCATATAGCTATCTAAATTTAACAGAGGAGAAGACCTAGAATTTAGAGTAGTAGGAGAAAGCTCCTTATTACAATGGGAATTTTAGTTGGCACTGAAAGGAAGCCTGAGTGGTCTTAGTAGGCAGAGGGTCCCATAGAGAGAAAGCCCAGAGAGGAGAAATGGAGGGTCTTGTTTGTGCAACAGCCCAGGGGGGGGGGGGGGCGCTAGTGTCACTGGATAGAAGATGAAATGTAAGGAAGTAAGGTATAAGAAAACTGGAAAGGAGGAACCTAGATTTTGAAGGGCTTTGAATGCCAAATACAGTATTTTGTATTTGCTCCTGATGGCGATAGAGAACTACTGAAGTTTTTTGAGTAGGAAGGGGTAACAGGATATACTTTCTTAGGAAATCAATTGGATAGTTAAACAGTTAATGTCCTTTTGGAAAAGTTTAGGATTGGAATAATAGAGATATGTATTTTTTTGATGTATGTCATTTTCTTCCTTTTGAAAGCTAATGGTACCTTTTTTTTATAGTAGGTTAGAGAGCATTGAGCCAGGAAAGACCTGAGTTCAAGGCCATATCTTGATGTATTACATAACACCTATGTGTCCCTGGAGAGGTCATTTAACTTCTCAATCCTCCACAAACTCTTAAAACAGAGAACTAAAGAGAAGGTGCTGACTTGAATTTAGAGTTTTTTTATCTGGGAATTCCCTATCAGTCCCTATTGACAACTTAAATATACTCCATAATAATTAAGACTGGGTCCCTCTATCCATATATCTATCCATCTACACACAAACATAAATGCATACACACATATGTTTATGTATGTATACATGTGTATTATAATACAAACTCATATGAAAGGAAGGAACAAACTTAAGAATTCATTAAGTCTTGTGGGTACCTATTTAGAGGTAATATACGTATGGCACATTTATGTTATAGCCACGTACAGGATGTTCTGGATAAAATTAGTTTTACAGGCAGTCTCTAGTCAAAAATTCAGTACTCTTAGCTGCTTTACTAAATGATGGAAAAGGTTTTTTTGATTGAATCAGGCTAAATGTTTAGACACAATTCGAGTGTGACTAGCATGACTTAACATTAGATTTTTAAAATTCTTTTACATCCGAACAGTGGTCTGAATCTCTGTGATGAATTTTAATTAAAACTGGGTACTTCAGATCAGCATGTGTAACCTATACTATTTTAGGCTTAAAACAGTAGCTTTAGGGGCAGCTGGGTCGCAGGGGATAGAGCTTGGGTCCTGGAGTCAGGAGGACCTGAGTTCAAATCTACCCTCACTAGATACTTACTAGTTATGTGCCTTTGGACAAGTCACTTAACCCATACATAGCCTTGCAAAAACAAAACAAACAAATAAAAAAAACAACAGTGGCCTTAATTGAAATGAAACTTAACTTCTTGCTACAATTATGACTATACCAATTAGTATACAGAAAAAATATATAGTTAGCAGTTTACAATTCATTTAAATTATGTCTATATACACAGACTGGTTTCTAACCACTCTTTATTTTGTATTTGCCTTCTCTAGAATACAGTATTTCTTTAAGCCTACAATCTTGCCAAATGAGCTAATATATGTCTTTAGCATAGTTAGTGCCTGAAACATAGTAGGTCTTTAATAAATGCTTGTTTTCTGATCTAATAGAGATGGGAATAATTATCTTTACCCTTTTTCAGAATGTAGACTTTTGGGGAAATTTTTCTTGATTTTTGTTTCCAATATGATGATCAAGAAGCCATTGAGAAAAGCAGGGTAAATCCTGATGGCAATAGAGAACTACTGAAGTTTTTTGAGTAGGAAGGGGTAACAAGATATGCTTTCTTAGGAAATGAATTGGATAGTTAAACAGTTAATATACTTTTGGAAAAGTTTAGGATCAGAATAATAGAGATTTATTTTGATCGTATATTAATATATTGTATATTGATAAAACAATCTAGATTCAAATCCTATCTCTGCCAAGTATTTGGAAATTTCTTAGGAAAATTATTCCACCTCCCTGGGTCCTTGTTTCCTCATTTTTAAGATGAGATTCCTTGCAGCTAAACTAATATCCTTTTTAAGGAAATCTATGAAAAAGTCTTACCTTCATGAAACATATTTAGGTGGTGACGATGTTTGTCCTTTGTTCTCGAAGACCATAACAACAACAAGGAAGAGGATACTCTGAAAAGCATATGAATTGGATTTGAGTGAGGGGGTACTGTGCTAAGTCACCAGCTTCACTTAATGCTCCAGACCCTTTTGGATCCAGTAGCCAGATATGAATCAGGATGACTGAAGATGGCTTTGGATTTGAGACAATCAGGATTAAGTGACTTGCCCAAGGTCACACAACTAGTTAGTATCAAATGTCTGAGACTATATTCAAACTCCCGTCATCCTGACTCCAAGGCCAGTGCTCTAATCACTATACCACCTAGCTGCCACCATCATATTCAGAAACTTTAATTTAGAATATAGTTGAACATGTATATCTTGCACTAAAATGCAATTAAAACCTACTTAGTCTATATGTTTCTTTCTCATTGTTATTCAGTCATTTCAGACTCTTCATGTGACTCCTTTTGGAGTTTTCTTGGCAAAGATGCAGGAGTGTTTTTTTTCCATTTCTTTCTTCAGCTCATTTTACCGATGAAGCAAATAGGGTTAAGTGACTTGCCCAGGGTCACACAGCTAGTAAGTGTCTGAGGTCAGATTTGAACTCAGGAAAAATGAGTTTTCTTGAATCCATGACTGCCCTCTATCCACAGTACCACCTAGTTTCCCATTCTTTTTATGTTTCTACAAGAGAGAAAATTATTTGGATGCAGTGCATAAGAAACTTAGAATCCTAGATAGGAAATTAGAAGGTTTGATTTTATACAGAGGTATAATAATTAACCCAGCCAATATTGAAATTTAGAATCTTTTTGGAGAATGACTCAAATGCTTTTCTATAGCTGTATATCTGTCAATCCAATATATTGACACTATCTCAAATTGAATTTTGAACCATACTGTTCATTAGATGAGATATTTTACTATATTCAATACATAAACCTGCCACTTCCTTGATGTTGTCAATGATTTTCAGACATAAGGAAGGCTAGCATCTATTAGCAAAATAGTAATGTGAATGTATATTTTTGTCTTGACAGTTACAAATCTTATTTTTCAGCAAAGATACAGGTCTTCAGGGAAACAATTTAGGGAAGATGAAATCATTAAATTGACTGTTTAGAAAAAATGGTTAAATTTAAACTAGTTATTAAACTAATGGAACAATTGTGACATAAAAAACTGTCATTCAGTTCATGTAGATATGGGTTCAGGTTTTCCTGATGACATTCTTTTTTTGTTTGTTTGTTTTTTAGGATTTTGCAAGGCAAATGGGGTTAAGTGGCTTGCCCAAGGCCATACAGCTAGGTCATTATTAAGTGTCTGAGGCCAGATTTGAACTCAGGTACTCCTGACTCCAGGGCCAGTGCTCTATCCACTGCAACACCTAGCCACCCCTTGATGATATTCTCAATGCTCGAGGATGCTTTGTAAGATTATAAATTAAAGCACACAGGCCAACTTTTATCAGTAGAAGTTTCTTCCTTGAGAGTTTCCTGCATCAGTAGGATCAAAATCATAAATTTAGAGCTTAAAATGCCCTTAAAAGTATTCTAGGTCAAAACCCTATTTTTGTAGATGAGGAAACTTGAAACTCTGGTCTAAAACTTTTTTCCAAATTATTGTTGAATTCATCTTAGATTTATTTGAAAGGGTTTCAATATAGCTTTAGCTTAAATAAATATAATTAAATTCACACTGTTCAAATTTAATGCTATCTTGTCACCTCATTTACAAGCAAAAATACTTAAGTCTTGCATATTCTTTGGGAGGCAGTGTTCTTTCACCAAAAGCACTGGATTTTTAAATCTCTGGACTTGAAATCAAATGCTAATTTTGCCATGTGGTATTACATACATATGTGTGTGTGTACACACAGAAACACATATGACTTTGGACAAGTCCCTTAACCTCTTGGGGCCTCAGTTTCCTTACCTGTAAAAAGAAATGGTTAGGATGATATTCATTCATTGATCCCCAGCTCTCTTGGAACTCTACTTTTTGAACATATAAAATATAAAAAGATTTATGACATGAAAAAATGCATTGTTGAATCGTCATAATAATGCTAGTTTGTTTTTCACTCATTTCAGTTGTGTCTGATTCTTCATTGCTAAAGATGTTGAAAGGATTTGCCTTCTCTGGTTCATATTGTAGAGGCAAACAGGGTTAAGTCACTTGCCAAGAGGAACACATATATTAAGTATTGGAAGTCGGATTTGAACTCGGGTCTTCCTGACGCTGGGTCCACTAGGCTTCATCCTTATAATGCTGGTGGTACCTAAAACAATCACTTAGGAGTTTGGTTGCCTTTCTCTGAAAACTGATAGAAGTACTTGACAAATCTTTATTAAAGTAATTATTGAACTGTTTGTAAGATAAAGTGTTTCAGATTCTGAATGGATTCAGTAGCTTCTAAAGCAAGGTAATTGATGGGCTTCAGTTTAAGGTTGCTATTGACTCATTCATTATGTACCTTTTAAACACAACAGTCATTTTCTCCTATCACTCTCTTCTAATGGGTAACTTGTGATTGATTTAAATAGGAGTGACCTATAAAGATTATCATTCCAGAATATATATCTGAGAAAAAAACAAATAAATAAATTCCTGATGTTTCTAAATTTATGAATGGAATCATGAACAAGGTGGTAATACCTTTGAGACTTGTGTGTAGGTGCAAGTAATAGTTGGATTAGAGTTAGTCAATGTGTAATAGGAAAATTTCATGTTCACTGAGTGGTTTTCTAATGGCTTTCTCTAAAGTGATTACTATATTTTATTTGAATATGTGACTGATTTCTGGGTTTATTTTTTTTTGTAATTGCATAAAATTTAAGGTTGCAGTTTAGTGATATATAACTACTTCTGGTAAAGTCAGTTTGATGTTTTTTTTGCATATCAGCAATATAAAATAACATAAACACATACACATTTCAATTTTGCATTTTTTTAGTTTGCTTTGGTATATTACGATCAAATTATTGTTAACACAGATATATATATATATATACATATATATGTAATATATTAAATTGAACTTATATTAAATAAACGTGTTAAGTTAAAGACAGTTTCAACCTGGCATAATGATAGCTGACTTTGAAGTTAGAAAGACCCAAGTTCAAGTCCTGTGAAATATAACTTAATATTTGACCCTGGGCAATTAATTAAATTTTATAGTGCCCCAGGTACTTGCCAGAAGCTATATAAAATGCAGATTGCTGCCCTGGTGGAAGGGGTTTCATTACTGAAAGGTTTCCATATACCAGTGAAATGACAGGTCCAAATTGCTTCTCTGAATCCTTGCCCTACTATTAAAAATTAAAGGGATCTTTTTTTCTAAACTAGATTTTGAAACTTATTTACTGAACTAAAATTAGTTCTAAGTCTAAGTCACTACTAACCTCAATTTAAGATCAATTTCTGAAAAGATGTATGTAATAATTTTGAGTTTCATTTTTAAAAAACATTTCCATTTATATAGAAGAAAATAAGATAATTTTATATGAAACTGAATCTTCATACTGCTTTATTAAATGGGATAAATTGCAGGCTACATCTTAAACTATCCTGTCTGTCTTTGCTTCTATCTGAACTTTCTTATCTCTTTTGTGTATTTAAAAAAAAAAATTCTTCCCCTACCCTTTTTTTGTTTGACTTTCCTATTGCTAAGTTTCCTTTTTTAACCATAAACACATCTACTTAAAAACCAAAAGAAAACAAGCATATTCACATACAAACACATAACATTTTAAACTAATAAACATAGTCAAGCAACATGAAGACACATGGTCTCCAAATACAAAACTATATATCTCCTTCTGCACCTTTAGCCCATCACCTCTCTTTCAGGTGGGTAATATGCTTCATCATAGGACACTGGACATATAGTTGGTCATTGTCTTCCCTGTGTTTTATAAATTGTTCTGTTCTCATTTCAGTCAGTCAATAAACATTTTAAAACATCTATTCACATAATTCTATATTAGTTTATACTACTTAGAATTCTTTGAAATCATCTCTTTTGTTATTTCTTACTATACAAAAAGATTCCATCATATTCATACGCCACAATTCATTCATTCACCAAACAATGGGCAACTTTGATTAGTGTTATTTACTCTCATTCCTCCACCTTTTAATTCCTTCTCTTTGAGGAAGTTTATTTTGCTTTGATAATGCATGTGGCATAGCAGGGGGACTTTGGAGGTTTTTTTTAAAAAGGAGATGATCACTGGATTCCTTCTAGCTTTGTGCCCTAGTCCTAATAATCTGTCCATTTTTCATTTATTTTTTCTTAAAATAGTGTCTGAACAATTTTCCCTCAATGATTTTTCTAGGTCATTTGTTTTCAGTGTCAGCCATCTCATTTTCTTTAATCTTTTCTTTCTTTGTTCAAAAATTTCTCTCTGTCTAATAAATTTATTGATTTCTGTTTAATCTTGTCTGATTTGTATAGAATTCATTACTTGGATCACTCTCGCCTGATCTATTCCTTTTTTTCTTTTTCTTTAATCTCTTGCTTCATTTTTGACTGGTATTCATGTATTGCTTCTAGAAAATATTTATTTTTTCTTTTAATTAGCTTTCCTCTTCTGAAATGCATTTTTGGACATCTCTAGATCTGTAACAACTTTTTTTCCACAATCACCACTGTTTTTGTTTTATTCATTTTTAAGCTTAAATTTCTGAACTGGTACTTTGTTCCAGGGCCAGCATGATTGGCTTGGCAAGGTCTTGCCCTGGCAAAAATGTCCCACATATTTGTTTCTAGAGTTAGATCCCTAGAAAGATCTCTAATCTTTGAGGTTCAGATCTTCTGGGTAATTAATGGTTTATGGTGTTTCAGGATAGAGAAATAGATATTGGGATTTCCTATATGAATTCTTTTCCTTTTTATGTTCACTTTATGTTTCATCAATTCACATAAGTCTTCCCAGGTTTTTAATCCCACCTCATTCAAAAGCTGCTTTCCGAATTTTTTAGTGATTCAGGAAGGGAAGAATAGCCTCTTTTTTCATAATTAAAAAAAATCAACTAGTAGTATTTCATCACATTTATATTCCATTACTTGTTCATTTATTCTCAACAAAAAAAGAACTATAAAAAGAACTATACAAATATGGGTCCTTTTCCTTTTTACTTGATTTCTCTGGCTATAGACAGTGGTATCTTTGGGTCTGGGTTAATAGTATTGTTTTAATTTTCATTAATCTAATTTCTTTATTTTAAATTTTACTGAGGGAGCTTAGTGCTTTTGTAAAATGAAACAATCAGTCTCAAACTTTACCTTTTACTCAATGTTTATGTTTTCATTTGACTAATAAGAAAAACCAGGGAATTCCTTCAAATTGATTTTTTTATTTTTAATTTTTTGTTTTCTTTATTAAAGATATTATTTATTTTACATATTCCCCCCAATCTTACTTCCCTCCCCCATCCCCCCCCAGAAAGCAGTCTGTCAGTCTTTACTTTGTTTCCATGTTATACATTGATCCAAATTGAGTGTGATGAGAGAGAAATCATATCCTCAAGGGAGAGACAAGAAGTCTTAAGAGGTAACACAATCAGACAATAAGATATCTGAGTTGGTTTTTTTATATTTTTTAGATTTTGCAAGGCAATGGAGTTAAGTGGCTTGCCCTAGGCCACATGGCTAGGTAATTATTAAGTGTCTGAGGGTGGATTTGAACCCAGGTACTCTTGACTCTAGGGCCGGTACTTAATCTACTGCGCCACCTAGCCTCTCTTTTTTTTCTAAATTAAAGGGAATAGTCCTTGAACTTTGTTCAAACTCCACAGCTCTTTACCTGGATATAGATGGCACTCTACTTTGCAGACAGCCCAAAATTGTTCCTGATGGTTGCACTGATGGAATGAGTGAGTCCTTCAAGGTTGGACATCACCCCCATGTTGCTGTTAGGGTGTACAGTGTTTTTCTGGTTCTGCTCATCTCACTCAGCATCAGTTCATGCAAATCCCTCCAGGCTTCCCTGAAATCCTGTCTCTCCTGGTTTCTAATAGAACAATAATATTCCATGACATACATATACCACAGTTTGCTAAGCCATTCCCCAATTGAAGGACATTTACTTGATTTCTAATTCTTTGCCACCACAAACACAACTACTGTAAATATTTTTGTACAAGTGATGTTTTTACCCTTTTTCATCATCTCTTCAGGTTATAGACACAGTAGTGGTATTTCTGGGTCAAAGGGTATGCCCATTTTTGTTGCCCTTTGGGGGTAGTTCTAAATAGCTCTCCAGAAAGGTTGGATGAGTTCACAGCTCCACCAACAGTGTAATAGTGTCCCAGAGTTCCCACAACCCTTCCAACAATGATCATTATCCTTTCTGGTCATATTGGCCAATCTGAGAGGTGTGAGGTAGTACCTCAAAGAAGCTTTAATTTGCATTTCTCTAATAATTAATGATTTAGAGCAATTTTTCATATGGCTATGGATTACTTTGATCTCCTCATCTGTAAATTGCCTTTGCGTATCCTTTGACTATTTGTCAATTGGAGAAAGGCTTTTTGTTTCAAAAATATGACTGAGTTCTTTGTATATTTTAGAAATGAGTCCTTTGTCAGAATCATTAGTTGTAAAGATTTTTTCCCAATTTACTATATTTCTTTTGATCTTGGTTACAGTGGTTTTATCTGTGCAAAAGTTTTTTAAATTAATATAATCGAAATCATCTAATTGGTTTTTAGTGATGTTCTCCAACTCTTCCTTAGTCATAAACTGCCCCCCTTTCCATAGATCTGACAGGTAAACTTTTCCTTGATCTTCTCATTTGCTTATAGTATTGTTTTTTATGTCTTAAGTCCTGTAACCATTTGGATCTTATCATGGTGTAAAGGGTGTTTAAGTGTTGGTCTAATCTAAGTTTCTTCCATACTAACTTCCAATTATCCCAGCAGTTTTTATCAAAGAGGGATTTTTTATCCCTATAGCTGGACTCTTTGGGTTTATCAAACAGCAGATTACTATAATCATCTCCTGCTTTTGCACCTAGTCTATTCCACTGGTCCACCACTCTATTTCTTAGCCAGTACCAAACAGTTTTGATGACTGATGCTGTATAATATAATTTTAGATCAGGTAGGGCTAAGCCACCTTCTTTTGCACTTTTTTCATTAAGCTTCTGGAAATTGACTTTTTATTTCTCCATATGAATTTACTTACAATTCCTTCCAACTCATTAAAGTAATTTTTTGGAATTTTGATTGGTAGGGCACTAAACAGGTAAGTTTAGTTTTGGTAGAATTGTCATTTTTATTATATTAGCTCTACCTATCCATGAGCAGTTGATATTTGTCTAGTTACTTAAATCCGATTTAATTTGTGTGGGAAGTGTTTTATAATTGTTTACAAAAAGTTTCTGAGTCTGTCTTGTCAAGTAGACTCCTGGGTATTTTATATTGTCTGAGGTTACTTTGAGTGGGATTTCTCTTTCTAGCTCTTCCTGTTGTATCTTTATATAAATATATATATATATATATATATATATATATATATATATATATATATAATTTATGAGGGGTTATTTTATAACCTGCAACTTTGCTAAAATTGCTAATTGTTTCCAGTAGTTTTTTGGATGATTTCTTGGGATTCTCTGGTTAGACCATCATGTCATCTGCAAGAGTGAGAGTTCTTTCTCCTCCTTCCCAATTCTAATTCCTTCAATTTCTTTTTCTTCTCTAATTGCTGAAGCTAACATTTCTAATACAATATTGAATAGTAGTGGTGATAATGGGCACCCTTGTTTCACCCCTGATCTTATTGGGAATGCCTCTGGCCTTTCCCCATTGAATATAATGATTGTTGATGGTTTTAGATAGATACTGCTAATTATTCTAAGGAATAGTCATTTATTCCTACACTCTCTAGTATTTTTAGCAGGAATGGATGTTGTATTTTGTCAAAAGCTTTTTCAGCATCTATTGATCTGTATAATTTCTGATAGGTTTGTTGTTGATATAATTGAGTATAGTAATAGTTTTCCTAATATTGAACCAACCCTGCATTCCTGGGATAAATCGTACTTGATCATACTGTATTATCCTAGTGATAACTTGTTGTAATCATTTTGCTAAGATTTTATTTATGATTTTTGCATCTATATTCATCAGGGAGATAAGTCTATAATTTTCTTTCTCTGTTTTAACTCTTCCTGCTTTAGGTAACAGTACCATATTGGTTTCATAGAAAGAGTTAGGCAGAGTTCCATCTTTCCCTATTTTTCCAAAGAGTTTATATAAAATTGGAACCAATTGTTCCTTAAATGTTTGGTAGAATTCACTTGTGAATCCATCAGGCCCTGGAGATTTTTTTCTTGGGGAGTTCAAAGATGGCTTGTTGAATTTCTTTGTCGGAGATAGGGTTGTTTAGGTTTTTAATCTCCTCTTCATTTAACCTGGGCAACTTATATTTTTGTAAATATTCATCCATTTCACTTAGATTATGAAATTTATTGGCATAGAGTTGGGCAAAATAATTTTGGATTATTACTTTAATTTCCTCCTCATGGGTGGTGAGTTCACCTTTTTCATTTGTGATGCTAACAATATTATTTTCTTCTTTTTTAAATCAAATTTTATTATTTTTTTTGTAATACCAACTTTTGGCTTTATTTATTGATTCAATAGTTTTTTTGCTTTTGCTTTTATTAATTTCTCCTTTACATTTTAGAATTTCTAATTTGGTATTTAATTGGGGATTTTTAATTTGTTCTTTCTCTAATTTTTTTAGTTGTATGTTTAGTTCATTGATTTCCTCTTTCTCCAATTTATTCATGAAATATATCCCCTGAGAAGCCACTTTGAGTGAATCCCATAGGTTTTGGTATGTTGTTTCATTATTATCATTATCTAGGATAAAATGGTTAATTCTTTCTATAATTTGTTTTTTGTTCCTTTCATTTTTTAAAATGAGGTTATTCAGTTTCCAGTTGTTTCTGTGATCTGAGAAAGATGTATTCAGTATTTCTGCCTTTCTCCAGTTGATCATTAGGTTTTTATGTCCCAGTACATGGTCAATTTTTGTATAAGTTCCATGTACTGCAGAGAAAAAGGTATATTCCTTTCTATCCCCATTCAATTTCCTCCAGAAGTCTACCATATCTAGTTTGTTTTTTTTTTAACAATTTGTTTACCTCCTTAGCTTCTTTCTTGTTTATTTTATGTTTCAATTTATCTAGATCTGAGAGCAGGAGCTTGAGGTCTCCCACTAGTAGAGTTTTGCTGTCTATGTCTTCCTGTAGTTCTTTTAGCTTCTCCTCTAAGAATTTGGATGCTGTCCCATTGGGGTCATATATATTCAGTATCGAAATAGTTTTATTGTCTATGGTACCTTTTAGGAGGATAAAGTTTCCTTCTTTATCTCTTTCAGTGCTATCTATTTTTCCTGCTGCTTTGTCTGTGATAAGGATTGCTACCCCTGCTTTTTTTTACCTGAGCCTGAAGCAAAATATATTTTGCTCCAACCTTTTACCTTTACTTTATATGTATCTCTCTGCTTCCAATGAGTTTCTTGTAGGCAGCATATGGTCAGATTCTGTTTTTTAATCCACTCTGCTATTTGCTTTTTTTTTTTTTTAGATTTTTGCAAGGCAAATGGGGTTAAGTGGCTTGCCCAAGGCCACACGGCTAGGTAATTATTAAGTGTCTGAGACCGGATTTGAACCCAGGTACTCCTGACTCCAGGGCTGGTGCTTAATCTGCTTTGCCACCTAGCCGCCTTGCTTACGTTTTTAAGAGAGAGTTCATCCCATTCACATTAAAGCTTATGATTACTAATTCTTTATTGCCCTCCATACTTTCTTCCCTCTGTTTGTATTTTCCCCCTTTCCCCCTCTTATCTGTATTGGCCAGTATTTTGTTTCTGAATACCACCCCCTTCAGTGTGTTTGCCCTCCTGTATCACCCCCCCTCCCCTTTCTTTCCCCTTTCTCTTTTCCCCCCATTTCCCTTCCCTTCCTTTTGCTACTTCCCCCTCTTTCCCCATTCCCTGTCCCTTTCTCCATCCCCCCCTCCCCTTTTCCACTTTTAATCCTTGAAAGGTTAGATGTTTTTTAAGTTAACTAAGTATGTGTAAGTTGACTTTATGCCAAGTTTGATGAGAAGAAGATTCAGGTGTTTCTCCTCTGCTCCCTTCTTCCCCACTATTTCCATAGGTATTTTGTACCTCTTAGTGGAATGAGATTTACCCATTCAATCCCCTCCCTCCTCTGGTCTCCTTCCTGTCCCCCTTTTTATGGAGGTAGTGTTTTTTAGATCATTCTATCTGAGTCATAGAAAATTCTGAGATCTGTCACTTCTAGCTAAGTACATTCTGACCAATAAAGTTAAAATTCTTGAGAGTTATTAGAGTCTTTCTCCCAAGTGGGGTTAAAGCCAATTACATCCCATTGGATAGCAGTCTCATGGATAGATCATGAATGTCCATCACTTCTGGCTAGGTATATTCTCTCTGTTAAGAGTTACAATTCTCAAGATTTATGGGAATCTTTTTTCCCCATGATGGAATATAGCCAGTTTCAACTTATTGGATAGCAATTTTTTTACCCCCCCCCCTTTTTTTAACCTTTTCATGTGTCTCTTGAACCTCCTGTTTGATGTCCAGATTTTCTTTTTAGCTCTGGTCTTTTCATCAGGAATTTTTGGAATTCTTCCATTTCGTTAAATGTCCATCTTTTTCCCTGGAAGAGAAGGCTCAGCTTTGCAGGATAGTGGATTCTTGGCTACATTCAAAGCTCCCATGCTCTTCGAAATATCTTGTTCCAGGCCCTTCGATCCCTTAATGTTGATGCAGCGAGGTACTGCGTGACCCTTACTGTGGCTCCTTGCTATTTAAATTGTTTCTTTCTGGCTGCTTGCAGGATTTTCTCTTTTATCTGATAGTTCTTGAATTTGGCCACAACATTCCTTGGTGTTTTTATTTTAGGATCTTTTTCTGGAGGGGATTGTTGTATTCTTTCAATAACTATTTTGCCCTCTGGTTCCATGATATCAGGGCAGTTTTCCATCAGTAGATACTGTAATATTAAGTCCAGGCTTTTTTTTCTCTTCAGTGTTTTCAGGAAGTCCAATAATTTTCAGTTTGCCCCTCCTTGACCTATTCTCAAGGTCAGTGGTTTTGCTGATGAGGTATTTTACATTTTCTATTTTTTTTCTATTTTTGGGTTTTAACTGGCTCTTGCTGTCTCATGGAGTCATTAGTTTCTGCAGACTCCATTCTTTTTTTTTAGAGAAGAATTTTCTTCATTAACTTTTGCAAATCATTTTCCAATTGGTCCATTCTACTTTTGAAAGAGCTTTCCATTTGACCAGTTGAAGTTCTGAGAGAATTACTTTCTTTTCACATTTACCCAATTGAGGATCTGAGACAATTATTCTCATTTTGTATTTGTCCAAGTGATGATCTGAGAGATTTAGTCTCATTTTGTATTTGTCCAATAGTATTTTTTAAGGATTTTTTTTTCTTGTTGCAAGGTATTAATTGTCTGTCCCAAATTTTCCAGTTGATTTTTAAACTCCTTCCTTATTTCTTCAAGGAAGTCTTTCTGAGTTGAAGACCAGGTTGTATTCTCAGAGGTTCTAGGTCTCTCTGAGTTAGGGTCTTTTCCTTCCAAGAATTTTTCTATGGATCCACCTTTCCTCTGACCCTTCTTCATTTTGCTAAGACCTTGAGTTGAGGAAGGGTTGGTTCACAGGGTGTTTGGGATCAATAGAGGCTTTACTCACTGAGTGCAATTTCTCTGACTGGACAGTAGGAGGTGCTGGTTGCCCTCTCTGGAGTGTCTGTGACCTTGATTAAGGCTTTCTCCCTTAGCTTGAAGGGAGGAGTTGGAGCTATTGAATCCTTTTGCCTTCAGTCAATGGTGGGCTTTACCCTGCCCTGAAGTCATCCCTCTTCCTTTTGTCTGCTGGGCTGGTTCTTCTGCTTATACACCTGTGCCTGAGGCAGAAGTAGTCTGTAATTGTTTGTTCTGGGAAGAGGCCTCTGCCGCAATAGAGTTGTGGACTCAAGAGTTCCTCAGACCAGAGGAGCCCTTGGATGGTGTGTCCACAGTTATCCTGCACTGAGACTCTCCCACCCCTTGCCCTGTTTGCAAGTTTCTGAGGGTCAGCGTGCCTCTGCTCCCTAGTTGACTCAAGCCCCCGCTGTCTAGCCCCACCGCTGATCCAGCAGGTCCAGCTCTAGGGCCCTCAGACTCCTGGCTCCAATTCAGCTACTAGTCTGGTTGATCTTCGTCCAGTGCTGCTGCAGGAGACAAATCCTAAGGAAGATGTTCTTTCTCCTGGCTTTTCTTTCTGGGTTTTGTGGGTCAAATTTCTTTTAAGAGGTTTGTTTCATATGATAGATGGGGAAAGATCAGGAGACTTTAGAACTGCTTGTCTTCTCTCTGCCATCTTGGCCGGAAGTCTGTCAAATTGATTTTTGAATGCAATTTAATTTTTCAGAATTACTTCACTATAAGTTAAGATGTTCTTTACTTAAGACTATGTAAAAATGGAACCATCAAGCATGGTTGGAATTGTTCATGAGCTTCTTTAATAGCAATAAATTGTAAAGTATATAGAAGAAAATGCTTGTTTTGTAAATGGACCACTTTCCCCTCTAACTCATCTCTCCCCATCAATAGAAAATGTTGGATTCAGTGGTCTTCTCTCCTCAGGCTTTGAATAAGATATGCAGCTTTTGGTGCTTACATTTAAGCACTTGCTATCAATAGCAATCTTGTACTTATATAATTATTCCTCCTTTTGTGCTCCTGAAAGGACTTTTTTTTTGTTCCTCTCCTCCTTCTCAGACCATTCCTATCCTGTCTCCTTTTGTTGGTTTTTCTTTTCTTCTACTAAGAAGTAGAAACTCCTTAACTGGGAGTGTTTAAACAGCACTAGTCTTGAAGTCAGGAGGACAGGAGGTCAAATCCAGCCTCAGACACATGACACTAACTAGCTGTGTGACAGTGGGGAAGTCACTTAACTCTGACTGCCTGGCATCTGGTTGACTTGATTTATATCTGACCATTGGACCCAGATGACTATGGAGGAGAAAGTGAGGCTGGTGACTTAGCTCAGCCCTCCCTCACTCAAATCTAGTTCATGTTCTTGTCATGGCATCACCTCCCAGAAGTCATGGTCCTCTTTGAAAATGAAGGACAAAGATTATTCAGCTCCTTAACAGGCTAGTCTTCTGTTTCCATATTCACTCCCACATTCCTTTTACTTTCATGGTACTTTCTTCTGGATAATTCTTACCTGTGCTCCAGTTTCATCTTTCCAGTTGCTTATATAGAATTCTCATTCTTCCCCTCCCCTTCCTGAATTAGTACCCCAAGTGTTCCATATCAACAGTATCACTGTTTTCCTGGTCCTTCACCCCTCTCCCCGAATTACTTAATTCCCAATATCTTATGTAATACTAAATCTTGTCATTTTTCTGCAAAAGTCTTTTCATTTCCTCCTTTTTATTACCACTGCCAATGCTACTATAAGTTCTTACGAGCCTCATATCCATATTTATACATAATTTTTAAGTAATTTCCTTGCTTTCCTTCCTCTATGCCATGCTTCCTGCTCAGTACTAACAAAATACAGTACCTTGATTTGTTCCAGAACTCTTGATGAGTAATGTAACCAATGAGTAAGGAATGAATTTTTTTCCAAAAGAAATATAATTTGAAATAATTCGTGGAAGTGCCCCAGAAGTTTCATATATTACTGAGCTAATATTAAGTAATTTAGAACCTTACAACTAAATAGACAGGAATAAAAAAGCAATTAATTACATAAAAATAAAATAAAATAAAATTTAATCTTACTATACCTGTACTGAGAGGAGTTCCTGGCATAATGAGTTGTTTGTCTATTACAATGGAAGAGGACGACATGACAGGAAGTTGAATTTGGATTTAAGTAAGGAGTTGTCTTTCTGCTTTGAGAGTTATCTAGGTCTGGGCAGCTAGGTGGCTCAGTGATTAGAGCATTGGCCTTGGAGTCAGGAGTACCTGGCTTCAAATATGACCTCAGACACTTAATAATTACCTAGCTGTGTGGCCTTGGGCAAGCCACTTAACCCCACTGCCTTGAAAAAAAAAATCTAAAAAAAAGTTAGCTAGGTCTGACGACCAGGTAATGAATTATGTTGTTTGTCCTTAGTTCTCGAAGAAGACCATGACATCAGAGGAGGCAATGCCATAATAAACACATGACTTAGATTTGAGTGAGGTTGTGCTAATTCAATAGCCTCACTTTTCTCCTCTAGAGTCATCTGGGTCCAGTGATCCGATATGAATCAAGACTACTGTAGATGGCTCTGGATGGGAGGCAGTTGGGGTTAAGTGATTTGCCCAAGGTCACAACTAGTAAATGCAAGTGTCTGAAGCTAGGTGGCATAGTGGATAGTGTCCTGACCTTGGCATCAGGAGGAGGGGTGTATCAATCCAGCCTCAGACACTTGAAATAAAGGATCAGGACAACTAGAGATGGTCTTGGATACATTAGGAAATCTTGAGGCAAAAATCTCCATTTGTTGATTAAGCTAGGTAAGAGTTATAAAGCAAAGAGGCCAAAATGGTGACTTTTGCTTAGTACAAAAAGTAAAGAAATATCCTAGAAAGACTTTGCTTTCCTAACTTTTCAGTGATTCAGAAAGGGAAGAATAGCCTCTTTTTCATAATTAAAAAAAAAAAGATCTATCTGGGAAGGGACAGAATTTCTGACCAAAATAGAAACAATTGCTATTTGCATTCATTCTGAATCAGTCTAGGTCCAAACAGAGAGCAAGTGGCTCTGCACTATGAGACTTAACTGTCTACTAGAGAACATTACCTAATTGGAGAGCAAGCAGTGTAGCATTTTCTGTTTTGCTAGTAGAGGCATGAAGATTCTCTTTATATATATTTTTAGGTTTTTTCCAAGGCAAATGGGGTTAAGTGGCTTGCCCAAGGCCACACAGCTAGGTCATTATTAAGTGTCTGAGACTGGATTTGAAGCCAGGTACTCCTGACTCAAGGGCTGGTGCTTTAAACACTGCACCACCTAACCGCCCCGGCATGAGGATTCTCAAGCAAGCGAGCTGAAATACTTTTTTCATGTCAAAATATGATGAGTAACGAATTTGACAAGCTATGATGCCAACAAGTTTGAAGTGTCACTGTAATCTAAAAATACCATTTTCTTGTGCTCAAGAACATGCAGTAGCTCCTTTTAAAGAAAATGTAAATTTCTCAAACTGGTTTTCAAATTCCTTTATATTTTGGCTATATTCTACCTCTTTCCCACAACTTTATTCCCCTTTCCTCCTCAAAATGAAATCTTCATCCCAGTATTCCACTCAAGTGATTTCTTAGTGGTCATTCTTATCTCTAGTCCTAGGTTTTTGTTCATTTACCTGTCTTCAAAAAATACTGTGCCTCTCCCATCCGCTAACAAAATACTACCTATACAGAAAGGATTGAACTCAAATTTTATTTCTTCCATCAAAGTTTTTCAGATTTCTCTAGTACATGCTGGTATCCAACTATATTTTAGACCCTCTTGATTTAAAATAAGTACAAGATAGTTTTGCTTTAAAATTCTATTAGTTATTTCTCCCTAACTAGATTGTATGCTCCTTGAGAGCACTGGTTTCTGCTCCATGGGTAGAAGGGACAGGTTTCTAAGCTTCGAGTTTTGTTTTTTTTTTACTTCTGTTTCAAGAGCTAGTTTTGAGGCTCTGTACATTTTCAGTTCTTCTTGAGTGGTATAATCTAAGTAGAGGTTTGGTTTCTACTGCCCTCTTGACTTGTCCTCTTGTCTATGAACCTACCATAAGCATTCTTTTTCATCTTGGAAGTATGACTAGGGTCCCAGCTCCTGCCTTGGTATTGTGAACCAGGATTTGTATATGGGCAATGTAATATAGTTCTGCACTTGGTGTCAGCAAAGGTTTCCCTGTAATCCTTCTAACCAGTTACTGTGGACTGAGGGGTCCAGAAGCCACTGTTGCCGATTGAGTTGCCTCTGAGACCTGGACGTAACCTGTGCTTCTCTTTCACCTCAATGAGAAAGACTTCTTGCCAATCAACTATGTTATTTTAGACTGAACAATTGTTTTACCTGGTCTTTTTCTGTTGGTTCTGACTTTCCAGAATTTATTTTGAGGTGTTATTTTGATTTTTTGGAGGGAAATTTGGTAGAACTCAGGCAAGTTCCTGCCTTCATTCCATCGTCTTGGTTCTATCACCCCCATCAACTTTCATCTCTATGCAAAGATTGCCCTGTATCTATCTATTTATCTGTTTGTATATATGTGTGTGTGTATATATAATATGTATATATATTATATAATATATGTAATAATACATATTTAATAATATATATGTATAATATATGTTATATATTCCTAATCTGTCTTAGCACCAGTCCCCCTTTAGCAACTCTCTTCTAAGAGATAAGACAGAAGTATTCTTCTCATCTAAGAAGAAACTGTGGTTGATAGACGAAAATAACTTTTACTGATGAGCCAAAGTCACAGTAGTACAGTCAGAATCACACCTTTGAAGTCATGGTCCTCCTTGAGAATGAAGGTCAAACAGCAACCTATGTAAGGTAATAGGGGCTGCTCTACTGTGGTTCATTTGGGCAACATGGCTCCTATGACCTATCCTGTATTATTCTAACTTGTCTTATCCTATCTTGTCCTATTCTCTTCTCTCTTCTTTCTTCTCCCTCTTTTTGTCTTGGGTATCACACCTTACCTGCCAGAGCTCTCTCTGCACAAAGGACTATAAAATTTGATCATGAAAGGTGGTGAACTATTTTGGGGCTTACAGGTCTCAAATCACTTTTGATTCTCATTGACTAATGATAGGTCCCAGGCAACCCCTACTGGATTATTATTGGGGTCCTGTTTGGTTGTGAATGTGAATAGCAATTGTTTCTATTTTTGGTCAGAAACCTTGAGAGCCTTCCCCTCTCAGATTGATTTTATTTTTTCAACCAGGTTAAAGAGGTTTTTGGACCTCATTTTCTTTCTTCCTAATCACCAAATTGGGCATTGCCTCAGCTAAACTGAGATCTGAGAAGGCTGACAATGTCTCCCACTGCCATCCAGGGCTAACTTCAGACATTTTGATCTATGTCTGACCACTGGACTAGATGTCTCTGGAAGAGAATGTGTGGCTGGTGACTTGAACAGCCCTCCCTCACATAAATTCAATTCACATACATGTTCATAGTATCACATCCCTAATGTTGTGGTTCATCTTGAAAATGATAGACAAAAGGCAGCATTTTATCCAAATCCACTATGTTTTCCATTCAACCACATTGCTGCAGCAATTCAGTGAAAATCTAGAACAGGGATTTTAACCATTTTTATGTCATAGATCCTTCTAGAATCTAGAACAATGCTTTAAATGCATAAAACAAAGTATATAGAAATGCAATGGAAGCCACAGGTTAGTGTTTTCCATCCACCTTAACAGAACTCTGAGTTTAAAAGGAGCCTAAACATCTCAAGAGAAAAAAATTAGAACAATGCTTCTGCTATTAAGGCAAACTTACATTTAGAGTTTTTTCCCCCTTGCTTATAAAGTGTTTTTTTTTTTTTCTGATCCTAGGAGGTGCTCTTATTCTGCTGTTTTGTAAATCACAAATGATGTTCATTTAGTAAGAAAAGCATTGGTAATTTCTGAGAATTTATATGAAGTAGGATAAAAGAAAATATGGTGTTACTTGATCTTGGGAAATGTTTCTGTTGCTGCTATTATTGTTGTTTCTGGGTCTAGAAGGACTCCCAGAAAGGGATGTGTCCATACAAGGTACTGGTAGAACAAAGTGAAGTGAAGGGTGACCATTTTTTATTTATTTAGGAAGTAGATTGCCAACTTGAATAAGCTACTGAGATTAGGGAATAGAAAACAAAATAGAATATTAGCAAAGTACGAAGCAAAAACAAATGATTATTAATCATCATAGTGATTTTAGAGAAAACTTGAAAAGATCAGAATTCTGCTTGATTTATAGGGTAATTAGGGTGATTTTTGGAGAATGAGTTTTTGACCAAATTCTGTTTTCTCCAGAATACTTCTGCCTTATCAAAATAATGATATACTGACTAGGGGGTTGAGGAAGAGTACTACTAACACTAAAGAATACTAAGACTATTAAGCTTCATGCCTTTTATTTCTAGTTATAATACCTGGTAGAATTCAGAATACACTTTTTTTGTGATTCCATTCAATTGATTTATTAAAATTCTCTTATTTCTTACAAGATGACATCAGAAACTAAACAAAGAAATCTTTATCATTCTTTGAATGCTTGACTGTCATATGATGGTGTGACATAAGGATCACTTGTACCAAGCTGATCTTAGAGAAAGGAGAAAAAAACACCCCTATATCTTATTCTAGATAAGATATATGCACATACATATATATATATATATATAGTTTTAATAGCTTAAAATTGCACTGACTTTTTAGAACCACGTGTGCATATATGCCTGTGTATGTATATATGTGTGCAATATATTATGTAATATCATATAATTAAATTGTTTGATATCATATAATATATATATATATTTGTGTGAGCATACATATATGGAAATGTGAATACACAGTTACATGTATGTATGTGTCTGTATATCTACATATGTAAGCATATATATCCAGTAGAATTAAGTTATGCTTTCTCATCCTGGACAATTCTTATCCATGTTCTGAAATAAGAGTCCAGAGGAAGTGTAAGCTACATCTTGGTACTATCCTCAGCATTTCTTGATATTGCATGGATACTCAATTGGTTTGACATAATAGGTGTCAAATTCATAGCAATCAGGGAGTCTTAGACCATGTTAAAATATAATTGGGGGGGGGCTAGGTGGTGAAGTAGATAGAGCACCGACCTTGGAGTCAGGAGTAGCTGGGTTCAAATCCGACCTCAGACACTTAATAATTACCTAGCCATGTGGCCTTGGGCAAGCCACTTAACCCCATTGCCTTGAAAAATCTAAAAAATGTAATGGGGGGGGCTAGGTGGCACAATGAATAGAGCACCAGTCCTGGAGTCAGGAGGACCTGAGTTCAAACGCGGCCTCAGACACTGGATAATTACCTAGTTGTGTGGCCTTGGGCAAGTTACTTAACCCCATTGCCTTGAAGAAACCTAAAAAAAAAGTAATTGAGAAACATTTAACAGAATTTTTTTTAAGGTTTGTTTTTTATTGTGTGCAAAGCAATGAGGTTAAGTGGCTTGCCCAAGGCCACACGGCTAGGTAATTATGAAGTGTCTGAGGTCGCATTTGAACTCAGGTCCTCCTGACTCTAGGGCTGGTGCTCTATCCACTGCGCCACCTAGCTGCCCCTGCTTAACAGAATTTTAAAAATATAATACTATATATATAATATTTAATACTGTATTTCTAAGTTAATATGAGGCTCCAGGAAGCTATTTCTTTTTGATTCTGACACCACTGCAGGGCATCTCTCATTCTTGGCCAAATGACTGACTGACCCAGCACTTTTCTGGTCATATCTGTTGTTGGGTGATATCAGTTACTACATATCTTATATACATTTCTTTAATTGGCATATGTTACAATATTTCACAGACAGACTGGAGCAATCACAACCTTGCTGGAAGAAGATTTATATTCAAAAGATTTACCTTTGTCTCAATCAGTAAATTTAGGGTCATGAAAAGTACAGTTCAATTTCCCCAATGTAGTGTTGTCCATTTTCTTGTTCAGTTCTGAAACAAAATACTTTTGTTCATCAGCAAAGTCTTTCAGGCTATATGAATTGGTCCTCTAATGATTCTTGATCCTAGTGGGTTTTTTTTCCTTTTGTGGATATAGCTAGTAGGGACATTTTTTCAAAATGGATTTTTATTGACCATTTTTTAACATCATCATAGTTTTCCCCAGTATCCTTCCTTCTCTATCTTCTCGTGTCTTTTTATAAAGTGATCAAAAAAGAAGAGGAAAAATCAGCATTTAACATCAGTACATCAAGAAAGTCCAACAATATGTATAATTTTCACCATTTGTGGACCTTCCCACCTGAACAAAGGGTGGGGGTGAAGAAGAATACTTTCTTATAAATCTTCTTTTGAAATATCTTGTCCTTTACAATTTTATAGTATTCACTTTTAATCTTTTCCATTTACATTGTTATAGTTATACTGTTTTCTTGGCTCTGTTTACTTCACCTTACATCAGTTCATATAGATCATTCCATGCTTCTCCTTATTCATCATACAACTCATTTCTTAAACTGCAGTAATATTCTGTTACATTCATGTACTACAGTTTGTTTAAATATTCTCTAGTCAATGAGCATCTATTTTGTTTCTAAATCTTTGCTATCATAAAAGATGCTACTATAAATATTTTGATGTATATGGAAACTTTCTTATTGATGACCTCTGGAGAGTATGTTGTCTAGTAGGGAAATTTCTGGTTCAGAGGATATGGATCTTTATTGATATTCCAATTTTATATTCCAATTCCAAATTGCTTCCCAGAATGTTTTTACTGGTGTACTGCTTCATCTACAATGCACTAATGATGCCTATCTTCTCACAGTCCCTACAACATTGACCATTCCCATCTTTTGTCATTCTATGAGCTAAACTTATTTGAATGATTTTAGATATTATTTAGAAGGATAATTTTAGAGGAAAGAGTAGAGATACAGAGTTGAAGGGGGATTTTGTGGTAATTTTCCGGACAGATGGAAATCCTACTTGGTAACGCCAGAACCTATACTGAAATTGTTGTCATGAGAAACCTGGGGATGAAGGGGAGGAGGTGGAATTAACCATAATTGTACTTGGTACTTGGTTAGCAGAAGGAGAGGAAAGAGTAAAGGATAACTAACTGTTAACCATTATTTCCCTTTAGCTGAAAATGAAACAGTAAAGTTTTATAAATGAAGTTTAATTCTCGGATCTTACCAAAACCCATGGGTGGATGGCATTCTAAGCAAACACCAACAACCAAATAACTGAATAATCCATTTTTATAGAATTTTCACAAAGGAACTTAAAATTTTGCTGGTCATCCAATCAGGTTACACATTTTTTTTTTTAGGTTTTTGCAAGGCAATGGGGTTAAGTGGCTTGCCCAAGGCCACACAGCTAGGTAATTATCAAGTGTCTGAGGTTGGATTTGAACCCAGGCACTCCTGACTCCAAGGCTGGTGCTTTATCTACTATGCCACCTAGCCACTCCCAGGTTACACATTTGTACATAAAAGTGTCTTTATTACTTTATGATTCTCCAACCCATTCACAAAGTTAGTTCCATGTCAGAACCGATTAGCCCAAGACTACTGTCTCCTCTTCTGATATGATATTTTACATATTATTAGATATGATATAGACATATAAAACATTAGAGTTTCTTCATTTCCAAAATGTCATATGTACAAGAATTTATTCAAGTTCTCCTTTAGATAACAGATTCCTGCCTTCTCAGGATGGTCTTTAACTGATTGTTTATACAGCTTCTGCAGTAAAACTTGCAGATGCAATTAGAGAGGCATTAGGCTGTTTCACGAAGGAAGAGCCTCCCTTCAGATTTTATAACTAGAGACAGAGAACTTGAGAGGGGCATAAGTCAACATTCCAAACTTACAGACCTCAATTAGAGGCTTATAGGACAACTTTGATCAAAAATATAGGCCAGAAATACTTTAATTCTAATTTAAAGAATATCAGATTTGACATAACACACGAGTGACTGTGAATGGTAGCAATCTTACAGGAATAGATAGGTCAGAAGGAATAATGATTTTATGGTAAAAGATAATATGTTTTGTATGTAGGATTTGAGATGATTTTAGTATATACACATTATGCATTTGGAAATAGAAGTCTCATGTTTGTGTATAGAAATAGGTAGAGATATATTCTCTGATATTTAAAAATAATTGGTGGTGGAGTGATATTTAGAAGAAAGACAAGTTTTAGAGGAATATCCTTCCTACCCTCAATGCACAAGATACTGGGAAGAAGTAACTGAGTAGGATCAATCAGAGAAGTAGGAGGAGAGAGAACTAGAGATTTGGTGTCTTAGAAGCTAAAGGGGGATAGAGAATATCAACTAAGAGGGATGAAAATGGAATAGAATGACCTCAAGGATTTTAGCACTTAAATGACCATCTTCCTTTAATCCTCATCCCTTGTTGTTTTACTCTGGGACTTGAATATTTGTGTAAATGTCACCCAAACACCATAATCTTCTATTTCCTCAGTCTCCTGAGCTTGAGTGGGTGAACTAGTTCTTCAGCTTAGTCATAGAGATCTTTTTTTTTTTTTTTTGCAAGGCAATGGGGTTAAGTGGCTTGCCCAAGGCCACACAGCTAGGTAATTATTAAGTGTGTGAGGCCACATTTGAACCCAGGTGCTCCTGATTCCAGGGCCAGTGCTCTATCCACTGTGCCATCTAGCTGCCCCCAGTCATAGAGATCTTGCCATTAATCAAAAGTGTCCCCTGTGTCTGGAAATCCTTAATATTCTCTTATACTTCATCCCTTCTACATTTGTTCTTTGTCCTCCTCAAAGCCTCTATTCTTTCCATCTTTCTGTATTTCCTCAAGTCCTTCTGTGATTTGACTTTCCTTTCCCTCTAACTTCAACCCAATAGATAGCTGTTTTAAATCCATCCTGTCCTCAGTTCTTGAATTTCTTGCTGCTTTATCCTAACACCACTCCTGTCAAACCTCAGTTCTAGATTTACCTGGATATTTCTACTCTATTTCCTTAATACTCTCATGTGAGCTGAAGGAAAACCTGGAGGAAGTGTCAACGATACTGACTTTATATTATGCAACCTTAATTGGACTCTTACAGGTTAGTGTTATTGCTTCAAACATCATTTTCCACAGAAGTTATTCAAAATCTAATCTTTCCTCCTGAATCCTTTTCCTTCTATTCCCCTTTCAGACTAAGATCCTTTTCTCCTACTTTTCTGTTAAAATTGAGATCATTAGATGTGATCTCCCTCTTCTCCCATTTTCTTCATTTCAGACATTTCCCTTAACATCATCTCCTTCTTTCTCCTCCTTCCCCCTAGTCATTGACAAAAAGTTGGTTTTTCTCTTTGTTAAGGTTCTCCCACCCTCATGTAACATGTGTACTTGATCTTATCCTCTCATCTTCACTAGCCTACATTCACAGTAATCCCTCTTCCCTGGGTCTTTAACTAAACTCTTTTCAATTTATTCTTTCCCTACTGCTTTCAATTTTTCCCAGATCTCCCCATCCTAAAAAAACAAACAAAAAATGTTCACTGATCCTACCATCCCCTCAAATTATCACTTATACTTCTCCCTTTGCCAGCTACTCTTTGAAAAAAATTGCATGCATTCAATGATTCCACTTTCTCCCCTCTCATTGTCTTCTCACCCTCCTCTAGATAGATGGCTTTTGAAGATCTTCATTATCTGTCCCCTTAGCTTCCTTACCAGTTTCTCCCATTTTTCCTCTTGACCTTCTTTGATCTTTGCTGATTCCCACACACAACAGCCTCTCAGTTCCAGGTATTTTTCCATATTGTCCCTCATGCCTGTGGCTTTCTAGTCCTCGCATTTCCCCTCCTGGCTTCCTCCAGGTCTCGGCTAAAATCCCATGTTCTGTAAGTGTTTTTAAAAGTGCAGACCTGTATCTATCTTGTCTGTATATAATTGTTTGCTTGATGCCTCACTGTGTTCCCTCTAGGACTGTTTGCTAATTTGACTTGATTTGTAACTTGTTTTTTTGATCTCATCACTCAGAAAATCGCCTTTCTCAAATTACCAATTTCAAATCTATTTTTTCCCCCCAGTCTTAATCCTTTTTGATTTGTCATTGTATTCAATGGTATTGGACACTTCATCCTGGATACCCTTTCTTTCACTGAATTTTTGAGATTCTCATTTCTCTTGACTGACCTCTAGCTATCCCACTAATCCCCAAACTCTTTTGCCCTTAATTGTAATTATTTACTGAAGTTCTGGTCTGGGCTATCTTCTCTCTTGTTAATTTCACCAACCTTGTGTTTAACAGTCATAACCACTCAGATAACTGTGTGTGTGTGTGTGTGTGTGTGTGTGTGTGTGTGTGTGTGTGTAATATTTTGGTGACTATCCACAGTTAAGGGACATGATGGTGGAGGCTGTCAGCAAAGGGCACAGAAAGAGTGTTCAGATAGGAAGGAGGTCAGTCAGGAATGCGTAGGTGACTCCTCCCCGACACACACACACACACACACACACACACACACACACACACACACAAACACCCATTGGTATCTTCTGCATGTTGTTTGTAATTCCTGCAACAAGTGCCCTCCTTCCAAAATACTTTAAACTTTATATTTACATGCTTTTTTATATAGATTTTTTTAATCTCCAGCCCTTTAGAATATAAGGAGTTTTCTTCTTATATACTATCTATATGCATTTTCTATTTCTATATATAATTTTCATCTCACTCTTTAGAATGCAGGTCAATTTTTTTTCATTCTTTGTTACTTGTAAGCTTGCACCAGTGTGGCATGTACTGGGTGCAAAATAAATATTAATAGAAATGTTAAGGGAGACAAGGATTGAGAAAATGATATTATTATAAAAAAGTCTTTATTGCTGTAAACTTCAATTTAAAGATAGGGGAAGTTGTTTCATTAGCACTAAGTGCCCCTATACCTTGGCTTCTGGTTTTCCATGACTGACTCCTTTTATAGAAGCATTATAAAGCACACAGATCTCAGATGACCCTGACAATTTTACATTCTAATTTTGATTTCATTTTGTTGTAAATATTTGTTTTTCTTAATCATCTCCTTTTTAAAACTATGTAGCATAGCACCTCAGGTTGAGAATGGGCTTACTATATTCCATGATCTTTTATTGAGCTGACCCCAATTCTTTTTTCCACATTCCCCAGAACACCTGACTACTTTTCTAGCAAGAAACTGAAAAATATTTAATCATGCAGCATTTTGGAGAAAGGTTCAATAATTTATTGTGCAGTAGATTGAATCTTTGGTTCTTTAGCCTTCATATATCCCAACTTAAAGATCTGTGTACTAATTGAAATCAATTCAGCAAATATTAATGAGGTAACCTCTATTGTCTGAGGCAATCTGCTGTATTATTAGTGGAGAAAGATAATTTTAAGTGCTGAAAGAGTATTACAAAATGAAAAATTCTTGAGTCTAATTTTTGCAAGGCAAATAGGGTTAAGTGGGTTGCCCAAGGCCACATAGCTAATTAATTATTAAGTGTCTGAGGCTGGATTTGAACTCAGGTACTCCTGACTCCAGGGCCGGTGCTCTATCCACTGTGCCACCTAGCTGCCCCTGTCATGAGTTTCCCCTCTAAGAGCCTCACCTTTCCAGTCCCCCGCCCCCAAGGTAATGTTTGAACTTCACCATAATGTGGTAGAGTGGAAAGGAGGGGGGACATAGGGCAACTAGATCAACTAGACTTTGCCATTTTACTACTTCTTTTGTGAACTGCAGTCCTGAAATCACTCGTTGTGTAACCTTAAGTAAGTTGCAAACTCCTCTGAGTTATAGTTTGCTTAGATATTTTATATTCTTTTTTCCTGCTCTAAATCCTATGATCTCTAATTCTCTAGACTCAAATTTGGCAGAAGATGGACCTGTTTTGAAATCATTCAAACATAATTATTTACAGATATAGTTGGCCTCACCTTCCCAACTTACAGTATATGAATCTTCTTTTCCTAAGGGTTTGATTTATTATTCTTTAAAGTATTCTAGTGTGATAATTGGTTTCAGATTCATAGATCTGAAACAAATTCAACTCAAGCCTCATTACTCAGATTTCAGGACCATTTGCCAAAAGCATGTTTCAGGATTTCGAGACCTTTAAAAATAGTTTTTGTTTAGCAGGCCGATTAGTTCACTCAACCTTTACAGCTCTATCAGTGTTCAGTTAACTGAAGTCAATAATAAACCTGATGTATATAAAACCAGTCATTCTACAGCAAACCAGTTTTCTCTATCTGGAGTTATGGGAAGGAGAGTGCATTCAACCCCAAGTCTGCGTCATTTGTGTAGTTAGAAAAGCACACGTATAGATAGTTTCACAAGTTCTGTCAGAAAGACCACTTTATATATGCTGGAGCAGAGAGAAACTAAAGTCAGAAACTTAACATCTTTGGTAACTTATTTGACCAATTACAAGATGGTTGGATGGTACTGTTGATAAAAATGTTGGATTTAAAAATCAAATAGTCATGGGTCTTCTTTGGACATGTTATGTTATCCTGGGCAGGTCACATAATTAGATTCTGTTTCTTCATCTGTATAATAGGGATAATAACCTATCCGGGTGGTTTTGAGAATTAAATGTGATAGTATATGTACAGTACTTTTCAAACCTTAAAGATAGATAAATACTATTGTTGTTATTGTGGTTATTTTATTAATTAATGAGTTCTCCACAATGCAGAAACTAATTTTAAAACATTTACTTTATACAGAGTGCTAAACTATTGGGAAAGACAGAACATTTAAGTATGACATTGTTCTCTTCTCAAAAATAACAAGCAAAATGACATGTTAAGATTATAAAAAATTAGACAATTGGGGATGACTCTTGGAGGAGGTGACATTTTTTCCTAATTTAAATTTTTATTTATTTGACAAATATTTTATTATTCACTTAATTTTAACCACCAAGAAACCTAAATGAGTATGTTTTTACAAATAGTTATCCCAATTTTTTAGACATAGTTACTCTAAGTACTTGATCTTTAATTTTAAAATTTTAAAAAAAATTATCAGGCATTTATCCTTCTCCCTATACCACTAAAGGATGGGGGGAGAGGGGAGGAAGGGAGTGGAGAGAGAGGAAAAGAGAAGAAGGAAGGGGTAGGAGGAAGGAGAGGAGGGGAGGGAGGGAGAGAGAGAGAGAGAGGGAGAGAGCGCGAATGAGGACACAAACACTTGAAGTATTTAAGAATTGTCAAACAAAACAAATTATCACATTGACTATTGTCAAAAAAATGTCTGTTACATTCCTTATAATTAATCCATCACATCTCTGTCAAGAGTTGAATAACATTTTTTGTAAGTCTTCTGTAATCATGATTTATCATTGAATGTTCTTAAGTCTTTCAAAATTGCTTTTTTAAAAAAATAATTTTTCTAAAGTGTACATATATATATAGTATTCCTAGTAATTCTGCTCATTTCATTGTGAATTAATCCATGCAAATCTCCTACATTATTCTAAAACCATACCTTCATGTCTTAAAAGCTTAATACTATTCCATTACACTTCTGTACCTTATTTTGTTCAGCAATTCCTGAAAATGGAATGAATGGGGTACATGGGGAGGGATGGGTAGAAAAAGATATTTGGGTCAGCTAGGTGGTGAAGTGGATAAAGCACTGGCCCTGGAGTCAGCAGTACCTGGGTTCAAATCCGGTTTCAGATACTTAATAATAACCTAGCTTTGTGGCCTTGGGCAAGCCACTTAACCCCATTTGCCTTGAAAAAAACCTAAAAAAAAAGATATTTAAATTGAGTTTTAAAAGCTGGTGAAAATTCGTTAACACCGAAAGGAAAATAATCATTTCCCTATGGAAGTCTATTCAGATAACACGAGGAAAGGATGGATCAGTTTGGGGAAGTAGTATAGGAAGGAAAGAATCTATTTTAGTCTGGTGAATAGTAATAGAGGAATTGTCTACAGTGGTCAGAATCTTGATAGAAAGGAGGGGAATGATGCAAGATACATTTCAGAGGTGGACACAATAGGTCCTATACAACAATTAAATAGGAGATGTTTGGGAGAAAGAAAAATCAAAGGTAACTTTAGAATTGCCAGCTTGGGAAACTGGGAGAGATCTTACTTTTGGACAGGTTAAATTTGACATGTTTGTGAGAACCATATAGAAATATCTTACAATAAGAGCTATAGAGCTCAGAAGAAAGATTAGTGGAGGTAGACATTTAGAGTTGTGTGTGTATATATATATATATATATATATATATATATATATATATATATATATATATATATATAAACACTACTGCTATACATACATACGAATATATGTATAGCAGAAGTGTTTAGCTCCTCCCCTCCCCCCACATGAGTTTCAGAGACTGACTGTAGGTAGAAAGGGTTCAAGGATGGGTCCTTTGTGAGCATCCATTTTAAGGGGTTGCAGGGAGGATCAGGGTCCTCAGAAGAACAGAGATTAGACAGTAATGACAGCAGGGAAATTATTTCTTTCTATCCAAGTGAAGGAAACATTTTAAGTAAGCACTATATTATTTATATAATGAATTCATTATACTAAAATTGGATAATTAAATTTTTAAGTCTTTTAAAAAAATTCATTGTCAGAGCACCGGCCCTGGAGTCAGGAGTACCTGAGTTCAAACCTGGCCTCAGATACTTAATAATTACCTAGCTGTGTGGACTTGGGCAAGCCCCTTAACTCCATGCCTTGCCAAAAAAAAAACCCAAACTCATCATCAACATGCTCTTTTAAAAAGTCTGTGCCTTTGCATATATAGGCCTATTTAGCTTTTGAAGAAGTAGGTATCAGGGAACTTTTATCACCAAAACACTAATTTAAAAATGTTGTTTGTACCATTTTCTACTTCTTCTTTTCCTCATTCCTCTTTCTACCCTGGATGACTTGTTAATATGATTTTCCATAATACCTGAAAATTAACTCGACATGAATCCTCCTTCCTTTACTCTCTGATCCAAAGGATAGAAAAGGATAGACTTGCTTTTCTCTGAGAAGACTGGTACTCAGCCTCCCCTCTGTGTGACATCATGTTCTTAGAGAATGCATAGCATCCTTTCCAGGTTGTACTCAAGAGCCAACTTTGACATGAAACCAGGTGTAATTAAATTCTCTCTGCTACTATTGTATACCCATTCGATGCTACTTGACATATGTTTTGTATTTATGTAGCTGTGTATTTGTCTTCTTGTTTTCCTCAAAATAACGTAATTCTTTGCAAGCAGGGAGGATTGAATTGTTAGTTATTATAAATTATGTTTATAATGCTTAGCTTATAAAAAAATAAGTCAATAATACTTGTTAAATGATATAAAACTTTAGAATGATGCATAAAATAATTAAAGTTTAGTCATTAGGAAGAATTGGAAACAAAAGCATGAAAACTAAGAACAGTCCTCAGTTATTTTTTCAGTGGAGATAATAGAATAATGGATTTATTTTTAGCTTTGTAGCAGGTCTGGCATCAGTAAGACCTGAATTTAATTTTGAATTGTCAATTCACTTAACCTTTGCCTATTTCTTCATCTATAATTTGGGAATAATAATGGTTTCTACCTCCCAGAGTTGTTGTGTGGTTCAGTGAGTTAATAACTGTGAACCTTGCTTTGCATCAAGTTATCTAATAATTAGCAAAGTAAAAAAGAATGGATTATTGTGACGAATACCAATCTCACCAAAATTAATTTGTGTAAAATGTTTCATTTGCCTTTGATTAAATTTTCTTCTACAATGTGAATGAAGAAATAGCTCTTAAATTCCCATCATTTTCTTTCTTTACTTCTTTCTCTATTTTTCCTTCTAACAAGATAACTTGTTTTCCTTTTATCATACATTAAATATGATAACAAATATATCCCCTATGGAAGAGTAGACCCTCCCCTTTTGAAACTCCACCACTCTCACTCAGGACTTAGATAAATATATGGAAAAAAGTTAAGACAGCATGGAGAGGGATAGATTTATCACACTTGATGAGATCAGATCCATTGAAGTCATACAATAAGAAAAAAATAGATTTTGAAAAGTTAACGTTAATTCTGTTTTCAGAATGGTATTCAACTATTATCAATTTTGTATTGTTTTAAATATTAATAAAAGTTATAATTATTAAACTTTTAGCATCACATTTTTTCAAAATAGCAAGCTGTAATTGTTTTCCCAAAGATATATTTTCTCCATACATATCCATCAATCATTATAACCAAAAAAAAAAAGCAGTGTACATGAATTAAAAGAAAATAAATTTAAAATTCATAGCATAGGTAAAGGAGGCTGCTCTAGTCTGGAGCACAGTTGAATTTCTAGCAATATAAGGAAGGTCAAAAGTTTCTTATAAAAGAATGCCTACCATTGAGGGTTCCAGCATGGTGGTTGGTTGGTCTGTAAGTTAGTCTTGTATATCTGAGACAGTTCTGTGTTTTGTTTTGTTTTCCTCACTGTTTAGAATAGCCATCATTGTCCTGCAATAGGCAAAGCTATCACGTCCAGGAAAAGAGTGAGTGAGTAAAGGAACTGCAGAGGCAGCGGGTCATCCAAATACAACATTCCAAGGTAATTGTTCCGGTGGTAACTGGGAGGGGAGGAGGGGCAGACTCCGGGGATGGCTGGTTTCTTTGGGGGTATGGAGAGGTATACCAGCCATTCTCTTCATGGATCTGCACCAGGGACTTGTAGGGCTATGGTGTTCTTGTCAGACTGTATTGAGATTTGTTGGCTCCAAATTGTATTTGTGCTTTCCCTTTCACCAGGTTGGCTTTGCTGTAGCCCTGTTTGGTGAGAAGTTCATAGCACCACATTTTGAGACCTTAATACTTCTCATTAATCAACATATTTTTGTAGAATCAAAATGAAAACCAATTAGTGAATACTACCAATAAGTATTCCTCTATGTTTAAAAATAAATTGGAATTCAGAATGAGTGATTTTTTTCAAAAAGTTTGTACAACTAATTCCCTTGCTTTGAGTCCTTTGATGTTGTTTAGTTGTTTCATTTACTTCTGTTTCTTAATGACCCCATTTGGGATTTTCTTGGTAAAGATACTGGGGAAGGTTTACCTTTTACTTTTCAAGTTCATTTTACAGATGAAGAAACAGATAAACAAAGTTGAATGATTTACCTAGGGTCACAGAGCTAATAAATGTCTGAGGCTAGATTTGAACTCAGATCTTCCTGACTTCAGACTTGGTTCTGTATCCACTGAGCCATTAGTTTCCCTTGAATCTAAAGGGGATTTTTTATTTTTTTAATTGAAAATTAACCAATTTATAATGATCTACTTTGACTCTCTCTAAATTTCTGAAAGTATAATAAATAGTTTAAAAAGATGAATATAATCAACTAGTGTACTATGAATAAAGCACCAGATCTGGATTTAGGAAGACCTAAGTTCAAATTCAGCCTAGCTAAAATGACCCTGGGCAAGTCATTTAACTTATATTTGCCTTAGCTTCTTCATCTGTAAAATAGGGAAAATAATGGTACCTATTCCCTAGGGTTATTGTGGGGATAAGATTAGATATTTGGAAAGAATTTTGCAAACATTAAAGCATTACATGAATGCCAGCTATTGTAATTATTTATTGTTCTTATTATATATTTAAATTATATGGTCTATATAATTATTTTGTTATTTTATATAATGAAATGGTACAGTTTGTTAAACTCATAATCTTGTTAAACTACAATTGATTTATAAGAGCTAAGATTTGTTTTTTTGTGGTAGTGAAATAGGTGAAATAAGGTTTCTCCAGTGTCTGCACAGACCTTTGCAAAACCCAGTGATGTCAGACTCTAGATGTACCATTGCCAACTGATAATTTTTTCCTGTACCAGAGAAGGCAATATAGGACTGATGATAGCAGTGATGATTTATATAACTCTCCTTATTGAGGTTAGTGTTATAACTGTTTGGACCCCTCCCTTTCATCATCACTGCGATGAGAAGGGGAGTCAGGAAGGTACAGGGGGAATGAAAGCATGCAAAAGAAAAGGAAAAAGATAATGAAGTTTTCCCTCCTTTCATTCCTACCCCTTTTTCTCTTCTTATTTGTACCTTTGTCCTACTTGCCCACTGTTGTGGTTTTTAGTGAATTTAATGCGTTTTCATTGGAAATAAACCATTCGTTAGAAGCCTTCCACAAAAATGTATATTTAAACAGTATGCTGACATAGCTAACCTAGTACTTACTATATTCCAAGCACTGTGCTAAGTTCATTACAATTATTATCTCATTTGATTCTCTCAAAAATTGGAGAGGTTGGTGCTATATTCCCACTAGCCAGATGGGGAAACTGAGGCAAACAAGTGACTTTTTCAGAATCTTACACTAGGGACTGAGACTAATTTGAACTTAGGTCTTCCAGTCTCCAATTATTTAAATTCCTATAAAAGGTACAGTGTCATATCTGAATGAATCAAGTATTAAATGCTTACTATGTTGTCTGTACTGTTCTAAATTTGGGATATAGATACAAGTAAGTAAGACAGCCCTGGTTGTCAGGGAGCTTTACATTGTAATGGGTGAATGCAGTACATGGAAGAAACCTGTGGCATTTCTTGAGGAGGAGGAGGTGTGATTTAGGGAGGCCTGATTTTGAGCAAGATGTTATAATGATCTTGAGTTCAAAGCTGAATCAGTGAACATCTGCTCAGAGGGTAAGTCTCCTGGTTTTGAAATGACCAGAAAGTAAAGGGCTTTTTATGGTGTGTTTTTGGTGGAGGGTGATAACCTGAAGTGAAATGCAATTATCATTTAGACCTTAAAAATTTAGTCAAATTCCTGGCATTGATTATCTCCTGATGTACTTTGAATTTTATGATTAAAGAAAGAGAATAGAGCCAGCACCAGATGTAGATAGTAGGAGTCAGTGAAGTTAGGAAAGTTTTAAATTGAATACACTTATATATGTATGTATACAAATTTTGTAAAAAATATTCTTTTCTAATTCCAAGAATTGAGGTTTGTATTTGTGTATGTTTGTTATATGTATTATAATACACACACACATACACACACACACACACACACACACACACACACATATATATATACATATATACACACACACACACACACACACACACACACACACATATATATATATATTCTTGATTTTAATAACAACTTTAGCTTTGGGCCAGTAGGTAAAAACTTGCTTGACCAGAGAGAAGGCCACACAGTACTCTCCTTGTAATTCTTAGAAAGAGAACAGGATATTTGTTATAGAAGTAGTCAAAGGTATGTTTGATATTTTTATATAACCTAATCAGGTGATAGTGTGGAAAATAGAACCGTGCAAGTAGCGAACTGCCCTCCTGGGCTTTGTTTGCACCATAGTCCCACACAGGGTCTTCAAGTGGAGTGTAGCCAAGGGATATTTGGAAGGAGTAATGACTAGTAGCCATGCTATTTAACTTCATTCCTTGACTAATGTCCACAGTTATATACTTATTGATATGTTACCAAAGGGGAAAATGCCAGAGTATTAAGAGCAGTTAGTAGAAAAGTGATATGTAGTAATTATAGTGACTTTTAGAGGGGGAAAAAAGCAGCATGGAGTAGTGGATAGAACTGGTCGCGATGTCTATGTCTGAAACTAGATTAGATTCTGGTTTCTAATCTAGTTTCAGACATAGACATCCTTCAGATATGGGATCCTGAAGCAAGTCACTAACTTCACAGTATACTGAGTAAAATCTCGAAGATCTCAAGTTATGATATGCTTTAGTAGATGAAACACCACAACTAGTGCTCAGTTATTGCCCTCAAACAACGTTGTCACCAACTTAAAAGTTGTGAGTAACATGACCCTATAATTATCTTAACAGTTTTTATGAATTGTGGATTGGAGGGAGCAGAGACTGAAGGTAGGAAGGTCAATGAAGAAGCAGTTTAGTAGTCCATGAAACACAAATCTCATCTCTCTCTCCCTTTGTAAAAAAACTTCCTTTAGAGTTTTAGGGGAAAAAAAACACTATTGTAACAGGCGAACTTTTCTTCTCAGCTATGTGTACCTATAATCTTAGAATAGTTAGGAGTATAACTTGATTAAATATAAAGGAAGAAATGATGATCTTCAGGCTATAAATAATCTGAATTATCTGAATAATTTGAAAATAATAAATAATCTGAATAATCACAAATTTTAGATTTTCTTCCTCATTAACATTTAAATTCTCTGTGGCAATGAATAGAATTGTTTATTTTTTAAAATATTTATTTGGAGAGGGTGGGATATTGTAATTTGTAATGTTTGTTATTTAACCTTGTCTTGAATTTCCATCTTTGAAGGGTATTTAGGGATATCCAGTGGAGTTTCAAGGTGCCAAACTGATATACACATACAATTGCTGGTATGTTTTAGTTTATGATAGCTTTATCCCTCATAAATGCTGAATTTAAATTTTTGAAACTAATTAGATATAATATTGAGTTTATGTTAATAAGGGAAAAAATTGTCCTTAGGGGATAAAAACAGTCAATTGATATGAAATGTTATCTCACTGATACACAATTATTGTGTAATCTTTTATTTTGAAAGTTCTAAACAGTCTGAAGAATTATAAACTATTTTTAAAGTCATTTTTTGCTTGTCATTTCAGCTATGAAGTCTTACACTCTATTTTTCATACTCCTGTGGAGTGCTGTTGGATTAGCAAAGGCTGCCAAAATCGTCGTTGTGCCGCCAATTATGTTTGAAAGCCATATGTACATTTTCAAGACCTTAGCCTCAGCCTTACATGACAGAGGCCACCAGACAGTATTTCTCCTCTCCGAAGGCAGAGACATCATGCCATCTAATCATTATAGACTTCAGCGCTACCCAGGGATCTTCAACAGCACCACCTCAGATGCTTTCCTACAGTCCAAAATGCGGAATATTTTCTCTGGGAGACTTACAGTAGTAGAACTGTTTGACATACTGGACCACTATACTAAGAACTGTGAGATGATGGTTGGCAACAACGCTTTGATGCAGGGCCTGAAAAAAGAAAAATTTGATTTGCTGCTGGTGGACCCTAATGAGATGTGCGGATTTGTTATAGCTCATCTTTTAGGGGTGAAGTATGCAGTATTTTCCACAGGTCTTTGGTATCCTGCTGAAGTTGGGGCTCCCATGCCATTGTCTTACGTTCCAGAATTTAATTCGCTTCTCACGGATGATATGAATTTTCTAGAAAGAATGAAAAACACCGGCGTTTACCTCTTTTCCAGATTAGGAATCAGCTATCTGGTTCTTCCAAAATATGAAAGGATAATGCAGAAGTACAACATGCTTCCAGTGAGGTCCATGTATGATTTGGTTCAGGAGACCAGCCTGTGGATGCTGTGTACAGATGTGGCACTGGAGTTCCCAAGACCTACTCTACCTAATGTTGTTTACGTGGGAGGAATCCTAACCAAACCGGCCAACCCACTACCTGAAGTAAGGTTTGCTGAATTCTGTGGTAATTGTTTTTTTAGGATCGGTGATTTGGAAGATTCTTAGAAATACAGGAAATTGAAAGATAATTATGATAGTAACTGTGCATTCTCAAAAATAGGCATTGACAGCATTGAGCTTCATAGAATTCATCTAAGTACCTTTATTCATAGCTATTTATAGGTAGTGAGGCCTTGCTGGGTGCTGGATTGGCTGGATCTCAGGAATGAGATCGTTGAATGGATACTACTTAAGGTTTGTGTGTGTGTGTGTGTGTGTGTGTGTGTGTGTGTGTGTGTGTGATGTGTTGTGTGTGTGCATATTTGTGCTTGTGCATTCCCTTGAACTCCCCCAACTCAAACCACAACTGGTGTTCAGTTATTGCCCTCAAACAACGTTGTCACCAACTTAAAAGTTGTGAATAACATGACCCTATAATTATCTTGACAGTTTTTATGAATTGTGGATTGGAGGGAGAAGAGACTGAAGGTAGGAAGGTCAATGAAGAAGCAGTTTTTAATAGTGAAAGTGAAAAGTAATGACAGTCTGAATTAGGGGATGACTGCAAGAAGTATTGGGCTCAGAAAATTAATCATTAAGTCTTGGCAATTGATCATAGGTGCAAGATTAGGGAGAGTTGGAAGCATCCAAAATAACGTCATTTCTCCCAGGTAACTAGAATTACCTTGATGCCTAGGGATTGATTTGGGTTGTAGAGAGGGTTAAATATATAAATTAGATTCATCAAATTGTTTGCCTTCTGAAGTAGAGGTAAGGAGAAGGGCATAGAGAATATTGAACTCAAAATTTTAAAAATATGTTAAAATTTTGTTTACATATAATTAAAAAAATTAAATGTGAAAAAAGGTATAAGAAAGATATAAATTGCTCCTTGACTATCCAGGATCTTGCCATCTGACTTTTGATGTTTTGGGAAACATGAAAACCAACACATATTTGTGACCCTAAGCAATATATGAACCTAGAACAGAAAATCTGGGAATAATGCATGGCACATTACCCTGAATATCATTCTTTCTGAAGAAACAATTAGAAAATTAAGCAGAGCCAACCCCAAGACCATGTGAAGAACCGGTTCTTGTTCAAGGTGAGAGGCAGTTTACCGTAGTAGATAGAGAATGGACCTCACATTCAGGAAGACCAAAGTCCAAGCCATGCAGGTGACATCTATTGGCATAGTAATTCTGAGCAAGTCATTTTAAATTCTCAGAACCTCAAAATTGGAATGTTCTAAAGTATTTTTTAATCATCCTTTGGAGATACAGAAATTTTCATCATTATTCCCTTCATCCATAAAATAATAGGTTCATCCAGACTTTTAAAAAAAGTTTAGAAGTTTCTCAAAAATGGAAGAATGATATCATTCTTGAGAAGACAACAGGGTTGAGGGAATATTATGTTTTTTTTCTTTTGAAAGGATGGGTTAGACTTAGCTGACTATATTCATGGGCAGTGGTAACAGTGTGCTGGTAAATGTTTAACTAGCTGACCTATTAGAAATAAATATATACATACATATAAGACATTGAAAAAATAAACACAGAATATTTGTTTGATTTCCATTATTTCATTTTTCTCTTTCTTAATTCTAGACTCTTATCAAAATAATAAATCAAGCCCTGATTGGTAAAATTAAATCATTTCTGAAGTGAAACTTCCTGATATTTAACAATTGAATCTTTTGGGTAGGTTTGAGCTATTTGGGTAGGTTTGAGGATTACATTTTTACAAAAGGATCATCCTTGACTTCATAGAATGATTATTTTATTTTAGGTGGAACTTGACTTTGAAGTTTATTCCAGTGTACAAAGCAAGATAATGGGGAAGTGTGGAGGAAACCCATACAAATTATGGTAGGAAGAGTTGAGGGGCAGGAGTACAGTCATCTGGGATAATCAAACTTTTCAGGAAGAAGGTGACACTTGAATTGTGCCTTGAAGGAAAAAGGATTTCAAAAGATTAAGTTTAGGGAGAAATAAGTTGAGCTTTCATAAAATATACAGTTTGGATAAATGGTGTCAAATTTCGGGAACAGCTACTATAAATAACTAAGTGATAAAGCATTTATTGTTTACCATATGCCAAGCTCTGTGTTTACTAGTCAGAATACAGATTAGAAGGAAGCAGGTAGGCAGAGTACAAGGAATTGATGAATGAATGATAAAGATGAATATAGATTACTTTTTTAAAGAAGTTTCCAAGTGAATAGAAGAAAGATATCATTCTTTATCACGAGAAGACAATAGGGTCAAGTGAATATCATGTTGTTTCTTTTTTTTTTCTTTTGAAAGCATGGTTAAACTTGAATATGTCTGTGGGAAAGGAGCCCCAGTAGGGTAGCCAGAGGGCTATAGGCAGCAAGTCAAACTCCCAAGGGCAACTTGATCCAGATTAATTTATAATTAGAGAATATTTAACATAAAAATATAATACAACATGGATGATGTTAATTTTTTATTTTTCTAAAGGGCTATAGGAATCAGTTACATTTGAATTTGACACTTCTCATGTGGACAGAACACTGTTTTGAGTCAGGTTTCAAATCCTGGCAAGGTTTTTTCCTTCTTTTCAACTTTCTAATGAGAGAGTCTTATTAATTATTCTCTAAGGCCCTTTCCAGCCCTCAGTCTATAATTCTATGATACTTAGATGGGTTCTAGAAGGAACAAACTACCAGATTTAAGGAATAAAAATAATTCAGTCAACCTTCAAGAGTTAATATTTAAACTTAATTATTGGCACTCAGCCTACTCTGTTGCTATCCCATATCCAAGACAACTTTTATATTTTAATATAATGAAAGTGCCAGCCTGAGTCTCATCGTTGGGGAAATCCTCCTATCAATGGAATCACAAGTCCCTATTGATTAGATGGCAAAGTTTGAAGAGTTTAATTATATATCATTATTTATCCTATTTTTGTAACTTGAAGAAATCATTATTTGTTCTAATGAAACTTAAGTTTTGTCATTCTAGGGCAGATGTGTGGTCCCAGATGTTCTGGTTTTTTTTGTTCTGTGGTTTTTTTTTGTTTGTTTTTGCCAAAAAACAACCATAAGAACCTTTGAATCCCCTTCTCAGAAAAAATGTTTTCAAATGTATAAGATTATAAGGGGAAACTAATTATGTTGAAATATGGTGATCAGAATATTTAAGACAATTGTTTTCAGAGATCCTAGAGCTTATTTTAATAACCACTTATGGATTTCCTATTCATGAACCTTTTGTGAAATCATACATTTCAATTTAATTTATTAACTTTGTGGAACACTGATCTAAGTACTAAAAAAAAAGATCTGTCCCCCCATATTCTAGGAGATAACATTCTTTAAAAATTTATTTATTTATTTATTTAGAATTTTCCAATTTTTCCCCTAATCTTGCTTCCCTCCCCCTACTGCCCACAGAAGGCCATATGTTAGTCTTTACATTGGTATACATTGATCTAAGTTGAATGTGATGAGAGAGAAATCATATCCTTAAGGAAAAAAAATAAAGTATAAGAGATAGCAAAATACATAATAAGATAACTTTTTTTTTTCTAAATTGGTCTTTGTTTAAACTCCACAATTCTTTCTCTGGATACAGATGGTTTTCTCCATTGCAGCTACCCCAAAATTGTACCTGATAATTGCACTGTTGGAATAAGCAAGTTCATTAAGGTTGATCATCACCCCCATGTTGCTGTTAGGGTGTACAGTGTTTTTCCTGGTTCTGCTCATCTCGCTAAGCATCCGTTCATGCAAATCCCTCTAGGTTTCCCTGAATTCCCATCCCTCCTGGTTTCTAATAGAACAATAGTGTTCTATGACACACACATACCACGGTTTGCTAAGCCATTCCCCCCAATTGAGGACATTTACTTGATTTCCAATTCCTTGCCACCACAAACAGGGCTGCTAAGAATATTTTTGTACAAGTGATGCTTTTTATCATTTTTCATGCTCTCTTCAGGGTATAGGCCCAGTAGTGGTATTGCTGGATCAAAGGGTATGCACATTTTTATTGCCCTTTGGGCATAGTTACAAATTTCTCTCCAGAAAGGTTGGATGAGTTCACAGCTCCACCAACAGTGTAATAGTGTCCCAGATTTCCGACAACCCTTTCAACAATGATCATTGTTCTTTCTGTTCATGTTGGCCAGTCTGAGAGGTGTGAGGTGGTACCTCAGAGAAGCTTTAATTTTCATTTCTCTAATAAGTAATGATTTGGAGCAGTTTTTCATTTGACTATGGATCGCTTTGATCTCCTCATCTGCAAATTGCCTTTGTGTGCAGGAGATAACATTCTAATCGGGTAAGAAAACATTAAGGATTTATGTTCAGCTCATGGCAAACAGAAAGATGAGATAGTGCCTAGGGACACTAACAGGTGGGTAAGAAGGCTCAGAAGATCTTGGGGTGGGGAGAGATATGACTGAACATGATAGTCATCTGCCAGTAACTGAAATGAGGCTTTGATATCTTCCATTTGGGGATGGACTTTGGTGTCCTTGGCATCAAAACTGTTAATGAACTAACTGTGCCATATGAAGATTTGGTTGAAGGGATTTGTATTCTTTGGTTAGAGCAGATCACGTTAGGGTAATTAGAAAGGTAACTTCAGGTTATTTGCTTATTTTTTATTTTATTATTTATTTATTTACAAGGCAATGGGGTTAAGTGGCTTGCCCAAGGCCAAACAGCTAGGTAATTATTAAGTGTCTGAGGTCAGATTTGAACTCAGGTACTCCTGACTCCATGGCTGGTACTCTATCCACTGCACCACCTAGCCGTCCCAACCCCAGGTTATTTAAAAGAGTTATATGAAAATAAAATAAATAAGTTATATAGAATTATTATAAAGAAAAGTGTTTACATAGCAGTCAGCAAATCAAAAAACATTTATTGAGTGCCTCCTATACAAAGAAAGAGAAAAGGACAATTTGGAGGAGCTCACAGTTTGGAAAAATCAGATTACTTTAGTTTCTGGCTGTTCAACTAGGAACACTGGGTAACTGTTATAATAGAACAAGTTTCTACTGGGAAGTCAGTGAGCTCAGTGTTGCATGATTTTGAGATGTTTACCCCAAGATGAGATTACCACTTGTCAGGGATCTTGTAAATAAGGATTTGTGTGTTAGCTTTAGATTGAACACAGTACTGTAGAAATGTTCTGGGATTTGGGTTTGAATTCCTGGGTTTGAAAGCTGGGAACTCTGCTTGGCAAATGACTTTATTGAGCCTTGATTTCTCATTTGTAAAACAAGAAAATAAGACTGGATGATGTCTGAGAGCGATATCAAATTTCAATCTGTGATCCTATGAAACTGTGATATATTATTTCATCTAAAGAATCAAGAATCCAGGTAGAAGTTTGGGACCAATACTCTTTTTTTTTCCTTTTTTTTTTTTTAAAGTTTTTACAAGGCAAATGGGGTTAAGTGGCTTGCCCAAGGCCACACGGCTAGGTAATTATTAAGTGTCTGAGACCGGATTTGAACCCAGGTACTCCTGACTTCAGGGCCGGTGCTTTATCCACTGCCCCTCCTAATACTCTTAAGTCCACAAAGAGCTGATTTGTCAACTTAACAAATCTGAGAAATGAAGACCTTTCTAACCAAGACTGCTCGATTTTTGAATTATTACTATTACTACTATTATTATTATTATTATATTAGTTTTTGCAAGGTAATGGGATTAAGTAGTTTGCCCAAGGCCACATAGGTAATTATTAAGTGTCTGAGGCCGGATTTGAACTCAGGTATTCCTGACTCCAGGGCCAGTGCTCTATCCACTGTGCCACCTAGCCACCCCCGATTTTTGAATTATTGTACAAAATTATTAGTCACTATTATGATTGAATTAATTTAAAGATAGAGAAATGAACATAACACATTCTATCCAAACCACTCACATGGGAGTTTTGCCTCCCCCCCTGCTTATTCCCTTCCCATTCCCCCATTTTGAACCTCCTGATATCATTTTATTGCTAGTGAAAGCTAAGCCTTCTAGCCTGGCAATATTATTAAACAGTATTTGTAAATGCCCTCATCTACATATATCTCTTGATCTTCCTATTAATGATTAAACAGAAACACTATATTCTGTGGGAGTCTGTTTTTAAGATGACTTTTGTCTCTGGTTGAAAAAGATTCTGTCATTTATTTTGGCTGAACTAAGATCAGGATTGAAGATTTGGGAGTTAAGCATGAACTGGTAGAATTTTTTCTGAGTCCCATTAGTAAATTGAGGTCATATTTGTAAAGAATTGAATTGGAATATAGATTGGTGCTTTATAAATAAATGTTTATTACCTTTTCTTTTCTCCTCTTATTTGATCTTCCTGAAATCACTTTATTGATTTGTACTTTTTACTAATAAGTTTTGTTGTGAATGAATTTGGCAGATTTGATAATAATGTCAGAGGGTTGTTTCTGTTTTGGTTGGTTTTTCCAATTGAGGGGTCAGGAGGAAACAGGGAGGTTGTTAAGAACATGGAAACTTGGGGCAGCTAAGTGGCGCAGTGGATAGAGCACCGGCCCTGGAGTCAGGAGGACCTGAGTTCAAATCCGGTCTCAGACACTTAGTAATTACCTGTGTGAGCTTGGGCAAGTCACTTAACCCCATTGACTTGCCAGAAGAAAAGATGGAACCTCTAGGCACCCGAGGTAGACTCTGCCAAATAGGGAGAAAGGCAGTTGAAGGAAATATTATTGGATGAATTGTTACTGGTTGCTGCTAGCCATAGTAAAAATGTGCCAAATCAGTTGACAGAACTGCACCATGTTCCTCAGGATTGCTTGAAGTTGTGTTTATAAGTGGTAAGACTCTGAAGGTATTTTATTTAGTTCATCCCTTAGAAAGGATGTGAATAAAGTGAGTATATGCTTTTACCTAATATTAAGCCCCAGGGTTGGAGCAGGTTATTTTTCAAGGCTGTGTTTGCCTTGAAATTAGTTGATTCTCTGATTTGCCCTTTTGTTCCCCTTACTGTTTTTGTGGCTTTTCAGATATAGGAAGAATCTACACACAACCACTTACCTTTTCTACCCAAATTCTCCAGCTTACCCTAACAGGAGGGAGTAGAATGATATTTCTTTCTGGGCAATGGAAGCAGCAATGGAGATCAGCCATTGTGAGACTGAAATCTTATTTGCTTGTCATTGCTCTTTCATTCATGTCATCATGTCATTTATAATCATTAGATAGGTGATTGTGGCTCCAAAATTAATGTAACAACCCCTTGCTTTCCTTTCTCTTTTCTAGTTACTCTTGCTAATAGTTAATAGTCACTTTGGTAGGATATGCACGGCACAGTGGACATAGTAGGCAAGACTTCCCAGAAATATTTCTTAAGTCAGTCCTTGAATCTGATTAATTATGTTGGTACAAATTAAAAAGATGGATAGGAGATAGATAGATGGACAGTCTGTTGGCCTTGCTTTTAAAGAGTTGATTTAAAGTATTATCAGTTTTATGAAAGTGGTCAAAATTATTAATTTACAATTTACTGTCTTTATTAAAAGTACTATTTATTTTAGAAGTGTGTTGCGTATGTGTGTATGTGAGTATGTGATATGGGAGGATATACTTGGGTGCTGGGCTCCCACTTATATTTGACAATGAGCAGGTACATTATTTGCTTTCTAAGGAGAGCCTGGTGCCAGGAAGCTAGAATCCTTTGCTAGGTCATAACTTTTGGGGCAATAACTATATCCTTCTATATGATTGGAAATTTTCAGGAAGATCTCACCCTGAAAATAAATTCTTAGTGTCCTCAAACTTACACAAAGTAAGTTATTACCTTGATTTTAAGTGATTCACAGCAGTGTAGACAGAGATAGAACCAGCCTTGAAGTCAAAAAGACCTGTCTGTGATACAGCATGATTATGTGACCCTGGGTGGAGCCCCTGTGGAATGCTTTAAGAATGTAAGTTGCAGAGGAATTATTGGGTTCAACTTGTAGAAGAGATTTCTACACTAGGAGTAAACCCTCATTCTTTCCTAAAATTCCCCAAGAGGACTCATTTATTACTAGGTTCTTCTTTAACCAGGAATGCCTGACTTTGGTTAAAATAGTAACCAACTATTAATTAATCAGTTGCTTTTATTTGGTTAATATATTAACCAGTTCTGGTGCTGGTGAGTATCCCCATTCTATTGAAAATAATAGAAATGGATTTCCTCATCTGAGCAAGCAATGCAGATTGGTTCATAGGATCATAGATTTAATAATAATTGTAAGTTTTGACTAATGATACTTTATTGTTAATTTCCTACACAGGATGATTAGCATTTTAAAACTAAAATCTTTTAAAAACTTTAGCATCAATACCTATCAATCTACGATTGGATAACATAATTACCAGCAGCAAAAAAGTTCAGTCCACATCCTGTCTAATTCAGCCCTCTGTACTCTTCACAACCTGTTCTGCTGTCCAGAAAGCTAAGAGGGACTTGGATAGTTGCTTCAAAGGATATCAAATGCTATCTTCTGAGGCATTCTCTTTGGATTTATCCAGGAGATTCTAATGTTACTCAGCTTGGGGATCTGGTAGAAGTTGTTGTAAATGTCTATTGAAGAAATTATTTGGAAATATTTAGTCAGTTTCTGGAAAATTTCTTGAAAATGCAGACTGCAGAAGGTACAGTGAGTTTTTTATTTGTTTTTAAAATGATTTTGTAAATCCCCAGACATTTTAACATCATTTTATTTCACACTGAAGTTTATGATTTTAATAGTGAGGAGGGAGATATGATCTAGCACCATCATATGATTTCATATGGTGACCAGGAGATTCAAGAAAACATTATTTTGTAAAGTTTATCTTCTACCCATAGAATTTAGTATCTGTGTTTTTACAGCTTAAAACATTGGCAAACAAATTATGAGAAATAATCTGAGTAGTGTGAATAAAAGTATCAAATCTTTGTTACTTATTTGTAAGACAGAAATCACCCAGTTATCATTCAGGTCAGTTTTCCAGTTCTGTTTCCCAGTCGTCTTTATCCACAATTTCAGCAAGACTTAACTGAAGGGGGGAAAAATGTACTCTTTACCTAAAGTATGGAGGTATATGTATGTGTGTGTGTGTGTGTGTGTGTGTGTATGTATGTTTTATACATCCATATATTTCATAGACAATTGAGTGAGATAATAATTAAGTTTTCACAGTGAATTATTTTGAATTGACTGTGGTAATTTGCATAATAATTGACTTTAACTTAGAAAACTTGTTAATTCTCCAAATTTCAGATTCGGTCTGAAATTAATTTCCAAATTTTCCCTTAATTAAACTGATGTCATTAGAAATAATAAATAACATTTTGGTAAATATTTTCAACATTCTTTTAAACAGGAAACATCAGTGGAATTATCATTTATCTCTCAGCTATTTTCTTATATATGTTTGATCAGTTTCAAAGAAAATGTATTGATAATAGTTTACTTTGGATAGCTGAGCAGGGAAACCTACAAAAGTTTTACACCCAGTTATGTTTGTATTTGTGCACTTTTGTTTATCTGGGTGGGGAAAATCAGTATTAGTCACCACTGGTTACTGCCAGCTGAGGCTTCACACTGAGACCACAGCTGTGCATTTAGTTTTTAATCATGCTAAGAATAACTAATTAGGAAAATCAAACAGAACAAAGCTCACATAGTGGCATTGGGACAATACCATTTTTGTTAGCAAATCATAAAGGATAAATTATTTTTTCATATATTAGTGGCTTTAGTAATGAATGCTTGTCCTAAGTACAAAACAGGCAGATGTTAGGAAAATGCTATCTTTTCAATAAATTCATAAATTCAGAGGTAGTCCTGGGCAAAATTAGGAAATTTTTCTATGGTCTAGCTACCTCCCCATTCCTCACTCTTTCTAATTCAGTTGCCTGTTCTTTCTACCACATACTTTCATCCTGACTCCCCCATCCCCTTTTTAGCAGCCTATCAAATATCTACTCTGCTTGTGCCCCCAGATTATTTCTACTTTATCAAAATTCCCATTATCCAAATGTTTGAACTTAACTAGCTATCACACAGGGTCTGCTCATCAGCTTATGCCGATAGAAGCATTCATGATATATTTGTTCTCAGGGCGTCAAAATCATAATATGATAGGATTTTGAGGCAATGTATGGTTACAACTATTGGGACACGTTTTGACTCCTTTTCAAATTGGAGAATATGGACTGATTCATAAAGCCAACATTGTCAGACATATATTTGAGTGCATATGATGATTTCTTCTTTTTTTTAAAATTTATTTAAGGCAATGGAGTTAAGTGACTTGCCCAAGGTCACACAGCTAGGTAATTATTGTGTCTGAGGCCATGTATAAACTCCAGTCCTCCTGATTTCAGGGCTGGTACTCTATCCACTGTGCCTCCTAGCTGTCTCCCCCACCCCCCAAATATGGTGATTTCTTGAGCTATATATTTAAGAGACCACTTGGCTATAAGTCTCAGGAGACTGGGATTCTTGGGTTTCCTTTGCTACTAACTACTGTAACAGTTCAGAAGTTAACTCTTTGGGCCACTTTCTGGAAGACAGCTGAGAACCAGCAGCAGAAATGTCTCTCTGAGCTCCCTCAGTAGATATCACGAAGCCTATGGTACTAATACATTCATGTGTTTTCTTTATGAGCCTCTCAGGCTCTTACGCAGAACTCATGAAGAATAGAAAATGATGACGAGTGAGAGGGATGGTTGGAACTTTGGGGAAAAATCAAAACATGTGGATTTTTAGTTTGAAGATGCTTTCTATTATACTAGCAAATTTCTCAAACCATTCTTTATATGACAGGAGTTGTACTATCTATAGGGGTTGATTGAGAAAATATATAATGGTCAAAAGCAATGATGAAATTGGTAGAAACCAAGACTTGGCCTGTGGTTTCAATGGTATAGGTAGGTAGATACTTTCTCTGTGATCTGGAGTTTTAGAGCATTAGTTGCCTCCCACACTGAAAGGTGACTTGATAAGACTCACATAGATGGTTATGGTTTAGAGAGGATATTCAATAAGACCTTTAAATGAATTTGTATTTTTTAGCAATATGGAAACATTTGAATTATAGTAACATTTACTTCCATGAAATCAGTATATAGGTTAATGTTTGACATTCATTTTTGAAGAAGACTGCCTTGATAAGCACATGAATTGGATTTGATTGAGGGGGGCAGTGCTAAGTGACCAGTCTTACTTTCTCCTCCAGAGCCATCTGGATCCAGTGACCAGATATAGATCAGGGTGATTGGAGACGGCCCTAGATTTGAGATAGGGAAAAGTGACTTGCCCAAGGTCTCACAGCTAGTAAGTGTCAAGTTTCTGAGACTGGATTTGGACTCCTATGCTCCTGATTTCAAGGCCACTATACCACCTAGCTGCCCTTGAATATAGTTAGTATTGCTATTCAAAGTAATTTAATGAGATATCATTGATAAAGTCAATTTAAGTACTGTTTTGCCACTTTTAGAGAGATAGCATGGTCAAACTGATAAAAGTTTGATCAAACATCTGATTTTGCATTTGGATTTCCAGTTTCCCATTTGGGAGGAGGAAAGACCTATAAGTATTCTAAAATATTTACTCTAAGACAAAATAACCTTCTGTAATGAAATAGGCCTTGAAGGTGCCATTGTATAAAAATTGCCAAAGAAAGCCTTGTTAAGTTATATTAACTATATTTATTCTTCTTAATAAAGCAGTGACCTCTGTAACTTGTTTAGAGAAATATCCAATAAAATAGTTTTTTCAAAGGTTTAAATGCTCAAGGCACTTGAACAATCACTTTAAATTCTCAGCTACCAAGGAGCCTTTCTTATCCAGATTGGCATTTTCCTTCAGAGATTCAGATAACTGAAATCATGGGAATGGTTATAGATGAGTCATTTAAGTTCTCAGTGAATAGTGGGCTGAATCAAAATCAGGAAGACTCCTCTTTCTGAGTTCCAATCTGGTCTCAAGACACTTACTGACTGGGTGACCTTGGGCAAGTCACTTAACCCTGTTTACTTCAGTAAAATTAGCTCTATAAAATGAACTGGAGAAGGTAATGGCAAACCACTCTCGTATCTTTAGCAAGAAAACCCCTATGGGGTCAAAAAAAAGTCAGACATGAATGAAACTACTGAACAACAACTTGTTCCACCATGTTTGTTTTGAATTCATTTTACCCAATGGTCATTCATTGAGTCTACTATGCATTAGCCTCTAACCTAACTGCTAAAGATTCAAAAACAAAATAAGACAAAAAATATCAAAATAATCCTTTCTGATGAAGAGATAATTGTCTGCATTGATTTCTGTTTTTCTGGTGTTCCTAAAATATGTTTCTACTAGGGAAAAATATAGATTGTTCAAACTAGAGCCTGACTCTGGCATGTTTGAGGCTAATTTCTTTCAGGAAAGGAAGGCTGCAAAGGATGTCTTGTAGGATGAAAAGGTGGGTGCTTATAGAGGGGAAGTCAAGAATTTTCCAAGGAAGATGACTCATGAAACCATCTATTGTCTAGTATATCATCTTCATTGGTCTGGCATGTGTGTCTTAGGAGGAAAGGAATTTTCAAGCAGGACTTGGCCTTGTTTACAGATCTATTCCTTTGGCATATGGAAATTGTGTTTACTGCTTTGAAATTAATATTAATATTATACGGTGCAAGTCACACTTATTTCACAGTTATTTTGTTTCATGCCAAGCCTTGTAGCTTTGTTTCTATGTAGGTGCTAGGCATTTACTGGTATCTTTGTATCAGACATGTTAACAAGAACAGAGGAGCACAACAGAACTTAAAATCATGATTCCAGGTAGGGATATTCCTTATCCAAGACTTTTGAAAGCTGGGTAACAAGAGCTTCACTATTTTTTTTTTTTTTTTGCTCTTCTCAGGAACTTGCTTTCTTAAGCAACAAGATTTTCTTGGTATTTGAATTCTATTTTCCTGGGATTGTCATATAACTGTCAGAACACTTTTCTTTAGCAGTTTCAACCAATATTGTTTAATTGAATCATTCAGAAAAAATTGTTTTTAAAAGCAGTTTGATTTTTAGAATAATGATTCTGGTCATCCAAATGGAATTACTGTCTATATTGGGTTTTAGTCCTGTATAAGTCTATAAAATAAGTCTACAGATCAATTTTCATTATACAAAGCAATGACCTTTTTTTTAAAATGATTTTCTCTATTGGTGAAGTTTCTTTTTGGGCTTTGTAATAATTCTCTTTTGAAGAAATGTTCCTTCCTTCCTTTCTTTTCCCTCCTTCCCAATCTTTCTTTTCTGTCTTTGTTTCCTTCCTTCTCTTTCTTTTTTCTTTTCCTTTTCTTTTTTCTTTCTTTTCTTTTCTTTCTTCCTTCTTTAGCTTTCATTATTACTACACTTCCGGTCAAACAAAAACCCTCATAAAAATTATTCTTAGTTCAGAAGAACTACATATTTCCAAATGATGTGTCCACAAGTACATGTGATAAGACATTTCTTGAGAGGCATACTTTCTTGTATGCTCATTACTAGATTTGATAGTGGGATCATAGATCATATTTTTAAAGTTACAGGTGACCTTAGAAGACATTCTATCTATCCTCATTTTTAGATGAAGAAACTGAGGCCCACAGAAGTGATTTTCTTAGTCACAGAGCTGGAATGCTTTATTAAGTACTTAGTGAATGTGAGGGACCCTGTACATAGAGAAAAAAATGAAAAATAAATGAAAATGGTCCATCTCTTATTCTTAGGTTATTGGGTTCAATATGTGTATAGATATATCTGAACTATAGAGAGACTGATTCAGGGATTGGAAGGAGTTTTATCAACTGGGGAGGGAGAGAAAGCAGTACTCTTAGGAGATGGTACTTTAGGTGATCTTCACCTGGAACTTGTAATTCCAAGAGGAAAAGGGGTAAGAAAGGAGAGGATTATAAAGAGTTTATCTAAAGACTAAAAACAAAGGCATAGATTAGGAATAAAGTCATATATGCAGAAGTATGCTGGCAATTGTTTAACAGTTAATTTGCTAGAGGAAAAATATGTACCCACACCTTTGTTGTTTTCATCTGCATTAACATTTTCTTTATCACCTTCTTAATTTGAGAGTCAGAAAAACCATAAACCAAGCCCTAATTTGTAACTTGGTGTTTTTCAAGGTGTAAATGCTTATACTGAAAGTTTTAACAATCAGTTCTGTGGGCCAGTTTAAGCTGGCTTAAGTGTCCCCCATACCGAAACAACAAGTAGACCCCAGTGTGGCCGAAATAATACAGTTTGCAAAGGAGAGAAACATTATGAAATGAGCCTGGCAAGTTAGGTTGGACCCAGATGACAAGTAGCCTTTGAATGTAGGAAAGAATTTGCCTTATCTCATAGGCAATGAGGAACCTCTAATATTTCTTGAGCAGAATTATGACTTGGGTCAGATCTGTTTTAGGAAAAACAGTTTAAGTATATGGAGGATGGATTTTAGAGAGGCAAGGAGAGCTGTTAGAAGACCATTGCCCTTTCCTAGGCAGGAGAAGGAGGCGAAGATAGAGACATTGTGGAGGTAGAATCAACTTGAAAGATAACTTGGAAACTAACTGACTATGATGAAGGAGAGGGAGATAAATAGAAAGTTTTGAACATGATTTTGAGTTTTTAAAACTGGGTAACGAAAAGAATGATGATAGAGCTCTTCATTCAACAATGGAAATTGCAGAGAACAACTTAACTCCCCAGGGAAGTTTATGTTTATATAGGCTGACCTTACAACAATCCTGTGAAGAAGGTGATATAATTCATTATTATTCACATATTAGAGATATGAATTTCTCAGAGAAGCTGAGAGATTTTTTTTTCTTTAGAGTTTCACAGTCAATAAATATTAGAGCCAGGATTTAATGCTCCATGTCTTCTGATTTCAGTAGAAGCATGGTGCCTGCCTTCAAGGAGCTCACATTTTGATGGGGGAGATAACATGCATAAGGTAACATACAATATAACTGAAAAGTAGAGTCAGGGGGAAGGCATTTGCCATTTGTTGTATGCGTGTTTTTTTTTGGGGGGCAGTAAAACTCTTTTGAGAAGTTGGAATTTCAGTTGTCTTGAGAAGGGGAAAAGAGAGAAAAATTCAGACCTGTAGGAGTGTCAGTGAAAGAGCATGAATTTGAAAGTACTGTATATGTCTCTTGCATATATGAAGATAACTTAAGTGGCCAAAAAATCAGAAAGGTTAGGAAGGGCCTCAGTTCACAAAGGCTTTTAAAAGTCAAACCAAAGTTTTTAAAAATTAGGAAGCAAAAATCTGAATTTGATAAGAAATTAATTCAGGGCAAGTCACAGCCTCTTTGGGATTCAATTTTTTTTGCCTATAAAATATAAGCATTAGTCTTTGAGATTGCTTTCCATGCTAAATCTATATTCCTATGATTTATTAAGCACATGCATGTATCCAACATGGTTCTAGATGCTGGGGATACACAAACCAAAAACAAAAGGTCTCTGTCCTAAGGCAGCTCATATTCTGTTATAGGTAGATTACATGTGCAGAAAGAAACCTAGGTTCTGTGTCTAGGGAGTGACTATCAAAGTTGTTACCTGATAATGCTGTAGTTAGAGGTATTGCCTCAGAACCATGAATAATGGGAATAATGGTTCACCCCAGACAAGGTGCTCAGCCTCTGTGCTCTAAGCATTAAAAGGACTGGTTTCAGAGAAGGTGCCAAAATCTGTTGGTGAAGGGGTTTATATCATAGGAGGATCTTTACCTTCCCAGAGTTTTGATAAAGAATATAGCTAGTCACTTTCCTGGAAATCACTCTGCCTATATTTTCTTTCATTTGGTACTCACAAACTCTATTATCTCCATTTTATAGAGAAGGAAACTGAAACTGAAAATGATTAAATGACTTGCCCAGGGATAACACAGCTAGTAAGTTTTTGAGGCAAGTTTTCAATTCAGAACATCCTGACCTACAAATCCAGTTCTGGCTCATCAGCCACCTAGCTGCCTAGGTTCAAAGCAAGTTCTTAAGCTCTGATTTCTAAAGTACTTTGTTTGCTAGTCAGCCACTCTCAGTTTGCAGCATTTCTAGGATCTTATTGTCATTGAGATTGAGTAGCAATAATATTAATGCTTGTGAAGCCTGATAATCCTATGAATTTTAGAGTAGTTTGATGCTTTCTACAAAATGAAATTTCATGGGAACTGAGTCAATGCCAATTGATGATCAACAGAAGTGAAGATAAAGCATCCCTTAAATGATAATATAAATGGTATAGGAAAATTGACATAGAGCTTTTCAGGAAGATTATTTTTAAAATAAGGAAGAATATGACCTGTCCTGAAAATGGAAGAAACCTGCTTCTGCTGTAACTGTTTTCCACCCTTTCTCTTGGGCCCGAGTATCTTTAACTTCTTTTTATTCTTAGTACATTAAATTATTATTGATCACAATACTCATGACTGCCCCCTTAATTAGAATGTTAGTTTTAGATCTTAGCATAAGATCTTGTATAAATCCCATAATGACTTCAAAATGTTACTTATGAGACTATACATAGATTCTTTGTTAGGCTTTTTACTTGTTCGCGCATCTTGTCCCAAGAAAAGGAATATAAAGATTTCATAGCAGGTAGTAGATCATATGTATGGATGGAGCTAGAAGGTACTTTAAGCATTTTCTCATCTGTTTGTTTCATATTATAGGTGAAGGAACTGTGACTCAGAGAGGTTCAGTTAAGGTGTGGATGGTCACAAAAGTAAATAAGCAAGTAGAAGAGCTAAGATTTGAATTTAGATCTCACTGTAAATTCATCACTCCATTCCTTGCCCCAGATTGCTTCAGCCTCAAAATCACTACAGTAGTACTATTGCCAGCAATCTAGAGAGAGCAGCCCTTCATTTATTCAACTTATAATTTTCATACTAGGGCTACAAAGAAAAAAGAAACCAAGAATCCTACAGTGCCTAAAAAAGAAGTCCCATGTACAAGGAGAGTAAATTTAAAGTGTGAACAAGGAAGAAATAAAGTAATTTGGGGTGGGAGGAGAGCTCCATGAATGGGATCCAGATAGTTTTTCTGATTTGTGAAAAAAAGTTGTGATTCTTTGAGAGATGAATGAAGAGGGAGGAAGTCCAAGGAATAGGTTCAGCAGGTCAGATATGGTAAGCAAGTTTTGTTGAATAATCATTTTGGCTGGTTTGTAGGATATGTAAAAAATAGTAATATAAAATAAATTTGGGAAGATAATTGATCAAGATTGTTAAGGGCTTAAAGTGATGAAACAAGAGACAAGATGCCCTTGAAACAAGAGACACTAGGGCGCACAGTGCCTGGAAACTTAGTAAGTGTTCAATTATCAGTTAATTTCTGAGCTGGGTAATCCTTTTGGATTATCAGTTTGCTAGCTGTGTAGAGGATAAATTGGAGGGAGAATTTGAGGATCCACATTACCTCTGTAGCTGTGAAAATGGTGTGAAGATAATCTATTACCTATTACCTAGTTATTATTAGATATTAAGAGTAAGAGAATGACCATGGAATTGTAGGATTGAAGATCTTGAGTTCAAAAGGACATCCAAGGCTATCTAGTCCAGCCCATTCCATAATTTAGGAAACTGAGATTAGGGAGATTAAGTAATGATAGTATTTATATAGTTCTTTAAGGCATGAAAAGTGGCATATATATATATATATATATATATATGCCTTAAAGAACTATATAAATACTAGCTATCATATACACACATACACACACACACACACACACACACACACAAACACATGAACATATACACATTTTATGTTGTTTAGTCATTTTTTCAGTAGTGTCCTAACTCTTCATGATCCCATCTTAGAAAGATACTGTAGTGGTTTGTCATTTTCTTCTTCAGCTTCTTTTACAGATGAGGAAATCTACACCAGCAGGGTTAAATGACTTGTTCAGGGTCACACAGTTAGGCAGTGTCTGAGATGGGATTTGAACTTGTCTTCCTGACTCCAATCCCAATACTCTATCCACTGTGCCATGTATGTGTGTATTTGTGTGTGTGTGTATATAAATGTCTAAGTGTCTTTCTATTTGTTAGCATATCTGTCCATCTATTTGTCTTTCTATCTATCTGTCATTCATTTGATTCTCACAACAACCCTCTAAGGGTAGTTGCTGTTATTGTCACCATAAGAAGAAACTAAAGCCGAAAATTTAAATGGCTTGTCCAGGATCACATTACCAAAGACTTCATTCAAACTTAGGTCAACCTAATCCCTAAATCCAGTGCTCCACAGCTACTTGCCCAAGGTCACTCAGGTAGTAAGTATCAGAGAGCAAAATTTGAATTTGAACTCTGTAAGTAAAAAAGGGAATTTAATCATTTTTTTACTCTGGGAAATAAGACATTTTATTGAAGTGATAAATGGAACTTGGGTAAAGATGGCTTCATAGCACAATATTCTATAGCATTCAAAAAGAATTTGGCTTGAGGAAATGTTTAAACTTGGGAGTTTTAATTCCCAAGATTGTATTTCTCATTTTCCTTTGTATGGAAGGGAATATGGTAAATATTTGTTCCCTAGATTATTTTTTCCATTTTACTTTGTATGAATGGGAATATGGTAAATACTTGTAAAAAAAACCTATCTTCAGTCCTATTCTGCACAATAAAAGAAAAATATCTTGAGTAGTTCAATTATCAGCAAGCATTTGTTAAGCTAAGTACCGGGATACAGATAAAAACATAAAGAAATAGACAGTTTTTGCCCTCAAAGAGTTTACATTTTTAATGGAAGATAACACATATAAAGTAGATGGAAGTTGAGGGTGAGAGGAGAAATGAAGATAATCCAGAATGTATCCTGGAGGTGATATTTGTCTTTCATTATTGAAGATCATGTTATCAGGGAGATGATGATGTGCATGCATGGGAATTAGATTTGAGTGAGGGGTTACTGTTTAGCACAGCCTCACTTCTCCTGCATGGTCATCTGAGACCAATGGCCAGATAAAAATCAAGACAATTGGAGATGGCCCTGGGAGGCAATCAGGGTTAAGTGATTTTCCCAAGGTCACAGCTAAAAAGTGTCAAGTATCTGAGATCACATTTGAACTCGGGTCCTCTTGACTCTAGGGCTGGTACTCTACCTCCTGCACTACTTAGCTGCTCCTATGAATGAAGCTCCAGGAATGAAGACCTGGCTGACATGGTCACTCACCTTAAATGGAGGTAGGAGGAGGAGCCAGCCAGTCAAAGAAAGAGGTCTTAAGGTGTAGAGGATATTTTCATGTGTGAATTTCAAGACTGGAGTGAAGGGTTTTCTTGAGAATGGTGGAGAAAACCCACTGTAGAGCCTGGAAAGGAATGAACTTGAGAAAGGTATGTTATATTAATTTCTGTAACAAACTATAAAAGGAAAAGCTTGAAAAGGAGCATAAGAGAATTGAAAAAGGAACAAACACCAGGGGAGACCTGATGGGTGGGGAATAAAGAACCTTTCATAAGTGGTAGTACCTTGGAGAAATCACTTAGTGTAATCTGCTCCTTATTTTTCTCATTTGTAAACACTAGAGAATCATATTAGATTATCTCTAAGGTGCCTTCTTTTTTTAAATTTTTATTTATTTAAGGCAGTGGGGTTAAGTGATTTTCCCAAGGTCACACAGCTAGGAAATTATTAAGTGGCTGAGGCCAGATTTAAACTCACATCCTCCTGACTCCAGATCCTCCTGACTCCAGAGCCAGTACTCTATCCACTGAACCACCTCACTGTCCCTAAGGTGCCTTCTTCTAAGGCTTTAATCTCTCAAACTCAGGAATTGGAAGATATTCTTGGTATGATAGAAAAAGCAGAGAGGTTTAAATATGGTGCTTTCAAAATCGAGCTGGTTCTTAATTGCAAATAGAAGGCAAGCATTCAATGGGGCTTCAATTAGGCAATGCTTTATTGGAATACTTACAAATGTGGAGGCCCATCTATTAGATAGGACTTTCCTGAAATACTTTGAGGTATGGGGGCTATTCTTTTGGATTTTTCTTTACTGCTGTATGTTCAAATGTCAGGACCTTTCTGCTGATAAGTACTTTGTTATATTTTTCAAATGTGGGAATGATTGGGTATGATTTTTATTAGGAATAGTTTCAATTATGGGTGCTGTTATATAGGTTATCTTTTACTGAAATGCTTGTAAAAGCAGGGGTCCTTTTTAATAAAGATATTATTTGAGTTTTACAATTTCCCCCCATCTTACTTCCCTCCCCCCACCCCCACCCCCCACGGAAAGCAATCTGTCAGTCTTTACTTTGTTTCCATTGATCCAAATTGAGTGTGATGAGAGAGAAATCATATCCTTAAGGAAGAGACAAAAAAGTCTAAGAGATAACAAGATCAGACAATAAGATATCTGTTTTTTCCCCCTAAATTAAAGGGAATAGTCCTTGAACTTTGTTCAAACTCCATGGCTCTTTATCTGGATACAGTTGGCACAGCCCAAAATTGTTCCCGATTGTTGCACTGATGGAATGAGCGAGTCCTTCAAGGTTGAGCATCACCCCCATGTTGCTGTTAGGGTATACAGTATTTTTTGGTTCTGCTCATCTCACTCAGCATCAGTTCGTGCAAATCCCTCCAGGCTTCAGCAGGGGTCCTTCTGTTTGATAGCTGGAATGTTTTCACATTTGAGGCCCTTCAACTTAATTAGTGTTTCTTAACGATTCTACTCAAATCCACTCTTAACATTTTTCCCTCTGATGTATATTGAGTATATAACAACTCAGAGCTTCAAAGGCATGTCAGAGAACAGGTATCCCTAAACTTTTTCCCATCATGTATCTTTTTCTCCTGTTGGTGAAGTCATTTCTGAACCTTTGTCTCAGAATGTTCTAATGGTCAAAATAAAATATATAGTATTACAAAGGAAAACAATTGTTTTGTCCCAACTCTCAGAAACTTTGTGATACTGGGCAGGTTTTTTAAAGAGAAATTTTTACTTTTAACTGCAGTTAGTGGCACAGTGGACAGAGCATTGGGAAGTAGATAGAATTAGGAAGACAAGTTCAAAACCTGCTTCAGATATGGCTTAGCTGTGTGAGTGACAAGTCATTTCACACTGACAACCTGGGTTTCTTCATCTGCCAAATGAATTGGAGAGGGAAATAGCAATCCCAAAGAGGGCTGCAAAGAGTGAGACATAAATGAAAATGACTGAACGACATTGCTATGATTCATCTAATGCATTTCAATTATCTGTCCATATATTCATTTAAGTTGTAAATAATTTGATATGGATATACTGATGTTTCTTTTTTCTATGTGTTAGAGGAGTGTAAATCCCTTAAAAGCAGGGACTGATTTTCAAATTGTTTTGTTTCACACTTTATTTGGCCCTTCAGTGAAATTGGATATAATTCTTAGTTTACATTTACTTCAGTTGTTTTTGTTTCTTCTTTCAGGAGACCGAAAGGTTTGTTACAAAAGAAAGGGGGTGGTAGAATCTATTGGTTCAAAAGGAATTTATATTTCTATTGCTCATTTAAAAATAGTATGTCATTGCTGCCCAGCATCACAGCCGCTTAACTATAAAAAAACAGAAGGGAGGGGGAAGTAGATGGTGCAGTGGATAGAGCAGTGGCCCTGGAATCAGAAGGACCTGAGTTCAAATGTGACTTCAAACACTTAATAATTACCTGTGTGACCTTGGGCAAGTCACTTAACCTAAATGAATGAATGAATGAATAAAATTACTTTGGAAAAGGAACAAAGGGATATGTATATGTGTTATTTTCCCAAAAAATTATATTGGGGTTTGTTTGTAAAGGTGAGATCTTCAGACATAGATGCAGTCACCCTTTTCTCCAGCTTTTCACACCTATATCCAGTTAAGAAAAAAGTTCTTTGATGAATGAGCACAGTAAGATGCACCACATCACATGTGACTTCTGGTTGTCTAATTTCACTTGTCCCAGGAACTAGAAAGAAAATGTTATTTTTATAACTTTTTGTTCTTATGGAGACCCTTAAGTTATGGAAAACTTTGGTAGCTTTTATTATTCTGAAAATCTTAAATAGTCCAGAGGAAAAATAATTATGTTTTAAATATCAATTTTAAGAGAAAAACAAGTATTGGGACAAAATTCTTCACACTTACTGAGTTTCATAAGGTCATGTACTCATAAGTCCTTGGAGGATCCTCAGAGTCATGGGCCTCTATGGCATTCTGGTATATAACTCTGAATCCCTTCTCAGAATATTTTTTAAAAGCATAAACAAAATGTATATTATAAAGAAAACTGATTATCTCAAAATATGTTTATCATTTTTTAAAAGATCTCAGTTCCCAGGTTATAAACCCCTGATTTAGTTTAATCCTTCAAATTTACAGATCAGGAATTATGGAAATTATGTAAGCAATAAGGATCAGAGGTGGAATTTGAAGCCAGATCTCCTGATTATCTAGGCAGTGTTCTTTTTTACCACATTGACTCTTACAATCCTTTTCTGGTTCACCAAAAACATTCTACATGTCACTTTTTTTTTACAGTAGAGAAATAATAATAGCATTTAATATAGCACATACATATTTATATGAATATATGATATGCACAGATATGCATATACATGTGTAGGTCTGCACATGTATGGGCATATCTGTGTATATAGAGATGTGAGTGTGTGTATACTTTGATGTAAGTGCTTGCATATCTATATCTAGAGTTATAGTAGAAGTGTGTATATATAGATGTAAGTATATAGATTGATGTATGTTGTATATATCTATGTCTGTGTGTCTATATATATGTACAGTGTATGCTTTAAGGTTCGTTAAGCATGTTATAAATATCACTCCCCCCATTATACAAGATGGAAAACTAAGACAAATAGAAGTTAAGTAAGTTCCCTAGTATCACACAGCTGGTAACTATCTAAGACTAGATTTGAAATCTGGACTTTTTTTACTCCTTTGTTCAGTTTTCCATTCACTGCATCTAACTGTATGAAGGCCTGAAATTTGGTAAAAAATAACTTGCAATTATAGGTTAGCAGAGATAAGTGGTCTATATAAGAAAGGGACTCCCATTATGGCATCCAATGGGATTTGTTATTAGAGGTAAACAACCTCTCTCAGACAGCAAAAAGAGGTTAATAATATCACTTACCATAAAGGGTTGTGAGGATCAAATTAGATAATAAATGCAAAATATGTTATGAGCCTTGTAGTGCAATATATATGATAGTGATTATTACTCTCCCATTCTCATTTTAAGCCACTGTCTTCATCCTCTACTCCTCTTCCATCTTCACTATCAAGAAATTTTCCACAAGTTTTCTAGGTCTTAACTTTTATGAATTTCCCTTAGTTCAGTCCCCTCAGGTCTCCCCTACACCCTTTCAATGTTGTAAAAGAGGGGTTATCATTGTTCTCTTTGGTCAAGAGCAGAAGCAGGAGCAATGTGTAGAAATTCCAAAGAAACAAATTTAGGCTTGAGTTTGAGTGAAACTATCTTGAATGGCCAATGTAATTGTTATTTTAAATAAATTTTTGTTTATATCTTATTGAGTGTTTCCCAACAATTTGAGTTTCTCTAAAGAAGAATGGATTGCTTGGAGATGTTGTGAACTTTCATTTCCAGGAAGTCAATATACTAAGGCTGGATGATCAAAAGTTGAATATGTTATATTGGGAAAATGGTCCTCACACACTTAGTTTAGTGATTTGGGGATGGGGAATAGTATCTTTTATTTTTTTTAAAGTATTTTTGTTTATATATATAGGATGGTTTTCTGCCAACCAATAGAGGAAGGTATACTGGGTCAATGCTGTTGATGTAAACATTAAGCAATAATATTTGCTTTAATTTTTAAAAAAAATTCTACTTCTATCTACTTGATTCTATTATTTATAGCATTCCTGCCATCTCTACATCTTTTGCATCAAAACTAACCTGAGAGACTTGTCAAATGTTTGTTGAAAGCTTGGAATTTAGTTTTCTATGGCATTATTTTGATCTTCCAATTGAGTAATTGTCAGAAAAAAAAAGAAATATCTCTCCAGCATGACCTCCTGGCTCTTGGGGATTATGATTTTTTTCAGACTTTCTCTTTTATCAAACCACGTAGAATGTTTACTGGAATCAAAATTCAATAGCCTACACTTTGTTCACTTTATTCTATTCCCTCTTCTCCCCTCCTTTTTAGCATTAAGGCATGTGCCTCCTTTAAAACTTCTGTAACTTTCCCATTTTCCACTATCTTTTTGACATCAAGACTGAGTTAGCTGACAATTTGCTGAGTCCCCTAAGACCAAATTCATCAGACCATGGCAGTTTGAGCAGGGACAGCCAGGTATTATTATTTCTGTCTTTATCTTAGACTTCACTTATCTATACACCATTTGTGTTCCTTTTTTACCTATCCAAAGATCATTCTCCTTTGCTGAGCAAAAAGAAGCAAAATAGTTGAGCAAATAGCACCATCTTTTCTCTGTAACCCATTATGGTGTTCCTCTTCTTGCTGGTCCAGTGGTCTTATTCCTCCTCTAAGCTTACTCTGTTCTCCCCATATGGCTTAAAATAACCCAGTTTTTCACATTTTCTTTTTTTACATTTTGCAAGGTGCTAGGATTGAGTGGCCTCTCCAGAACCATGGGGCCAGGTGGTTGCTGGTTCTCTGGGATGGGATGTAGGTTTGGGGCCTCTTGGCCCCAGGGCCAGTGCCCTATCCACTGTGCCACTCGGCTGCCCCCACAGCACACTTTTGAAGAGGGACAGAATGAAAGGAGAGAAAAAATATAATAGATGATAGTGGGGAGGAATGGATGGAGGGAATTGCAATCAGCAACAGCAACTCTGGAAAAATGTGGAAGTAATTTCTATGATGAGCTTATAAAGAATGTGATCCACCTGAGACAGAGCTGATGGTATCAGAATACAGAAGGAAACACATTTTTTCTATTTCTTTCACTTTATTTCTCATGAGGTTTTATTTTTTGTGGGGGAGGGGTATATTATGTTTACTCTTAAACAAGAATATTTTAGTAATGTGTAACTAAATTAAAGAAAATTTTAAAAACACTTTTGCTCAGTGCAGAAATTAAAAGGACAAAGATCATTTCTTAATTCTCTAGATGTTTTTAGAAGAAAGGTCCAGTCCCCAGTCTTAGGAATTAAAAAGATTAGAGACCAAAAGGAGATAAAAGAGAAGAAAAGATAATTGAAGTGAAGAGAAGAAAATGGAAAGGTGTGGAGAGGACATGGAAAGAGAAGAGTTACAACAAAACCTGAATAAAGGCAGACATCAACTTCTCAGGTGAATATGGTCTTTGATCTTCCCTTAAGTCTTCTACCCAGACCAACTTTCAAGGCTTAGCTCTTAATGACAGCAGCACCTCCATGAAGCCTACCGTGACTGACCCTTGGTTAAGGCTTACCTTCTCTAAATGATGCTCCATTGGCACCACATAATAAACACCTTGTTTATTACACATAAAAAAAAGATATATTTGAAGAGAGAATGATCTCAGGGTAAAAAAGGAGACTTCCAAAGTTGAAATGCATAAATTTATTTTTAAACTCTTTCCCTTATCTTTTGTTTTTGTTTTTGTTTTTGCAAGGCAGTGGGGTTAAATGATTTGCCCAAGGTCACACAGCTGAGTAAGTAAGTGTCTGAGGTCAAATTTGAACTCAGGTCTTCCTGACTCCAGGGCTGCTGTTCTACTATGCCACCTAGCTGCCCCCCCTTTTTTTTTAGGTTTTTGCAAGGCAAACGGGGTTAAGTGGCTTGCCCAAGGCCACACCACTAGGTAATTATTAAGTGTCTGAGACCGGATTTGAACCCAGGTACTACTGACTCCAGGGCCGGTGCTTTATCCACTATTCCACCTAGCTGCCCCATCTGCCCCTTATTTTTAAACTCTTAAAAAAAATCCAAGTTTTTGTTGACTCAGATTTTCTTTGCAAGTCTCAACTCATTCTGACCTTTAACAAGTTTGACTGTTTTAGAAGTGTGTCGCAATTTTGTGACGTCTCTCATCATCTGTACTTGTTTTTAATTCTTTTTTATTATAAAAACTTAAAATGATTGGTATTCTTTGCATTCAAATAGAACACTTTAAACCACTCTCCTCCTTTTTCCCCCCTCTCCCTCCGAGGAACTAGGATCTTTCTATTACTTTCTTGATCTGATTTTCTCTGCAGAATTTTTAGGCCAGGGATTATATCTGTATTTTCAACAAATCCTTTGATATTTAAAATCGATGGTACATGGCAGGTATATATATTCCTAGCTTTTCTGTCCTTCTTTATCACAAATCCTAAAGGTTTTTTTCCTCTCCCTTCTGAATAAGCTTCCCATCATTTACCTACCAGATACTAGTTTTCCTTTTGTTTCCTCTGCCTTTGGAAGGGTAAAATTGTTGTTTTGCTTGAGATTGTGAGAATGATAATTATCTTTTTTGCTTATATCTTTCTACCTTTTAAAAACAAGTTATGAATCTTCTTCCTTCGGAAGGGCAGACTATTCTGGGGGAGTGTGATTCCCCCACATAACCTCCCCTGCCCCATATGCTCTTCCTTATTGCTTATATCCTGATCCCTTTACCTTTCCCTTGCTCCTAATCTTCTCATGGCAGCTGCTGTTGTTAATCTAATCTTTCTTTCCCTTAACTTCTGTTAACCACAGAAATATTTAAACAATCACCTTTTGTCTCCTCCCACCCCCAAAATGTTATATCTTTCCTGTCTTGGTTCTCATCCTACCAAAGTATGTGCTAGAATTTCTAGTTTCCTTGCTTGTGAATTTATATTACAGGTTTTTATCTCCTTTGAATATCTGGGTTTCTCTACTGCTATAGGATGGCTTGGTGATGGAAATCAGAGAGTTCATAGACAATGAAGTCTTAGGCAGTATCTCTGTGATTCAGGACTAGTCACTTAAGCTCTGTCTGCCTTAGTTTTCTCATCTCTAAAATGGGGATAATAATAGTATCTACTTTCTAGAGTTGTTGTGAGGATCAAGTGAGATATTTGTAAAAATTTTTGCAAACCTTTAAACAGCATATAAATGCTAGGGTTGTTATTTGTTTTGTTTTATCTTATTCCCCTCCCCAAGTCTCCCAACATTGAGGTTGCTCTCTGGTTTGGAAAGGATGTGTAGAGATAGCTTTCTCCCTTGCCCTTCCTTTGCATTTTAAAATTGTCTTGATAAGATTTGTGAGGTTCCTAAATATTGGTGAGCACTTGTTATATATACTCTATTCCTGATCAGAATCCTTTTATTCCTGAACTTTATATTTTATTTCTATTTTCTTTTGAATTGTTATTACTACAAATTTGACAAAGCAACCAACTTTAACACATCCACGTATATAAAGAACAGAAAATAATAACAAGGATTGTATATGAGACTATGAATCCCCATTCTTTTTTTAAATTAAAGAATTTATTTATTTGAGTTTTACAATTTTCCCCCAATCTTACTTCCTCCTCCCCCCCAGGAAGCAATTTGTTAGTCTCTACATTGTTTCCATGCTGTACATTGATCAAATTGAATATGATGAGAGAGAAATCATATCCTTAAGGAAGAAACATAAAGTATAAGAGATAACAAGATCAGACAATAAGATATCAGTTTTTTCTAAATTAAAGGGAATAGTCCTTGAACTTTGTTCAAACTCTGAATCTTTGCTCTAAACCCTTTTTTGTAAAGTATATAATAAATTCAACATGTTAGTTCTAAAATGTTCAGCTTTTTGTGATATCATTATTTTCCTTATGTTATCCTGTTTACATTTTAAAATGTTTAATTGGTACCCTTTTCTTTCTATTCTTTTAAAAAAAATTAGGGGGGATTATCATTTTAGTATACCTTACTCATGTCAAAGTCTTTTTTATTTTTAACAAAAATAAGAATTTTCAAGTAAAACAAATCTATCCATTAACTAGTCTGAAAATGTGTGATTCATTCTTTCTCTCTATCACTTCTCTATCAAGAAGTAAAAACATTATCATTGCTTTTCTGGAGTTATAGCTCTTCATTTGGAGAAGGGACTAGCAAATCACTTAAGTATATTTGCCAAGAAAACCATAAATGGGATCACAAAGAATTGGACATCATGGAAGGTACTGAGCCACAAGCTCTTCATTGAACATATGCTTAAATCTTTCAAAGTTATTTTTTCTTTCTAATCTCACAATCATTTTATTTTACTTTCCTGGTTCTGCTCACTTTAATGCCGATCATTTCATACAAGTTTTACCAGATTTTTTTGATCTGGTTGGTCTCTTCATCTTCAGTGATTTCTTATGTGGAAGGAATAGTACTCCATTACATTTATATAGTGTTATTTATTTAGCCATTCCCCAATTGATGGGTGTTTTCTTAATTTTCAAGGTTTTTATTATTGCTTTATTTGGTTTTTTTTTTTGCCTTTTCCTCTTCAAAACAATAACAAAGAGCTGATGTGAATGTTTTAATTTAGTGATATTTTGGATATAATTCCAAATTGCTTTCCAAAATGTCAAGATGAATTCACATTGCCACCAATATTGTCTTTGTGTGCACATTATCTCCAACAACAGGTGTTTGCCTTTTTTTCCCCCCCTCATCTTTGCAAAGCTGACAGTTGAGAAGTTGGTAGAACTTTGGGATTATTTTACAATGATTCTTTCTTATTAGTAATAATCCATTTTTGTGTATTAAACTGTGATCCAGCAATCTAGATTTCCTTGTCAGAAATCATATTCTTAATCAGTTCTTCATTCAACTTTTTTTGCCTTTCTTTAATGAATCCATTGCTTTTAATCATCATCTCTTTTTTTTTTTTTTTAGGTTTTTTGGCAAGGCAAATGGGGTTAAGTGGCTTGCCCAAGGCCACACAGCTAGGTAATTATTAAGTATCTTAAGACCAGATTTGAACCCAGGTACTCCTGACTCCAGGGCCGGTGCTCTATCCACTACGCCACCTAGCCGCCCCTAATCATCATCTCTTAAAATGCCACCTATGCTATAGGTTCTCAATTTCATGCCCTATATTCATATTGTTCAGCAATATTTCCTAAATTTTCTTGCAGTACTCTTTTCCCCATGTTTTTCAGTAGAAGTGAATATTGGCCCTCCATTTAGTTTTCTATGTAAGTATTGTGTCACATCATAGCTTCATACCTTGGAGAAGTAGGAAACTTATTTTGGTTGAATTAATGAGTAGCTGCCACATTACTCTAAAGTAGGAAGTCAGTAACTATCATGATTTTATTTCTCATTCCTCTTCCATATTGTCGTTTTTCAGAATTCCATCTGCTCCTTTCTTAGAGAGTCTTGAAGAGATTTTTATCTGTGATTTTTAACTCCTTCTAAGTAGTAATCTTCCTTCCTTTTCTCTTCTGTGCCCAGAGTCCGTCTCAAATTTTATATTTTTATGTTGTTAACTTTATGACTTTTTAATTTAATCAGTGTAAGCTTTTTAAATTTTTGATTTGTTTTCACATTATCACAATAATCTTGTGAAAATAAATATAAACCACCTTCCCCCCAAAAAGATAAAGTTCAAGAGAAATGAAGTGAGAAAGAAAAAAAGGTGTATTTCAGTCTGTGTTCAGCTATCATCAGCAGGGCAGCTAGGTGGCACAGTGGATAGAGCACCTGCCCTGGAGTCAGGAGTACCTGAGTTCAAATTCGGCCTCAGACACTTAATAATTACCTAGCTGTGTGTAGCCTTGGGCAAGCCACTTAATCCCATTGCCTTGCAAAAACAAACAAACAAACAAAAACAAAACAGATATCCTTGGCTCTGTCTCTGGGTTGGGTTGCATTCTTTATCATAAGTCCATCAGAGAAATTTCTTCAATGTCTTTTCCCACAGTTGCTATTACTAGCTGTATTTCCCTACTCATATTTATTCTATTCTCTCTCTCCTTTTTCCTTGTCCCTCATAAGTGTATTGTACTTGACTACCCTCTCCCACTATCTTCCTTTTCTTCTATCACATATCTTATCCTATTCCTTTCCTCTCATTTTTCCTTTAAGGTAAGATAGATTTCTCTACCCAGTTGAGTGTGTATGCTATTTCCTCTCTGAACCCTTTCTGATGAGAAAGAAAGCTCACGCATTCCCCCTCACGTTCTCCCATTCCACTCCATTGCACAAGACTTTTCTTGCCCCTTTTATGTGAATTATCTTAGTCCATTTTATCTCTCCTTGCCCTTTCTCTCAGTACTTTCCTTTAACACCCACTGACTCCATCTTTATACTATATTATGCCATTATATTCAGCTCCCTCCTGTGCCTTGTCTATATATGCTTCTTCTAGCTGTTATTATAAATGAGAAGGTTCATATGAGTTATCAGTAACTTCTTCTTGTGCAGGAATGCATTCAGTTCATCATTAAATTCCTCATAATTAGTCCTTCCTGTCCACCTTCTCTATGCTCCACCTGAGTCCTGGGTTTGGAGATCAGGCTTTCTATTCAGCTCCAGTTGTTTCAACAGAAACATTTGAAATTCCCCTGTTTCATTGAATGTCCATCTTTCCCCCTGAAAAACGATGTTTACTTTTGCTGCGTAGTTGATTCTCAGGTTGTAAACCAAGCACTTTTACCTTCTGGAATTTCATACTCCAAGTCGTCCTATAAGCCTTTAATGTAGATACTGCCAGATCCTGTGTAAGCCTGACTGTAGAGCCATGATAGTTGAATTGTTTCTTTCTGGCTCTTTGTAATATTTTCTCTTTGATTTGGGAGTTTTGGAATTTGCTTATATTATTCCTGGGGGTTTTTTGGGCAGGAGAGGGAGGGGAGTTTCTTACAGAAGGTGATCAGGAGATTCCCTCAATTTCTATTTTATCCTCTGCTTCTTGGATTTCAGGGCAATTTTCCTGGATTATTTCTTCAAAAATGAAGTCTAGGCTCTTTTCCTGATCATGAATTTCCAGTAGGCCACACAGCTAGGTAATTATTAAGTGTCTGAGACAGGATTTGAACTCAGGTAATCCTAACTCCAGGGCTGGTGCTTTATCCACTGCGCCACCTAGCTGCCCCCAATAATTTTTCAGTTATCTCTTCTGGATCTGTTTTCTAGGTTGGTTGTTTTTCCAATGAGAGATTTCACATTTTCTTTTAGTTTTTCAATTTTTGGTTCTTTTTTTTTGTTTCTTTATTTCTCACTAATTCTAATTCATCAGCTTCCTTTAGCTCATTCTACAGTTGAGGGAGTTATTTTCTCCAGAGAACTTTTTTTAATCTCCTTTTCCAACTGACAAAATCTGCTTTTTAAGGCATTCTTCTCCTCATTTGCTATATGAATGCTTTTTCCATTTGATCTAAACCAGTTTTTAAAATGTTATTTTCTTCCATATTTTTTGGATCGCCCTAAGATGGCTGACTTGGTTTTCATCATTTACCTGCATCTCTCTTATTTTTCTTCCCAATTTTTCCTCTACTTCCCTTATTTGTTTTTCAAGGACTTTTCTGTACTTTGTAATAGCCTGAGACCATTTCCCTTTTTTCTTGGAGGTTTTGGATACAGAAGCTTTGATTTTGTCACCTTCTGAATGTGTATTTTGATCCTCCATGGGACCAAAGTAATTTTCTATGGTCAGATTCTTTTTTTTCTGTTGTTTGCTCATTTCCTCAGCCTATGACTGATTATGACTGATTACCACACTTCCAAAGCTTTTGGGGAATTTTGCTACAAACCCCCCCCCCCCCCAGGACCTCAATTCCTCCCACGTCTTCTGAGAGACTCTGACTGTGCCCTTGTCTGTGCTCTGCTCTGTGGATGACCACAAGCCCCTCCTTTCTGCCATGGAGCTGTGAGGTGGGTCCAGACTGGGCCCTCCATCTGAATATGGACAAAGCAGCAGAGTCCTGCCCCAGGGATAGCAGAAACACTTCTGCAGTCTCTCCTCATCCCCTCACTGTCTGTGGGCTGAGAACTCTGGATGGTTCCATAGGTTCCTGTGGTGGGTTTGCCCCAACGTTGCTGCTGGCCCGGGCTCCACACTAACTCTGGTGTGGCAGAGTTCTCCCACCGACTGTCCAAAGAACCCCAGGCCAAGAGGCCTGGAAAATGCTCCTGCTGCCAAGAACCTGGGTGCCCCTAAGGACCCAGGCATCCTGTAGAGCTATTCCTGGAAGACTGGAGCAGGTTTGCATGGTATGGCTCAGTCCAGCTGAGCTAGGGCTTTTTCCAGACCTCAGTGTAGTGGAACAGACCTTTTCCAAAGATCTCCCAAGTTGCCTTGGATTAGGAAATTGCTTCCCTGAGTTTTTCTGAGGGTTCTGCCACTCCAAAATTCCAATCAGTGTGAATTCTAACACACACAGACACAGACACACATACACACACACACAACACACACACACACACACACCAACCTATCTTTGCTTTTCTTATTTTGTGCTTTTTTTGCCTATGATTCTAATAAATCTGTGAAGTTGTCTAGGATTAAATCTAGCCTTAGAGCAGACCTGCCATTGAAAAAGAAGAGAAGGGGTGGCTAGGTGGTGCAGTGGATAAAGCATTGGCCCTGGAGCCAGGAGTACTTGAGTTCAAATCTGGTCTCATACACTTAATAATTACCTAGCTGTGTGGCCTTGGACAAGCCACTTAACCCCATTTGCCTTGCAAAAACCTAATAAAAAAAAAAAAAGAGAAATTTACTCTGCTAATGGGAAAATATTATTAAGTCATTCAATAGCATATTTAAGGTAAAAGTGATAAAAGCAGGAATAAAGACATCAGTTATCCTTTGACGTGGGATGTGGATTATACTCATGATTTCATTTGTATAGAAAAATGATAGGTGACATCACTCTATCATTACAGATCAACTCCTTTTTCAGTAACTTACAATGTTAGAGTTGTCTAACATGGAGTTTAAATGATTTGCCAAAGCTTTCACAGGTATTATATTTTAAAGTGGGTCTTGAACCCAGGTCTTTCAGACTCAGAGATCAACTTCCTATCTAATATCATTCCACCTCTAAAAGACTCAAGACTTAAATTTGTGAACTTGGATTTTAGGGCAGGATTACACATGGTTTTTGTTCCCACCCATCATTTTAAAATATTATTCAATGTATTAGTCATTTTCAAGAGTTTGAATGCCACTTTTGGCCTCCATGTTCGTTTTTCTTTTAAATCTTCAAAATTTCTCTTTATTATCAATAAAGTATGTTGAGATGAAAAGATTAAAACTGTACATTTTATGGTACCATGGCTTACCTTGTAAGGAGTTTTATTAAAAGCAGTGTTTACAAAATGTGTAGTCATCTACTGAATTTTTTTGAATTCTTGTAAACATTTTCACCATGGATAACAAGAAGAAAGAGGGTTGTTAAAAAATGATAATTAAGAGGTGGAGCCAACAATATGACAGAAAGGATAATGATCATTGTTGGAAGGGATGTGGGAAATCTGGGACACTATTACACTGTTGGTGGAGCTATGAACTCATCCAACTTTCTGGAGAGCTATTTGGAACTATGCCCAAAGGGCAACAAAAATGTGCATACCCTTTGACCCAGCAATACCACTACTGGGTCTATACCCTGAAGAGATGTTGAAAAAGGGTAAAAACATCACTTGTACAAAAATATTTATAGCAGCCCTGTTTGTGGTGGCAAAGAATTGGAAATCAAGTAAATGCCCTTCAATTGGGGAATGGCTTAGGAAACTGTGGTATATGTATGTCATGGAATACTATTAGAAACCAGGAGGGATGGGATTTCAGGGAAGCCTGGAGGGATTTGCATGAACTGATGCTGAGTGAGATGGGCAGAACCAGAAAAACACTGTACACCCTAACAGCAACATGGGAGTGATGATGAACCTTGAAGGACTCACTCATTCCATCAAGGCAACAATCAGGAGCAATTTTGGGCTGTCTGCAAAGGAGAGTGCGGGCTGTATCCAGATAAGCAGCTGTGGAGTTTGAACAAAGTTCAAGGACTATTCCTTTTAATTTAGGAAAAAAACCAGATATCTTATTGTCTGGTCTTGTTATCTCTTAGAATTCTTGTCTCTTCTCTAAGGATATGATTTCTCTCTCATCACACAAAATTTGGATCAAGGTACAACATGGGGGGTGGGGGAGGGAAGTAAGATTGGGGGGGAATTGTAAAACTCAAATAATATCTTTAATAAAAATTAATTAAAAAAAGAGGTGGAGCCAAGAAGACTGAATAAAAGAGGGATTCCCTGAGCTGTCCCCCAAACCCCAGCAAACAACTTAAATAGTGACTAACCGAATTCCAGAGCAATAGAACCCACAAAAAGACAGTGGAAACAGTCTTCCAGTCAAAGACAAATTGGCAAATGGGCAGTTAAAGGTTTATTCCAGCCCCCACAAACTAGGAGCTTCCCTGAATTCCCATCCCTCCTGGTTTCTTTCTTTCTTTCTTTTTTTTGGTAAGTATGGCTTTATTTATACATTACTAAAATATTCTCATTTAAGAGTAAACATAATACCCCCTTCCCCACAAAAATATAGAACCTCATGAGAAATAAAGTAAAAGAAAGAAAAAAAATGTGTTTCAGTCTGTGTTCTGATACCATCACCTCTGTCTCAGGTGGAACACATTCTTTATCATAAGTCCATCACAGAAGTTACTTCCATATTTTTCCACAGTTGCTCTTGTTGATTGTAATTCCTTCCATCCATTCCTCCCCACTACCAGGTATTATATTTTTCTCTCTCCTTTCACTCTGTTCCTCTTCTAAAATGTGATGTAGGGAAGCTACTGAAATTTGATCAATATATCAAAAGGAAATTATAGGAAGCTCTTTGCTGGCACCGAAACAGGACTCTGATGCTTTGCCCATCTTTAGATCCTGGTTATAGTCTTGGGTACCTAGGGCGAGGAACAGCATACCAGAGTCCTCACAGTTAAAGGGCAGAAAATAGTGTTGTCAGTCAGAGACCAGAGCACAGTCAGTAGAGTTTAACTACTCTCCTTAGATTGGAAAAACTGAAAACTTACAGTTCCCCAGAACTATTTTGAAAATAGCTATACAAAACCCCAGAAGCTTGGGACAGTGTATCATCCACCCTGAAGGGAGAGCCTACTTTAACAAAGAGTTAAAATCAAGTCACAGACCGGGAAAATGAGTAAACAACAGGAAAAAAATCTAACCGTAGAAAGTTACTATGGTGGCAAAGAAATTAAAAAACAAACATTCAGAAGATCACAAAGTCAGAGCACCTACAGCCAAAGTTTCCAAGGAGAACTTGAATTGTTCTTTTTTTTGTAATGAAAGATTTTATTTATTTTCAACTTCATAAATTTACCCCTATTCTTGCTTCCCTCCTCCCACCCTCTTCAGAAAGCAGTCGGTTAGTCTTTACATTGCTTCAGTGGTATGGATTGATCTAAGTTGAATGTGATGGGAGAGAAATCTTATTGTTAAGGAAGAAAAATAAAGTAGCAAAATTACATAATAAGATAATGGGGGGGTTCCCCCCTAAATTGAAGGTAATAGTCTTTGGCTTTTGTTCAAACTCCACAATTCTTTCTCTGGATACAGATGGTATTCTCCAGCACAGATAGCCCAAAATAGTCCCTGATTGTTGCACTGATGGAATGAGCAAGTCCATCAAGGATGATGATCCACCCCTCCCTGTTGCTGTTAATGGTGTACAATGTTTTCCTGGTTCTGTTCATCTCACTCAGCATCAGTTCATGCAAATCCTTCCATATTTCCCTGAATTCTCATCCCTCCTGGTTTCTTTCTCTTTTTTTGGTAAATATGACTTTTATTTATATATTACTAAAATATTCTTGTTTAAGAGTAAACATAATACCTTCTCCCCCACAAAAATACAGAACCTCATGAGAAATAAAGTAAAAGAAAGGAAAAAAATGTGTTTCAGTCTGTGTTCTGATACCAACACCTCTGTCTCAGGTGGAACACATTCTTTATCATAAGTCCATCACAGAAGTTACTTCCATATTTTTCCACAGTTGCTCTTGTTGATTGTAATTCCTTCCATCCATTCCTCCCCGCTACCATGTATTATATTTTCTCTCTCCTTTCACTCTGTTCCTCTTCTAAAATGTGCTGTATGGTTGCTGAGTGGTGCAGTAGACAGAGCACCGGCCCTGGGACCAAGAGGCCCCAAGTCCACATACCACCCCAGAGACCCAGCAATCACCTGGCCCCATGGTCCCAGACAGGCCACTCAATTCCAGCACCTTGTGCAAAGTAAAAAAGAAAATGTATTAAATCTGACTATTTTCTCCTATAATCTACCTTCTCCTCTTTCACCCACACCTCCCCCCCTTCCCCCTGTCCACCTTCTCTCCTTTTTACTCTAGATGTCTATACCCTGTTGAGTGTATATGCTGTTTTCCTTTCTGAACCATTTCTGATGAGAGTGAAGGTTCCCTCATTCCCCCTGACTTTCCCCCCCTTCCTTATCATTGCAAAAAAAATCTTTTATATGAAATATCTTAGCCTATTCCACCTCTCCTTTCTTTTACTTCCACCATCAGCTTCCTTCAGATCCCTTCTACATCTGAAGCATTTGTTTTCCGTAGAGAGCTTTCTTATCTCCTTTTTCCTCGGGCCAATTCTGCTTTTTAAAGCATTCTTTTCTTCAATAACTTTTTGAACTTTTATGCATTTACCTCAGCTGGTTTTTTAACATGTTATTTTCTTCAGCATTTTTTGAATCTCCTTGACTAAGCTGCTGACTTCATTTTCATGTTTTTCCTGCATCTCTCTCATTTCTTTTCCCAGCTTTTTTTCTATCTTCCTTACTTGATTTTCAAAATCTTTTTTGGGTTCTGTCATAGCCTGAACCCAACTTCCATTTTTCTTGGAGTTTTTAGATGCAGAAGCTTGTACTTCCTCATCTTCAGAGTATTTTGAGTATTTGAGTATTTTGATCTTCCTTGCGATCATAGACAAAGTATTTGTCAATGGCCAGGTTCCTTTTTTCCTTCTTATTCATTTCCCCATTCTGTGCCTGGTTTGTGGGGAGCTTCCTGAGCTTTTGAGTTTTATTGGGACACCCCCACAAGGACCTCAGTGGGTGAGGCTCTGATTATTCTCCTAGTCTATGAAGAAACAATTCTATTGTGGAGCCATAGTCAGGATAACACAATATTTAGTAACTGCTACATTAATGAATTGTAGGGTTTAGACTATAATATTCCAGAAGACAAAAGAGCATGGATTACACCTGAGAATCAACTACCCAGCAAAATTCAGCATACTCTTTCAGGGGAAAAGATGAATTTTTCAATGAAATAAGAGACTTTCAAACTTTACTAATGAAAAGACCAGAGTTGAACAGAAAATTTGATCTTCATTTAGAAGATTCAAGAGAAGCATAAAAAGGTAACCAGGACAGGGACTGTGTATTTTCCTATATGAGAAGATGATACTGGAAATTCCTACTAACTTTCTCATTTTAGAGAGTTAGAAGAAGTATACATAGAGAGCACAAGTATGAATTGAATATGAAGGATTGATATTTTTATAAAAATGAAGGTGTGAAAGAGGAATGTATTGGCAGAAAGGGAAGGTGAGAGAAAGAATGGGGAAAATTGTCTCAGGAAAAATCTTGCAGGGAGAGCTAAAGGAAAGTGAGTGAACTTTACTCTCATCAGAATTGGCTCAAAGAGGGAATACCAAACACACTCAATTGGGTAAAGAAGTCTATCTTATCCTTCAGAAAACTATGGGGGAAGGGTTAGGGTTAGGGTTAGGGGGAAAAGCAAAAATATTTTTGAGAGGAAATAGGGTAAAAAAGAGAATAAATGGGATGATAAGATAGAGAGATACATTTAGCAATAGTAACTGAAAAAAATTCTAGAACAAATTTCTCTAATGAAGACCTAATTTCTCAAACATAGAGACCCGAGTTACATTTGTAAAAATCATAGCCATTCCCCAATTGATAAATAACCAAAGAATATTAAATAGTTGCTTTCTAATCACATAAAAATGTTCTAAGTCACTTTTTTTGATTGGAGAAAGGCATTTTAAAACAATTCTGAGATATTACCTGTTAGATTGGGTAATCGGACAGATAAGAAAAATGACAGATGTTGGAGGAGATATAGGGATAATGAGGCATTAATTCATTGTTGATGAAATTGTGAACTGATTCAACCTCTTTTTTTTTTAAGATTTTTTTCAAGGCAGTAGGGTTAAGTGGCTTGCCCAAGGCCACAACGGCTAGGTAATTATTAAGTGTCTGAGGTCAAATTTGAACCCAGGTACTCCTGACTCCCAAGGCTGGTGCTTTATTCACTGCGCCACCTAGCCACCCCTCAACCTCTCTTTAGAGCAATTTGGAATAATGTCTAAAGGGCTAAAAAACTATGCATGCCCTTTGACTTACAATGCCAATACTAGGTCTATATCCCCAAAGAGATGAAAATTAAAAAGGAAAAGAACTTTTATCTGTAAGGACATTTGTGGCAGCCCTTTCTAGTGGCAAGGATTTGGAAATTGAGGGGATACCCATCAGGGCATGACCGAACAAATTGTGTTTTGTGATTATGATGGAATGCTATTTTCTGTAAGAAGTGATGAACAGGAAAACCTGGAAAGACTTATGTGAGCTGATGCAAAATGAAATGCACTTTGTACAAAGACACAATAATATTGTAAGATGATCAGCAATACAAAGCAAACAAAGAAAACCCTGAAGGACTTATGATGAAAGATGCTTATGGTGTCTGAATACAAATTGAAGTGTACCTTTTTATTTTCTTTATTTTTTATTGAAGGTTTAATTTTTATTTGTTTTCTTTCACAACATGACTATTAATGGAATTTTTTTTGACCACACATGTATAATCTACATTGAATTATTTGCTTTCTCACTGAAGGGTTGGGGAGGGAACAAGGGGATTTGGAATTCAAAGATTTAAAAATGAATGTTAAAAGTTGTCCATGTAACTGGGAAAAAATAAGATATTAAAGAAAAATAGAAAATAAATATAATAAAAACCCAGCCGTAGATGACTACATAATTTTCTCACCAGCTCATTTTGGGGGTAAGGGCAATGTTATCAAGAGGTTATATTTATATAGTCCATTATTATATTACATATGCAAATTTATGATTGATAAATAGGAATGTATTAGGAAAGTATATCACATTATAATTAGGCATTTGTAAAATGTTTCCAAAAACAGAATGCTTTCATACAAACCAAGTAAACCTATTATCTGTTAAAGGAATGATGAGATATTAACATTTACCATTTAATTTCTGGCTAATGATTTAACATAGATTATCCAATGCCACATGTGATTATCCAGAACAATAAATACATTTGCTTTAGAAAATGTTTACAAATGTATCTTTTCCCCCTTATCTAGTCTTTTAATTAGCTAAAGAACATTTAACAAGAAAAGAAAAAATCAAGTTTAGGAAATAGCTGCTTGATAAGCATATAATCAAGAATTATTGCACACCAAAAATGTTGCAATACATTATTGTTTTTTCATCTTTTTATTTTAATTAATATATGTATCTATTTGTTTTTCTAATAACATGCAATGGTAGTGTTCACCAATCTTTTTTTTTGTGAAGTTTTGAGTTTTACATTTTTCTCCCTCTCTTTCCCCAACAGAAAGCAATCTAATACAGACTCTTTGTGTGCAATTATGCTAAACATAGATCCATATTAATCATGTTGTAAAAAAAAATTCAAATGGAAGAAAAAATAGAAAAAAACAATGTAATACCTAAAACAACTTTTAAAAATTGAAAATGGTATTTAAACTCCACACCCTTCTTTGGATATGTATGCATTTTCCATCACAAGTCTTCCAGAATTGACTTTGATTATTGTACTGCTGAAATGAACAAGTGCATCATAGTTGATCATCAAGTGCTGTTGTTAGTGTGCACAATCTTCTTCTAGTTTTGCTCTTATCACTTAGCACTAGTTCACGTTTAAGTCCTGTCCTTCATGATTTCTTATAGAATAATAGCATTTGATCATATCATATACCATAGTTTGTTCAGTCATTCTCCAATTGATGGACATCCCTTCAATTTTCAATTCTTTGCTATTACTACATTTGTAATTGTGAGTCTTTTACCATTTTTCTTGATCTCTTTGGGATACAGATTCAGTAATGGTTTGCTGGATCAAAGGGTATGCATAATTTTCTTGCCCTTCGGGCTTATTTCCAAATTGCTCTCCACAAAGTTTGTATCAGTTCATAACACCACCCACATGAAAGAGTGTCCCAGTTTTCCCACTTATCCAACATTGATCATTTTCCTTTTTAATCATATTCGTCAAACTTATAGGTGTTAAGTGGTATCTCCAAGTTGTTTTAATTTGCATTTCCCTGATTGGTATGTATTTTCATCTTGACATTAACTCCATATAACTATTAATGCCACCTGTAGATCTACCAAAGTTGAAAACAAAAAAAAAAAAGTCATTTGATCCTGGGGTGGTTGTCTACTGTACCATGCAAGGCAAATTTTGAGACTATAGATCTTTACCATTATCTGAATTTTCCATCAAGACATAAAAGCTAGAATTCCTTGTATTGTCTTTTAATTGCAGTTTGTTAAAGTACCCTGGTTTTAAAAGTAGGTATGCAAGTTTGTTTTCTTTTTTTGAAATTTCATTAATTATATTTAAGGTCCTCTAGGAGCAATTTCATCTTGTTTTCATAGAATCTATTTTTATTGGAATAACTGTATGACCTCTAGATCATAGGATTATAGATTTGGAGATGCAAAAATCTTAGATAATAAGGCTATTTTAGGATTTTATAACTAGTAAGCAAAAGTATTAGTCTATATTTCAAGATTAATCTTTTAGAGAGTTAGTAAAGTTTTGGGTTGTCTTATACTTTTTCCTTCATCTTCCTTCCTTTCTAATGATGATACATATATAAATCAATTTGATGTTCTGAACCTTATTATAAAGCATTTCTGTCCACATTGATCTTTTTCAGATAATGCTCATAATATTTTCCTTCATTGTTATTAAGCAAGTCACTGTCATAGGGAATTGGTAAGCCCTAGTTTGGTCACAGAATTGGACCTTTATAAGATACTTTTAATTTTCTAGTCTAAAGCTTTCTATAAGTAAGATAGAATCTATGGATAACTTCCAAACCAAGTAGAGGAGAGCTAACATAGAAATAGAGTATGAGTTTCAGAGTGATATAATAGAAAGATTGTGCTATATTTGGAATCAGAAGACCAGGGTTTAAGTCTTAGCTCTCGGATTCAACTACCTTGGAAACTTGGACAAGACCTCTCTGTAGAACTTAGTTACTATACTGACATATATACATATGTAAACACACAGAGAGGGGAAAGAGAAAGCGTGTATTGATATCAGTGATCCCTGTTGTCTCTCCTACCTCTAAAGTTCTCTGATGCTTGGGTAAATAACTATGTAAAAAGTAGGTTGTGATATAGCCATAAGAAATAGAGTGCCTCAAGATTTCAGATAGAACTCCTTCACTTGTTTTATTTTATTATTTATTATTTATTTTTGCAAGGCTATGGGGTTAAATGACTTGCCCCAGGTCACACAACCAAGAAAGATTTAAGTGTCTGAGGCTGGATTTGTATTTGGATCCTCCTGACTCCAAGGCCAATGTTCTATCCACTGCCACCTAGTTGCCCCAAGCTCTTCCACTTGTAGGGGAATTTTACAGTTGCATGATAAGTCCCAGGGAAGGTCTGGTTTACATGAAAGCTGACTTCAAATATTTGGGAGATGGATTAGATTTACTCAGCTTAACTTCAGAAATTATAGTCAGTTGCAAAGAGAAAGATTTAGGATCAGTATGATTAACTGAACTGTGGTTATTAGTTCCACCATTTTCAGTGAAGTCTCTTCAGCACCCTCCTATCTTTTTATCAAACTTATTTTTAATCACCTCCTAAAATAAATTTTCTCCTCATCAAATATCTACCTTTCTGTCTTCCAAATATGCTTAGAAATTCAAACTTTTAGTATATTAGTGTTCTGGGATGCTTCTCATTTCCACTTGAAATTTACCTGATCTAGGAAACCTATCTTAATGAGCTCTATTAGATTCTAACTATTGCTTTATTAAGCATTTCCTTCAGTACTGTTTGTAATAAATTGCATTATAGTCTGTATTTCTGATAACATACAAAACCACTGGGAGACTTCACTCCCAAAGATTACAGAGAATAAGCTAGAAATAAATTTGAGGTAGTCAGAGATTGTTCACATAGTGGTAGAAGTTCAAAAAGCCACAGCATAAAGCCCAAAGGGAAAAAAACACAATCATATTCAAGAGTCAGTAGAAATCTTAAGGGGAAGGTTGAAAAATATGGGTAAACAAAAAGGTAGCAATTCAGGAACAAATAGAATCTATTGGAGTTCCAGTTGAGGTATGATCATCTTACATTATTACTTTGCCACTATTTGGTCAGTAGTAAACTTCCAAGACTTATCTCATACTTTATCTGAATCTTGTCTGTATTTTATATTTTTCCCTGATCCCAATCGAGTAATTTCTTTAAATAAAAAGACTCTCCCATAGCTGTTTAATATTGTATGTTGTATACTATCCCTATCCTTTTGGTAGAAGCTCTTATATTAAAAATGCAAATCCTAAACTTTAAAAAGAATAGATTTTAACTCATCTTTTATTTTTACATCAACTAGATTTCCTCCTCTAATCTTCAATTTCATCTCTTTCCAGAGAGCCGCTTGTTTTAACAATTTTTTTTAAGAAGCAGAAGAAAATTAGTAAAGTTGATCAATATAATAGATCTGAAAATACCAGGATATCCACTTTGGTAAAAGTTTGGAGGAGAAATCTTTGTGTGTGTGTGTGTGTGTGTGTGTGTGGGGAGCACGTTCTTTATAATCCTGCAACATTCACGTTCAATTGTAATTGTTTTAGTAGTAGTTGTGGTTCTCTCCTTATGTTGAAATCATATATATTTTTTGCTTGGCTCTGATTACTCTCCAGTTCATGTGAAATTCACAGAAATCCTTCTAAGCTTCCTCCATATTTACCATATTTATTGATTTTTACCTCTTAGTTCATTTGTTTACCCATTCCCTAATTGAAATTCCCTAATTCCCTTATCTTTTCTATCTTTTTACTGCCACATAAACTGTCACTTAGGCATTTTATATGGATGGGATCTGACTTTGATTCATTGACCTCTAAGAAGTATATGACTAACTGCAAAATTCCTGACTCAAAAGTTATAGATTAGTTATTCTCTTTGCATAATTACAAATTCTTTTCCAGAATTATTGGACCAATTCACAACTCCATTAATAATGCTTTAATGGGAACATCTAGGTGGTACAATGGCACCAGCCCTGGAGTCAGGAGAACCTGAGTTCAAATCTGACCTCAGACACTTAATAATTGCCTACCTGTGTGGCCTTGGGCAAGTCACTTAACCCCATTGCCTCAAATAAATAAATAAATTCTTTTAAAAAAAAATGCTTTAATGTACCTTATACTCTCATTGCTTGGTCAAAGATGGGTCCCAGGCCAAGCTCCTCTTAGTCTTTCTTTGGGTCCTGATTGACTCAGAGTGAACGAAAATAGAAATTGGTTCTATTTTGTTCAGAAATACTGAGAGTGGGGCTCTTCTTCCAGATTGCTTTTTCTTTTGAAGTTGGTTAAACGGACCATTCTTTGCTCATTTCTTTCTTACCTAGCCTTAATCACTTGAATGGGCATTGCTTCAGTCAAATAGACCTGTTAAAGATCTTAATTTTAAAAGATTTGGGTCCCCCTTAAGATCATCTCCAGTCATCCTGATCCATCTCTGGCCACTGGACCCAGATGGCTCCAGAGGAGAAAGTAGGACTGGTGACTTTGCACAACCTCCCCCAGTTAAATCTAATTAACTTGGATTTCATAGTTTCACTTCCCTGATGGTGTCATGGTCCTCTTCAACAAAGGACAAACAACAATAATGTAACCCATCTAATATTAACTATTTTTATCTTTCCAATTTAGTGAGTGTGATATAAAAACTCAATGTTGTTTAGAAATGCATTTTTCTTATTACAAGTTATTTGGAACATTCTTTCATATGGTTGGAACTACTTGTTCATATTCTTTGCCCCCCCCCCCCCCTTTTTAAATCAAGGAATGGCATTTTAGATTTTATTTATATGTTAGATTATCAATATAAGACCTCATCAGAACTATTTGAGATAAAGTTTTGTTTTCCCCATGTGACCACTTCGCTTCTTACCATGGTTGCATTAATTTTGTTCATACAAATGAAGCAAAACAAAGGTTTTTAGTTTTATGTAATCACAATCAATTATTAGATCTTTTGTAATTATATTATTCTCTTATTTGACTAAGAATTCATTGACTAATCGTAGCTTTGTTTCTATTCCAAATGTTGGGATATGACCTTTATTATTCAGATCATTTATCCTTTTTGAATTTATTATGGTGTATGGCATATATTGTTGCTATAAACTTTATTTTTGCTAGACTGTTTCAGTGTGTCTGGTAACTTGTTAACTAGGGAGTTCTTTACTAGGTAATTTGTTTTTAGGTTTATTAAATACTAGGTTATTGAGTTACAATTATGCCTGCATCTTTGTCCAGTCCGTTCCATTGATCTTTTAAATCAATCATGTATATTTCTTGTTAGTTCTTCAAGGACTTTTTAAAGGGCTTGAAGAGAGGATTGTGAAAAAGTGGTTGTGTTCAAATGCTTTCTTAATTTTATAGCTATGTGGTTTGGGGCACATTAATTAACTTGGTTTCCTTCATGTATAAAACAGGAATCATAATACTGTCCACCTTAGCTGGTGGTGTGAAAAAAATGTTCTGTAAATTAACAGGCACAAATTTTCTTTTTTTTAATTTAATTTAATTTATTTATTTATTTAGGTTTTTGCAAGGCAAACCGCGTTAAGTGGCTTGCCCAAGGCCACACAGCTAGGTAATTATTAAGTGTCTGAGACCGAATTTGAACCCAGGTACTCCTGACTCCAGGGCCGGTGCTTTATCCACTGCACCACCTAGCCACCCCAAACAGGCACAAATTTTTCAAAAAAAATTTTGGCAAATTTCACAAATCATGTTGTGATTTATTTTGAGTGGTAAAGCATTTCAGACAAGGAGACCAATTAGGAAATGTTACAATAATATAAGAAAAAGGGGCAACTAGGTGGCACAGTGAATAGAGCCTTGGAGTCAGGAGGACCTGAGTTCAAATTTGACCCAGACACTTAATAATTACCTAGCAGTCTGGCCTTGGGCAAGTCATTGCCTTGCACAAAAACAAAAGTCAAAAAAATAATAACATAGGAAAGAGACGATGAGATCCTGAACTGAGGTAGTAGCTCTATGAGAAGAGGAAAAATGGTCAGGTACAAAAGGTGGTGTGAAGGTCCACACCGGAAAATTTTTCAGCTGATTGGAAATGTGGAATGACAGTACTGAGTTGAGTATAATGCTGAGATTTCATTTTGATAATTTATGGGAGTGTTTGAGTAGATGAAAATTTAGTTCAATTTTAGGCATGTTCACTCTAGAATATCCAGTTTTAAATGATCCAGTTGGCAGCAAGTAACACAGGAGTAAGATTTGGGGGAGAGATGGTCTACACAGAACACGAACAAACACACACACACACACACACACACACACACACACACACACACACACAAACATTGTCCAGAAGTCATCTACATAGAGATGACAGTTAAACTCATGGGAACTAAGAGCGTTGAGGGAGAAAAGGGCTTAGCATAGAACCTTGGGGAAAAACCCATAGTTATATTGTGTTACCCACTACAGTCTACCTTTATTTGATCAACGCTAGATTATCTACATTGATAGAAGCATATGTTGCTATAGGAATAGAAAAAAGTTTATCTAAAATAGAGGTTTGGTTGAATTGTAAAATATTTGACAGTTGTGGTTATTTGGGGGCGTTCCATTTTATAAAGAGGGAATCTAATCCATTCCATGCTTATGAAAAGCATGTCACTAGATTTTGTTTTTTATGTTTGGACTTTGTTTATCAGAATGTCAGATTACAATCTTAATGGAAATCTGATACATAAAAACCTCACTTCATCTTTCATGCTAACAAAAGCAGATCTTTTACCCCATCTTGTTTATTTAGTCTTTTCTTACCTAATAATCATTTTTAGATTGAAAGTTGGTCAGTTCATTAACTGTAGAGACAGAAGTGAAAAGGTCCTATCTTCAAGGAGTTTTCATTCTAATAAAAGAGACAATTCACACCTCTATATTTAAAAGACCCACAAAGCCAGCTATCAGGCCACCTTTACTACAGAAGGCACTCTCATCTGGAGGAAAGGGGGAAAGGCTTTCTGCAGAAGGTAGCATTTAAGCTGATCTTTGAGGGGAATCAGGGATTCCAGATGTGGGAGTCAGTCCATGCAAAGGCACAAAGGTGGGAGATGGAATTTTATTCTTGAGAAATAAGCAAGGTGGTGAATAGAGCTAGACTGTAGATCCTGAACTACAGAATTGTATGAGACAATGAAAGTCAGGATGGATCCAGGTTATGAAGAACTTTAAATGTCAGATAGAGTAGTCTATATTTGACTTCTCCATTATGAGAGCCACTGGAATTTACTGAATAGGGAATTAACAGAGTCAGACTTAAGTTTTATGAAATTCACTGTAGTCTGTAGTAGGTGAAGGAGAAGAGACTTGAGGTAGGAAGACCAATTAGGAAGCTATTCTCATAGGCTAAGTGAGAATTGGTGATGTTTTGAAGTAACATTGACTGTATGAATGGAGAGAAAGAGTCAAAAGGGAGAAATGTGCAGTGTCAAAGATGACATCAAGGTTGCAAAGCTGGGATGATGGTACCCTGAACAAAAATAGAGGAATTCAGTAAAAGGGGTGAGGTTTTTAGGGGAGGGAGGAATGAAGAATTCTTGTTGAAACATGTATTTGAAAAGACTTTAGAATATCCAATTTGATATATCCAGTCCAATAAGATAGCAAATTAAAATTCTATGAGGCTGGGTGTTGAGTGCTAAACTTGTAGTGAGAAAGATCTTAATTTGAATTCTGCCTTAGCCATTTACTATGTGTCCTCTAGTAATGAACTTAACCTCTCTCTCCCCCCCAGTTTCCTTATCTGTAAAAGGATAATAATACCATCTATGCCCCTCCTTATTACTCACCCTATGTTTTCAGGAACAAATGAAACTCTCTCTCTCTCTCTCTCTCTCTCTCTCTCTCTCTCTCTCTCTCTCTCTCCCTCCCTCTCTTTCTCCCTCTGTGTGTGTGTATATATATATATATATACATATATACATATATATATGTATGTAAGTATATATAAAATAAATAAAATGAATTATGAACCTTAAAAGTACTGTATAAGTACTATCATCCTCACCATTACCCTCATTAGAAAACAGAGTCACTTTTGAGATATTATTAAATTGAAGTATTTAAGTAGATAATCCCTCTTTGGAAAGAGCCAAAGCAAATTGCCAGCTCCCCTTATTATTCCTGACTTTCCCCAATTTTAAACCTTTCATATGAAGAAAATAAAGCTATCTACAAACACAAATACATCACATTCAGCTCAGTGCAACATACATATATTAAAGATAAACTACAGTTTTATGTGTAAGGTAGTATGGTAGGTATTGGATATAAGAATAAAAATTAAGTAACTCTTGTGCTCAAAGAACTTATATTCCATTCATGTTTGGTTGTACTCAGTATATATGAAATTGTACTTAACATAATGTTTGGCATACAGTAGTTTTTAACAAATATATATTGCCCGATTTTGCCACTTTTTTCCTTCCAAATGAAGCTGGTCATTGTACATCCTCAAGTGGGAGAAACAGAGATACAAATTGAGCTTTTAACCAAACTGCCAATCTCCTTATCAGGTTTCTGGGTCTCATAACTGATTTTTTAATCTCTCATTTAAAAAAATAACAAGAACAATAACACCTTAGGCCTCAGCTAATCTGACTGGATTCTGAAGAAAGCAGTGGAAGGAGTCAAGGTCAGGATGATAGTAACTATAAACTTATAAAGATTCAAGAACAGGAAAGTTCTTTATTGATCTCAGTGCATGTTCAGCGGTGTCGAATAAAAAACTGAAAGACAAGTTGGATTGGTTTTCCTTCTGATCCTACAGTATTTTTATAAATCTTCCTAATGTGACTTCTGTTCAGTGACCATAATAATTAAAATGAAAAGGAGCCAGCAAAATTTGAAACCCTGATTCGACTTTGAAACTTAGGTTTACATAATGGATAAAACTTCTGGCAAATAGATAAAACTTCCCAAGAATGCTGTGAGGTCACAGTACTGCAGAATCAGGGGAAAGTACAACTGAATATACACAGCCAAGAATTGTCAATTCAGTTCAACTCAACACACGCTTATTAATTACCTGATATGTATAGGATACTGGGGATACAGAGATGAAATAAAACATAGGCATTGATTATGAGAGCTGAAAAGAATGATCATTGGTCCAACTGCCCCTTCCCTTTTTTGGCAGCTAAAAAAACTAAAGATCAGAAATATCACCATAGTGAGTGGTAACAGTCAGATTCCATGATTCCAGATTCAAATTCTGACTCTGCCACTTACTTTAACTGTGGGCTTCCTGAGACACTCCTAGTAGGAGGGTAATTCTGATACTTTCTTTTCACTCTCATTCTGGCTCATATTTTTACTAAGCCCTAGAGGAATTTCTCTCTAATCTCACCTCTAAAGGTGAGGAAATTCCCTAACCTTTAAAATCTCAAGGTAAAGTACTTTTAATGTCTGGGGTTAACAACTTATGGTAAGCACTCACATGGAAATGACTTAATGACACTGCAGAAATAATGTCATTAACAATAAGTAATTGGAATTTATTCTGGACAATGGAAAAGCAAAAGTATTTGTTGTAATTAGGTCTAACATATTAGGTCAACAATTCATATTGCTATTTCCCAGATGAGGTTTGATCTTTATATAGATCTGTGATTCCATAGATGTAGATAATGTCGTCTAGTGAGGCAGATCACAATTCATCCAGGCCTGCCCATTCTAGGCAATTTTGTTCAAGTCTTTCCCTAAATTTCTTATAATATACCAGGGATGTGGGGAAGGGGGGTGAGGGGAGGAATGGTCTTCCAGAGCTCTTGAAATTGCATGTACCCCAGTAGAACCTCCAGCTATTCCTTGAACAGGACATTCATCTCTCAACTGTAGACTTTTGCACTGGGTGTCCCTTATACCCAGAACCCTTTCCTTTCTCATCTCTGCTTCCTGGTTTTTTTCTGGTCCCAGCTAAAATCTAATTTTCTGCATGAAACTTTTTTGAGTCTTCCCTTATCTCAATGGCTTCCTTCTGAGTCTCCCCTCTCCTCCATTTCTGTATGTACCTTGTTTGTATGTAATTATTTGTAGGCTGTATCCCTCTTTAGAATATGAAATTCTTGAGCAAGTAAAAATATATATTATCATATTTCATTTTATACAAAGTAAATTTGATTATATGTAAATTTGTATTTACATATATTTGTGACCTTGGGATATATTTATATATACACACATATATGATCTGCCCTCCCCCACGTACACCTTTATAGTCTATTTATATCCCTACTTTTCAGTTTAGTCCTATGTCCCTTGCTCTTCAGACAAAACATACTATCTCTCAAATCCATGCCTCATCACTGGCTGACTATGCATGTGATGCTCTCCTTCCTCAACTCTGCTTTTAGCTTCCTCAGCTTTTCAAATCCCAGCTAAAATCTCACCTTCAATAGGAATATTTTTCTGATCTCTCTTAATTCTAATGTCTTCCTTCTTTTATTTTTCTTCTTGTTTTATAGTTTCCTTGTATATATTTGTGTGTTGTATTCTGCATTAGACTGTGAGCTCCTTGAGGGCAGGGACTATCTTCTGCCTTTCCTTGTGTCCCCGGTACTTAGTACAGTTACTGGCACAAATAAGAGCTTACTAAAAGTCTATTGACAACTATCAGTTCTCTGTCCTAAGGTTATTAGCCCATCTTGTTTTCTGATAACATCCATTATACCCTTTCACCTGTGCCAGCCCTAGTTTATAATATATTGTCTCATGCCAGTCATTTAACTCTCCATTTTCCTTCAAAGTCTGTGCTTTATGACCTACCAGGAAGTGGCAGTAAAGTGGAAATGCCTCAATAGAAAAGGTTACCCCATTAACTTTCATTAACAAAGAGAGCATTGTGAAGGGAACATGAGATCGCCAGGCTTAAGAAAAAAAGGTTTTGGCTCCGTTCTTCTTTGATACAGTTGATGTATGTCATGTAAATAGAATGGACCATATTGTACTTTCAGAAGAACTAATAAATAGAAGTATGTATACAATGATTTTATATATACATATACTCACATATTTGGGATTAGGTAACCATCTCTAGGGTGGAGGGGGAGAAAAAAAGAAAGTTACTTGATAACTTTATTATATATTTAAAAGGAATTCACAACAGATTTGCAGTTTGATATGCAATCATATTTTTTAATTTTGCTATGTTATAGAAATTCTTGTTTTATTAAATTTAAATTTTTTTAAAATACATATATGTTACCTTTTGGCAGAGATTTATTTCATTACTTCATGTCACCAGTTTTGCTTGAGAAAAGCACAGGGGAACTCAGAATGGCATGGATTCTTCTTTTTAGAGTAACAGAATTATGAGAGGGAAAAAGGAAAATTCTTTTCATTGAAGACTTTGTCACTGTCAAATGAATCAGATCAGAAACTGGTATCATTTGATCAATGGAAATGACACTAAGGAAGCATGTGAGCTTCTTAAGGACAAAGACTGTTTTCCTTTTTTCTTTGTATCTTCAACATATAAAACAGTGATTTTGCATTTACTAATACAGCAATATATTTTCTTCACCCAGAATTTTGGTGCTAAGAGTACAGAGTTTAGAGACAAAATGGTAGAACTATCAAGTGTAGCCCAAATCAGATTAAAATGTAATTGGAAATTGCTTAACAAAACAATTAAAACTGTGTACAATTTAGAGAATGCCAATTTATGGTTTTCTAAGGTAACGTGTGGTAGGCAGGGATCCATTTCTATTTGAGTTTTGACACTACTGCCTCAGCCCATATATAAAAATAAACAGGTACCCACCCACTAGGAGAGACTTGGTCAGAATGATCAGGCAGTAATACAAAAAAAAAATGTGGGATGTTTCTCTCTTCTACATGTGCTTTTACCATCTTTTCCATGAAAACTAAATTTTGGCATGAAGTTGTTTATTAGTATTCATCTTCCTGCACAATGTCTGACATAACCAGTCTAATACAATGTCAGAAGAGGGTGAATATTGTAGAATGACATTGTTTCTAGAGAGTTTAGAAGAGCAATAGCAGCAGTTAATCCATTCACATATATACATATATAGCATGCATATAGTAAAGAGAACATTTATTCTTTAAGGAAGATGCATGTACAGGGAATTGCTATGGACTCAGTGAATTGTAATCTTGGAATCCTAGCTAGGATTATTGATTTAGAGATAGGAAGACCTTAGAGTTTACTTAAGTCTATTCGTTCTCGTTTTTTCAATAAGTATTCTGAGACTCAGAGAGCTAGAAAGTATCTGAGTTCCAATTTAAGTCTACATCTTACTGACTTTAGGGCCTAGCTCTATCCATTCTGTTCCCTGCAAATATAACTTTTGACTTTCCTTGTGTAAATTATTTTTTTTATTTTTATTTATTTATTTATTCTAGATTTTTCAAGGCAGTGGGGTTAAGTGGCTTGCCCAAGGCCACACGGCTAGGTAATTATTAAGTGTCTGAGGCCGGATTTGAACTCAGGTACTCCTGACTTCAAGGCCAGTGCTCTATTAACTACGCCACCTAGCCGCCCCTCCTTGTGTAAATTAGAATGCGTCCTGGAAGTATCTTAAACTGGGTTATCTAAAGTAAAATTATTGTCTCAGTTTGTTGTCATACCCTTTTTTAAACTGGGAAAGACCCCTTCTAAAGGATCCTATTGTTGGTATTTTAAATAGATTTAAGTTCTAAATTTAGATTAGAAGTTAATAAAAATGAAACCTTCATATATATATATATACATATATATATATACATATACACATATATATTCTATTGGAGAGTTGGAGGGAGGAGATATACACACACGCACACATATGTTATTTTTTAATCATGTAAAAGAAAAGCAAAAACATATGAAAAAGAGTGTTAAAATGCAAGTGTCACTGCTTTCTTGCCATGCACATAGTAAGCATGCTGTCTGTTATGTTGATTTGAATTGTGAGAACACTTAGAAGTCAGCTTCTATGGACAGCTAGCATCAATTATCTATGGAGTTGAAGGCTAGTTTCAAATCTGTGCCTAAGCATTAATCAGGCATTTGCTTGCTATAGCCTAGTGGGATACCAAAAACATTTCTTTAATGGGCACAGAATGGAAAGCCAGAGCATATTGAAGCAGGGGAGGAGAACCATCCTTTAGGAAAAACTTTGATTACCTAGAGTATATTTCCATGTACTCTGGATGGCAACGGGCCTTAAAACCATTACATATAATAAGCAGTTAAGGAAGTCAAGAGCATGAGTATGTTTTTTGTCACTTTTGCTTATCTTTTCCAATTGATCACCTAACCTCCTTTCTTTATATGGAATCATCAAAATGATTTGTTTTGTTTGAAATCAGATTGCTGGGAATATAGCTTATTTGAATAAGCTTTCTAGCTTATTTGAATTGTATGCTACATTTGGGGCAGTATGCTTGAACTTAAAAATAAATTGAAGTGATGTTATGTGTCAATACAGAGACAAATATTATTCTCTACACTTATTGTTGGATGATATGATGTTGCCTGAAGTTAAGTGATTGTTTTGTATTAACAGGATCTCCAAAGATGGGTAAATGATGCTAATGAACATGGTTTTGTCCTGGTGTCTTTTGGAGCTGGTGTAAAGTATTTATCAGAAGATATCAACCGTAAACTGACAGGAGCCTTGTCAAAGTTGCCTCAAAAAGTGATTTGGAGGTAAGGCAATAAGAAAGCCAGAGAATGTTTATATGTCATTGATTTATATAGCATCTGTTCCATCACTGACCTCTTGGGATCCAGTAACGTTCAGCTCACTGAATTACTGATTGTCAATAACTGTTAGCTTTTTCAAGGTTATCTGGTAACTCAGAAATTTTTCTTCGTCTTCTCAGTGAATTGAAATTTAAGGGAGAATTTAGTGAAATTATTCGACTACTTAAGGAGGTATCAAATCTGTAAAAACACAAAAAAATAGGCATAATGGCAACATAAATTCCCATAATGGCAAATGCCCAAATTTAATCTAAATTTGATTTCTACCTTTGAAAACACCTTTGTTTCATTTTAATTTCAATTCATACATTGATTTTGGGGCATTGAGGCAGCTTGGCAATGTAGAGGACAAAGTATTGGGCTCAGAATCAGGAAAACAAGTATTCAAATTCCACCAGACAGTTACATGGCATATCCCTTCACTTTTCTCAGCCTCAGTTCCTTCATCTGTAAAATGGGGATACTGATAGCACCTACCCTTAGGTTGTTGAAAAGATTAAACAAATAATATATAATGCACTTTGTAAGTTTTAAAGGACAATACTAGCTGTTATTGTCATTGTTATTGATTAAATGTCTGTGTACAAGGCACTATGATAGGCACTTCATTTACAAAGGTGAAAAATAATAGAATGTTTGCTTCTAAACCTCATACTCATATTACACTTGTAAATGTCCCAGTTTATTGCAACTGCTTTCGGGTCATTTTGATATTTCCAAAATAAGAATATTAACAAATCCCCCATCCCAAATGTCCTGTTTGTTTTCTAGGTACTTATATGTGTGCATCATGTCTCTCTCACTAGGGACAGCCATGTTGCATAATGGATAGAGCATTGGACCTGAAGTCAGACAAAGCGAATTCAGATGTGACCTCAGACACTAACTGTAACTCTGGGAAAGTCAGTTAATCTCGTACTTCCTCAGTTTCCTTAAATGTAAAAGGAGAATAATAAGAGGACCAATTCCCAGGGCTGTTGTTAAAATCAAATTAGTTAGTTTTTTATAAAGTGATTAATACAGTACCTGGCATATAATTTCACTTCAGTTTCTCATTAGAATGTAAGCTCTTTGAGGGTAAGCTCTGATTTTGCTTTTGTTTTTGAATGTAGCAGAATGTCTGATTCAGAAGGGGAAACCAAGGATTCCATAGAAGATTACCAGGAAGGAAAAGTTATAGATAGCCTGATGTCAGAAAGACTTGCCTCAGAAATCCAGAAATATTTTTCTGTATAACCACAGTAGTAAAAGAGGCAGCTTCCTTTGAAAGCATGTTAGCCTTCTAATAACTATAGATTACAATACATTTAATCATCCAGACCATCAAATAATGCTTCCAGGAACTCCCCTTCTCCTTATCCTCCCTCTGTCTTCTTGCCCTCTTCCCATCTTGGCCTCACCTCATCTTCACATCTTCCCTCTCTACTCTACCTACCTTTGCTGTTTCTTAGCTGTAATCAAGCCAATTTATCATTTTTTTTCAAAAGAGCATGTTGATTGAGTCCTCTTAGGACTCACTTCACCTTCCTTGTGAACTTCCAGGCTAAAACACCCTCTCTGGCCACCACCATCACTCTACTAATATGTTGTTTCTTCCCATGAGAGTGTAAGTTTCTTGAGGCCTGTCATCTGATATTTAGTAAGTATCTATTATATGGCCAGGAACTGTGCTCAATGCTGTCTTCTTGCTTTTGTGTTCATGTCTACTGTTTAGTAGAGTTCTTGAAAACAATAAATGTTTAATAAATGTTTTACTTTCATTCATTAATATGGACTGAACTTGGCAAATTTGTTATAGAGGATGATCCCAGGGCAAGAAATCAGTATGAATTGATCTGAGATTTCTTTCGCTAAGGATTAGGCCCAGTATGACTCCGTGCTTCTTCCTCTGCCACATAGAATGATTCTCTAAGCACTGTATCAGTAGCCATGATTACTAACGACATTAACTTCTGACTCCTGCTTCATGTGCCTCTTGATCTGAAGGAAACAAAATCCTATCTGTCTAACCATGAAGAAGCTAAAGATGAAACAGACAAATGGGGAAGAAATGAGCTGGGAAGTAAATAGATATACCCAAAGGAGTTCCTTCCTGGCACACAAGTATAAAGGGACATTTCCTGTTGGTTCACACATGCAACATGTGTAAAGGGTTATTTCCTGTTAGTTCACTTTAATGTATCCTCTTTGATGGATCACAGATCATATTACCTAATTTCTACCTTCTAACATCAGGAGGGAGGGAGGGAGGGAGGAAGGGAGGGAGGGGGAGAGAGAGAGAGAGAGAGAGAGAGAGAGAGAGAGAGAGAGAGAGAGAGAGAGAGAGAGAGAGAGAAAATGGTTTTGTTATCTCTACATTACCCCCCCCCAGTTCTTGAATATGTATATGGATATTTATCTAGATGTTCAACCAAGTTTAAGGAAGAATGAGCTTTTTCTGAAAATTGTCCCAGATTTCTATGGCATTTGTTTGTTCTCGAGTGGGCCATTTCCTCATTAAAATGTTATCCTCACTAGTTTCTTCTTTATGTGTGTAAAGAATGAGAATGATGAGAGAGTAGGTCTTAGTTTGAATGGTTTCTTTATTTCTCCTTCCTTCCTTCCTTCCTTCCTTCCTTCCTTCCTTCCTTCCTTCCTTCCTTCCTTCCTTCCTTCCTTCCATCCTTCTGTCCTTCCTTCTTTTTTTTCTTTCCCTCCCTGCTTTCTTTCTTATTGTCCTTTCCTTTCTCTCTTCAAATATTAATTAATGTTTACACTGTGTAGGCATTGAGTAAAAATTTTAGATTGAGGCATGCTTCTTGTGCCCATGGACCCTATAGTCTATTTGGAAAAAAAAGAAGAAAAATTAAATTTTTTTTTGGTTGTACTTCAAATACCTAATTGAACTTCACTGTTATTAAATCTAGCAGGTGTATTTAGTATAATTGTGTAAAGGAGTAAAGTGTTGTTTAATTTCTTTTAAATTATTTTATAACTGATTTTCCATGTCTATATTCTAAATGTTTTCTCTTCTACTATATATTTTAGGTTTTCTGGACTCAAACCAAAGAATCTTGGGAATAACACAAAACTCATAGAATGGCTACCCCAAAATGACCTGCTTGGTGAGGCTTTTTGTTTGTATTGCATGTTTGCTGATAATTGTGGAAATGCAGTCATTTTATACCTTAAGAATTGTGCAAAATTACAATTTATTTTTTATCAGTTTGATTCTTGGATTATGAAAGTTTAAGAAAATTTGATCAAATTGTTTGTTTTCTATGAGCAAAGGTCTATTGCCTTTTTTGGTAATTGATATTTTATTTTATTTTTTCCAATTACTTGCTATGGAAGCTTTTCAACATTCAATCATTTGCAAATTTATAGGTTACACATTTTTCTATCATCTTGCCATTACACCTCTCTCCACCTGGTGGTGAACAGTCTGATAAAAGTTGTACATGTACATTTGTGTTTAACATATTTACATATTAGTCATTTAAGTAAGAGGAATTAGATAAGAAAATGAGATAGGAAAGAAAACTTGAAGTTTTCAAAAAATTGGCCATAGTATACATTCAGCTTCAGTGGGTTTTTACCCCTCTAGATGTGGACAGTCTTTCCGTAACAGGTCCTATGGTTGCCCTAGATCTCTGAACTGCAGAGAGGAGCTGTATCTATCATAGCTGACTATCTCAAAATGTTGGTGCTAATGTACAGTATTCCAGTTCTGCTGCCTTCACTCAGCATCAGTTCATCTAATTCTTTCCATGCTTTTCTAAAGTCTGACCCTTCATCATTTCTTATAGAACAATTATACTGTATAACATTATATACCATAACTTGTTTAGCTATTCCCCAATTGATGGGTATCCCTTCAATTTCCAATTCTTTGCTACTGTAAGAAGAGCTGCTATAAATACTTTTGAACAAGTGAGATTTTTCTCATTTTTTGTTTTTCTTTTGAATATAAGTCTAGTATTGATAAAGGACATGATCAGTTTTATTGCTCTTTGGGGATAGCTTCAGATTACTCTCCAGAATGGTTGGATCAATTCACAACTCCACCAACAATACGTTAATGTCCCAGTTTTCCACATCCTCTCCAACATTGATCATTTCTCTTTTATGCATTCTTAGCCAATCTGGTAGATATTTTAATTTGTGTTTCACCAATCAATAATGATTTGAAGCATTTTTTATATGACTATGTATAACTTTATCTTTTGATCACTTATTAATTGGGAAATGACTTGTAATCTTATAAATTTGATTTAATCATTTATATATTTAGAAATGAAGTGTAGTGCCTTTTTGTTGGTGTGTTTGGGGTTTTTTTGGTTTATTTATTTTATATTATTACAATAATCTTGGTAAAGAGTAAACATAACCCCCCCTCCCCCTCAAGAAGATGAGAAACCTCAAGACTAGTGAGAGAGAAAAAAAAATGTACTTCATTCTGTGCTCAGATTCCAATGCCTCTGTCTCTGGGATAAGTTGCCTTCTCTATCATAAGTCCACCAGAAAAGTTGCTTCAGTATTTTTCCTACAGTTGCTACCTAGCTGTACCTCCACTCTGTCCCTCCCCACTCTCATTTATTCTATTCTCTCTCTCTCCTTGCATCCTGCCCCTGTCCAAAAGTGTGTTGTTTCTGAGTACCCACTCTTCTCTCACCTATTCCCCTTCTCACATCCCTTTCTTCTCATTTTTCTCTAAGGTAAGATAGATTTCAATACCCTATTAAGTGTATATGTTATTTCCTCTCTGAGACATTTTTTTAAGGTTTTTGCAAGGCAAATGGGGTTAAGTGGCTTGCTCAAGGCCACACAGCTAGGTAATTATTAAGTGTCTGAGACTGGATTTGAACCCGGGTACTCCTGACTTCATCCACTACTCCACCTAGCTGCCCCGCTGAGCCATTTCTGATGAGAATGAACTCATTCCCCCTGACCTTCCCTTGTTCCACCCCATTGAAACAGCTTTTTCTTGACTCTAATGTGAAATATCTTAGCTCCTTCCTCTCCTTTCTCTTCTTCCCAGTACTTTTCCTTTCTCACCCATTGACTCCATCTTTTTACTATATTATACCATTATATTCTGCTCCTTCTTGTGCCTTGTCTATATATGCTTCTTCTAACAGCTCTTATAAAGGGGAAAAAGCTCATATGAGTTATCAGTGTCTTCCCATGCAGGAATACAAATAGTTCAACATGATTAAGTTCCTCTTAGTCCTTCTTATGCACCCCTTCTATGGTTCACTAGAGTCCTGTACCTGAAGATCAGACTTGCTGATCAGCTCTGGTTGTTCCAATAGGAAAGTCCCCTGTTTCACTGAAAGTCTATCTTTTCCCCTGAAAGAGGATGTTCAGTTTTGCTGGGTTGTTAACCAAGATTTTTTACTTTCTGGTATATCATGTTCCAATACCTACAAGCCCTTAATATAGAGGCTGCCAGATGTTGTGTAATCCTGATCAGCCATGGTAGTTGAATTGTTTGTTTCTGGCAGCTTTTCATATTTTCTCTTTGCCTTGGGAGTTTTGGAATTTGGCTATAATATTCCTCTAAGTTTTTCTTTTGGGACCTCTTTCAGGATGTGATCGGTAAATTCCTCAATTTCTATCTTACCTTCTGCTTCTAGAGTCTCAGGGCAATTTTGCTGTATTATTTTTTGAAAAATGAAGACAAGGCTCGTTTCCAGGTCCTGACTTTCAGGTAGCCCAATAACTTAAATTATTTCTTCTGGATCTGTTTTCTAGGTCAGTTGGTTTTCCAGTGAGATATTTCACATTTTCTTCTAATTTTTGACTTTGTTTCGAAGAGTTTTATTTCTTCCTGATTTCTTACAAATTCATCAGATTACTTTAGTTCCATTTTGCATTTGAAGGAGTTATTTTCTTCAGAGAGCTTTTTTATTTCCTTTTCCAGCTGGCCAATTCTGCTTTTTTAAGACATTCTTCTCCTCATTTGCCTTTTTCCATTTGGCCTAAACCATATTATTTTCTTCAGTATGTTTTTGTATTTCTTTCGCCAAGCTGTTGATTTGGTTTTCATGATTTATATGCATTACTCTCTCATTTCTCTTCACAATTTTCCTTCCACCTCCCTTAATTAATTTTCAGATTCTTTTTTGAACTCATCCATAGCCTGAGCCCATTTTCATTTTCTCTTAGAGTCTTTGGATTCAGAAGCTTTGAATTTGTCGTCTTCTGAATCTTTCATGGGACCAAAGTAATTTTCTATGGTCAGAGTCTTCTTTTTCTTTTGTTTGCTCATTTCCTCAGCCTAAGACTAATTTATCGCACTTCAAGGCTTTGGCATTTTGGGGGACACTCCACTGAGACCTTTATTCCTCCAAGGTCTTATGCTCTCTAGCCTGTGCTTTGATATGTAGATGTCCCAGTACTTCCCTCTGTCCTGGGGCTGTGAGGAGGGTCCCTGCTCCACTGTCTTAGTGTGGGGGCCCAAACTACAACCAGGATCTGAGTGTGGGCAAACAGCAGAGTCCTGCCCCAGGGAGAGCAGAGAGGTTTTTGTAGTCTCCCCTGACCCCCTTACTATGTATGGGCTGTGCTCTGGAGGTGCAGGCTGGCTTCCCCAATTCCTGTTTCAACTTCTCACAGCAGGGCTATTCTGAGGCCGATGCTCCTCACTCTATACTCATTCTGGTGCAGCAGAGTTCACTCACTTTCCTTTCAAGTTGTTCCTGGTGATCCCTGGACTGCAATGAATGGTGCCACAGCTTTTTTCCAACCCCCATTCTCAGTGAAACATACCTTTCTCATAGAACTTCTAATTTATCTTGGACTGGAAAATTGTATCATTCAGTCTTTCTGTGGATTCTGCCCCTCTAAATTTTGGTTAAAGTCATAATTTGATGGCTTTTGGAGTTTTATGGGGAAGGAGATTCTGGGAAATCCTTCCTTCACACTGCCATCTTGGCTCCTGTAAAATAGTTTGATTCTTACAGATTTCCTAAATATTCTTTTTTGTTATCAAATTATTGATTATATCTACAAGGCATACCACAATTATATGTTTTTCCTAATAACAATTATTGTCATTCTGATGCCATTTTTAATTAACTTGAAACATATACTAAACAAATTATAAATACTAGAAATAGGAAAGGTTGCAAAAGCAACAACAATAATAATTTTATTAATGATCTTTTGTGCAGTATTTGAAAACTTTTTAGTGTACTTTGAAACATATCTCATTAAAATTTTCACAGACATTCCATGAGATTACCAGGATGAGTATTTTTCACCTTAAATTTACAGATGAAGAAACTGCCACTCATCTATCTAACAGACTAAATCCAAATTTATACACAGCTAGAAGATGATAGAGATGCAAGCACAATCCAAGTTTTCTGAATTCCAACCAATCACATTTTGTTGTTTAGTTGAATTTTAAAAGTCACTGAACAAAAAGAACAACTTAGTACAATGACAGAGTGAGTAAGATGAAATTATGAACAAACCCACTGATTCTGTGAAACTTAATTTTAAATTGTGGAATTCCCTTCTTTTTTCTCTTTTTTTAAAATTTATTTTTATTAAAGATATTATTTGAGTTTTACGATTTTCCCCCCAATCTTGCTTCCCTCCCCCACCATGGAAAGCAATCTGTCAGTCTTTACTTTGTTTCCATATTGTACCTTGATCCAAATTGGGTGTGATGAGAGAAAAGTCATATCCTTAAAGAAGAGAAGTCTAAAAGGTAACAAGATCAGACAATAAGATATCTGTTTTTTTCTAAATTAAAGGGAATAGTCCTTGAATTTTGTTCAAACTCCACAGCTCCTTATCTGGATACAGATGGCACTCTCCTTTGCAGACAGCCCAATATTGTTCCCGATTGTTGCACTGATGGAATGAGCAAGTCCTTCAAGGTTGAACATCACTCCCATGTTGCTGTTAGGGTGTACAGTGTTTTTCTGGTTCTGCTCATCTCACTCAGCATCAGTTCATGCAAATCCCTCCAGGCTTCCCTGAATTCCCATCCCACCTGGTTTCTAATAGAACAATAGTGTTCCATGACATGCATATACCACAGTTTGCTAAGCTGTTCCCCAATTGAAGGACATTTACTTGATTTCCAATTCTTTGCCACCACAAACAGGGCTGCTATAAATATTTTTGTACAAGTAATATTTTTACCCTGTGGAAATGCTTTCTTATCTTTTGTGTCTGTTGTCTGATTTTCCAACTATTTATCTCAAAGAATACACAATTGCATTGAAAGCATTTTTAAATTTCTGTCAACATCACCAAAGTACCCGAGGAACACTCTGAATGTCTACATTTCATCTTTTCCTACTTGGTCATCTCTCTTTCAATTCCTAGATAATAGCTTTTGTTCTTGTCCTTTCTGCTTCCTCATTGGGGATTTGTTGTAACCCACCATACTTGCAAAGGACCTCCTTACTACTGCTTAATGATAAACGTTCATGCAAAAGGACAAACAACCCTTATTCTGGGCATCCACAGCAAGACACCTGCACTGTATTGGGGAGCTGTTCCTAATTGTTCCACTTTCCTCTCAAGTATATCTCATTCACGGATAGCCTGTGATCAATCAATCACTTATCTTTACATTGTGTTCCATTATCACCCAAGTATACCTCACTTCTTCACGATATATTTGCTCTTACTCCTTTTGACTCCTAACTCTCATAGCATCACTTCAGTTGTAACTAGTTTTAGATCTGGTACAGCTAGGCCACCTTCTTTTACCTTTTTTTTTTCCCATCAATTCCCTTGATATATTCTTGATCTTTTGTTGCTCCAGATGCATTATGTTACTGTTTTTTTCTAGCTTGGTTTGGTAGTTTGATTGGCATGGCACTGAATAATTAATTTGAGTAGAATTGTCATTTTTATTTTATTAGCCTAGCCTAACCATGAGCAATTGACAGCTTTCCAGTTGTTTAGATCTGACTTTGTGTGAAAAGTAATTTCTAAATTGTGTTTATACAGTTTCTGAATTTATCTTGGCAGGTAGATTCTCAATTACTTTATTTTTTTATGTTATGTTAATTTCTCTTTCGATCTCTTGCCCTTGGACTTTGTTGTGCATTTATAGAAATGCTGATGATTTATGTAGGCTTTTGTATGTCCTGCTAATCTGCTGAAATTGTTCATTGTTCCAAGTAGTTTTTTAGTTGATTTTCTAGGTATTTCTAATTATACCATCATATTGTCTGCAAAAAAATGAAAATTTGCTTCCTCATTGGCAATTCTAATTCCTTCAATTTCTTTTTCTTTTTTTATTGTTAAAACTAGGATTTCTAAAACATCTCATATATTAATGGTGATAATGGACATCCTCATTTTATCCCTGATCTTATTGAAAATGCTCCTAGTTTATCCCCATTACCTATTTGTTGATAGGATACTGCTCATTATTTTAAGGAAAACTTTTATTCTTATACTCTAGTGTTTTTAATAGACATAGGAGTTGTATTTTCTCAAAGACTTTTTCATTACTAATGAAATAGTCACATTATTTTTGTTATAATTGTTATTTTTGTTCAATTATGTTGAGCCTGCCCACCTGATATAAATCCTCCCTGATTATTATTATTTTCCCAGTAATAATGTGTTATAATCTCTTCACAAAATTTATTTAAGATTTTTGCATCCATGTTAATTTGGTAGATTGGTCTATAGTTTTCATTGGATATTTTTTTTTCGGTCTTCCTCGTTTAGGTGTTATAAAATGACATCATATTGGTGTTAGAAAAGAAATTTGGCAGAACTCTTCCTATTTTTTAAATAGTTCCTGTAGAATTTAAATTAATTGTGCCTTAAATGTTTGGTAGAATTCACTTGTAAATCCATCTGGACCTTGGGGAGTTTATTAATCGTTTCTTCAAATTCTTTTTTTCTGAAATGGGGTTAAGTATTTTATTTCCTCTGATGTTATCTGGGTAGTTTGTATTTTTGTAAATATTCATCTTACTCTCAGGTTGTCAAATTCATTGGCATACAGTTGGGCAAAATAGCTTTGAATTTTCTCTTTAATTTCTTCCTCATTACTTCAGTCTTCATTTTTAATCCTGGTAATTTGTTATTTGTCTTTTTTTAATCAGATTAACCAAAGGTTTATCTATTTTATTGGTTTTCATAAAACTAGCTCTTAATTTTATTTATTACATCAATAGTTTTCTTATTTGCAAGTTTATTGATCTCTCCTTTGATTTCTCAGAATTTCTAATTTGATTTTTAATTGCGGATCTTTAACTTTTTTCTAGTTTATTTAGTTGTATACCTTTATTGCTCTACTCTTTCTTTATCCATGTAAGCATTTAGAGATAAAATTTTCTAAAACCACTTTAGGAGCATTCCATAAATTTTGGTATGATGTCTCAGTGTTGTCATTTTCTTTTTCTTTTTTTTTTTTAGATTTTTCAAGGCAGTGTGCTGGTGCTCTAGCCACTGCGCCACCTTGTCGCGCCCCCCCCCCCTTTAAGATTTTATTTATTTTGAGTTTTACAATTTTTCCCCTAATCTTACTTTCCTCCTTCCACCCCCCCCCCCCCAGAAGGCAATTTGCCAGTCCTTACATTGTTTCCATGGTATACATTGATCCAAACTGAATGTGATGAGAGAGAAATTATAGCCTTAAGGAAAAAACATAAAGTATAAGAGATAGCAAGATCAGACAATAAGATATCAGTTTTATTCCCCTAAATTAAAGTTAATAGTCCTTGGTCTTTGTTCAAACTGCACAGCTCTTTCTCTGGATACAGATAGTATTCTCCATTGCAGACAGGTTCAAATTGTCCCTGATTGTTGCACTGATGGAATGAGCAAGTCCTTCAAAGTTGATCATCACCTCCATGTTGCTGTTAGGGTGTAACAGTATTTTTCTGGTTCTGCTCATCTCACTCAACTTCAGTTCATGCAAATCCCTCCAGGCTTCCCTGAATTCCCATCCCCCCTGGTTTCTAATAGAACAATAGTGTTCCATGTTATCATTTTCCTTGATGAAATTTTAAATTATTTCTCATTGTTTATTGATCCACTCATTTTTTATTGGATTATTTAGGGGTGGCTAGGTGATGCAGTGGATAGAGCACTGGCCATGGAATCAGGAGGACCTGAGTTCATATCTGGTCTCAGACACTTAAAAATTACCTAGCTGTGTGACCTTGGGCAAGTCACTTAACCCCATTGCCTTGCAAAACCCGAAATAAATAAACAAACAAATAAATAAAGACATTATTTTAAAAGTTAGATTATTTAGTTTCCGATAAATTGTTGGTTTATCTTTTCATGATCATTTCTTATATGTAATTTTTGATGCAGCATGATTTGAAAAGCATTTAATTATTTCTGCCTTTCTACATTTTATTGTAAGATTTTTGTGGCCTAGTACATGGTCAGTTTTGGTATAGGTGCCATGTACTGCAGAGAAAAAGGAAGTATTCTCTTCTGTGCCATTCAGTTTTCTCCAGAGAGAGTTTAATAAAATTTAATCACCTTCTTACCTTCTTTCTTATTTATTTTGTGGTGTTTGATTAAGGAGTTTTGATTTCGATTCGCTCCTATAAAATGACATATTTACAACAACAAAACAAAAAGTATATTTAATAAAGTAATTATAAAACATGTAGAAATAAATCCATTTTACAGCAGAAGTAACCAATAAGTCCCAATATAATAAAGAGAAGAGCAAAGCCTACATAAAGATAGATATTAAAAGAAAACATCACCAATCAGGGGAGCATCAACATCTGAATCAACAGCTGCTAGGGAGTTCCAGGGTACAGCCTTCAGAGATGCAATTGGGAAACATCCCAGGCAAAGCATCCTTTCTGTGGTGAAACTCCAAGTTGCTGCTCAATGCTAGGGACTTTTAAGGGGGTCCCAGACAAAGATGGCACACTGACAATAGGCTTATATAAGCTTTTTGGCACCTAACCAGGAAATGTGAAGAGTACACACATGACCATTTGACAAGTACATGCATGACCTGGGAAGAGTGGAGGCCAAGGTTGAACCTCTGAACAGGTAGCCAACCCTCCCAGGAGTCAAACTCCAGGAATGGCTAGTTCCTAGAGGGAGTATCTGGCACACTCAAAGACAACCAAGTTCATGCAAAGATGATGGGGGACCTTGTTTGGGGGAACCAGCATATGGCCTTGCCCAGAATCAGAATGGGTATTAACCCTTAATGTGGTTAGATTTATCTAATTCTGAGAGCAGGAGGTTGAGGTCCCCCATTATTATAGTTTTGCTGTCTATGGCACCATGTAATTTGTTTAGTCCCCAAGAGAATTTGGATGCAATATATCACTTGGTACATATCCACTTTGCAATTATAAACCTTCATTGCCCATAGTGCTTTTTAAGAAAATGTAATTTCCTTTCTTATCCCTTTTAATGGGATCTATTTTTGCTTTTGCTCTGTCTGAGTTCAGGATTGCTATACCTGATTTTTTTTTAACTTCTGCAGAAGCATCATATATTTTTCTCTAGTCTTTTTACTTTTACCATGTGTGTATCTCTCTGCTTCAAATATATTTCTTGTAAACAACATATTGTAGGAGTCTAGTTTTTAATCCATTCTGTCATCTACTTTCATTTTATGGGAGAGTTCATCCCTTTCACATTTACAGTTAAGATGATTAATTCTGTATTTCCCTCTGTTCTTCCCCTTCTCCTTTCCTCTTATCCTTCCTCATCAGTGTTTTGCTCCCTTTCCCCTTTAACTTTTTCTTTTAAATTTTAACTTTTCACTTTTCTTTCACTTTTGCCTTCACTTTTCTTTTTATCAGTCCCTTCTTCCTCTTTCTCCATCCCCCCTTCTTACCTGTAGATCCGGATAGATTTTTTTAAACAGAATTTGGAATATATGTTTTTCCCCTCTCTGAGCCAATTCTATTGAGAGAAGTATTTACTTAATGTTCTTTCCCTCTTCTATACTTTGTACCTCTTCAGCTGGCTTATTTATCCACTAAGAAGCCTAGACATCTCCTAGTATAGTCATTCTTTTCATGTCTTTATTATTTTAATCCTGCCTTATACCTATATAACTCCTCTGTCAAAATATACTCCTTTTATCTGTAGTAATTCTGATAGAATTACTTTTCTCAAAGGTGGGTAGATTGATTAGCAACATTGTCTTATAGTCACTAGCTATTCTCTCTTCTGGCTCATTGGAAATATACTTCTCAAAAATCATAAATCACATCAAATTATAATCTATACCACCCCCTCTTTTCAGCTACTCTCCATGGACAGATAATCCTCATGATCCAAATCATTATGCAAAACCAAATGGACCATTTGTACCCTTCCATCCAAGCACACTCTCTTCAATTGTAGCCGAGGTAGCAAGCAACATAAAATCACTTCATGATCTTTTCATTTCCAGTCCATCAAAGTACACCCTCTCCCTCTGTCTTATAGTACTCCAAGCATAGCCATACAACCCTCCCCAACCAAATATCAGGTACACTCTCTCTCCTTCTGTCCCTTTATCACTCCAACAATAGCACTGCAATCCATTCTCTCCCTCTGCTCCTATAGTACTTTGACTATAGTGCTAAAACCCTTAGTAACTAATGTGAAGAATAAGGCAAGATCACCTCTTGATCTGTTTGTCCAACCCTTCTAAATACACTTCTATCCTCATTCCCTATTGTACTACAATCCTCTTTAACTAAAGTATCTAGTAAAGTAAGATCATTTCATAATTTAAATAAGAAAACAATAGGAAATGCCACCCTCATACCCAATATCATTCTATGTTTCATTAATACCCATATCCCTAAAGTATAATCTCTTCAATTATATTCAACCCTTTAACTATCCTAAGAGAAATACAAGTCTCAAAAGTTACAATTGTTATCTTCCCTTGTAGGGATGTATACAGTTTAATGTTCTTGACTAGTGTTTTTTTCCCCCTTTCCATTTACCTTTTATGCATTTCTTGTCTTGTATTTTAAGATCAAATTATCCATTCAGTTCTGGTCTTATTATCAGAAAATTTTGGAAGTCATCTATTTCACTGAAAATCCATCTTTTCCCCTGACAGAATATTGAATTTTCCTGGGTAGATAATTCTTGGTTGTAATCCAAGGTCTTTTGTCTCAGAAATATTCTAAGCTAAGCCTCTAATCCTTTAATAAATAAACTGATAAGTCCTGTGTAACTTTGGTTGTGCTACTTTTGTATTTAAATTGCTTCTTTTTGGCTGCTTGGTGTATCTCCTTTAGTTGAGAGTTTTGGAATTTGACTTTGATATTCCTTGGAGTTTTTCTTCCTTTCTTTCTGGAGGTGTTCTGTTTATTCTTTCAACTTTTTTTGTCAATTTTTTCAATTTTTGTCTTCTTGATCTGGTATATTAGGACAGTTTTTTCCATGGTAATTTCCTGAATGATGTTTTCCAAACTTTTTTTTTTAATCTAGGCTTTCAGATAGGCCAGTAATTTGTAAATTATCTCTTCTGGATCTACTTTTCCAGGTCATTTATTTTTTCATAAAAGGTGCTTTCCATTTTCTTTATTTTTTTCAGCCTTTTGAATTTGTGCAATTTTGGTACTTCATAGAGTCTTTCTATTTGTCCAATTCTAATTATTAATGTACAGTTAACTTTCATGTTACCTTTTCCAGTTGGTTAATTTTACTTTTAAATAAGTCATTTTTCTTTTATAGTTCTTTAATTTTATTTTCTGATGAGTTACATTCTTTTTTCAGTTGACATTTTTTCTTTTACAGGAGTTGATTTTTTCAGTCGATTTTAATAATTCTCCTGCATGACACTCAATTCCTTTTTCCATTTCTCTTTGAGTTTTTAAAATCTTTTTAAGCTCTTCCATGAGCTTTGGGATTCAAGTCCAATTCATAAACTTCTTTACGACTTCTCATGTAGAAAGCATTTGTAATGCTTTCTTTTTCTGAGATGGAGTTCTCATCATCTCTATCTGAGTAGAAGATTTCTATGGTTAACACTCTTTGGGGGGAGGGGTTGCTCCTTTTGATAGTAGAGCTGTACTCTTGGAGTATAGGGAATGTAGTACCAAGTGTTTTTGTGTGTGTCTGTGTGTGTGAGTGAGTTGAGGCTAAAATCTGGTTCCTAGGTTATTACGTTCCAGAGTATTGCCTTTGCAATCCAGGCATTGCTTATGCAAAGGTTTGGTTCCTCCTTTTTGCCCAGTCTTTGCCTATGCAGTGTGGTTTGTCCTATCTGTTGCCCCAGTCTTTCCAGGGTTCAAACTTTGGGTGTGAAATCCTCCCCCTGATCTGCTATCTAGCTGAGCATGGCTCCAGCCTGCTATCTAGCTGAGCCAAGAGACCTGGGCTGCCCTGTGACTAGAAACCTCTTGCTGGTTTTCCTGCTTTCCTGCATAGTTGGGCTATATTTCCCCATATGATACAATTAAATCTCATAGGTCATATTCATATTTTCTCGATCACTTTCTTAAATATAGTCAATTAGTAAAACAGTAAGTTAAAAAAAATAAACCTCACAGTCCTCCATTCTTAAGATGATCTCTTAACTCTTAATCTATAGTCCCATGAACTTGGGGCTTTGTTTTGGAGAAACTCTGGCTTCTACCCTTTCTTTGGCCTAAATCTTTCCCATCTAAGATTCCTTTTTCCAAGTCTTATTTCATCCAGTGACTTTGTTGTGGCATTGAAAAAACAACCCCAGTCTCTCTTAGGCTCATTGTTTTAGTATGTTCTAGTCTGGATGATCATCTTTGAGGGTCCCTTTAATTATAAAAATATAGGGATTCCTGGGCCTCATTAGTAGGTTGATTTAACAGGGAAGGTCAGCTATTTTTACACTGACCTGATGATATAGTTGAACTGCCTAAACGCTTTGGAATGCCAAATAAGAATTTCCCAGTAGAAGGAATGTGGATCTGGAGTCTGAAGACCTGGGTTCAAATCCTGTATCTTTGTCAAATTGACTTTGAGCAAACCTGTCTTTGTTTTAGGTATTTGTCAAATTAGGGTTGGACAAGAAGATTTCCAAAGTCTCTTCCAGTTCTATATTTTTTATTTTAATTTGGTCTTAATACAATTTCATTTTGAAATATATATTACCAGAATCTACAAATTCTGATTCAGGCATTTTAAGGGACTATAGCATGTATAGTATACCATCAGAATAGAGGGGATTGGGAATATGTGGAAACAAAAAATAGGAAATTAAATCTGCCTTCCTGAGAGAAAACAACTGTAAAATAAATGCAGATATGTGATCATACATAACTTCAATTGTGATGTTAGATGGGAAAATGTAATTAGCATCGAATGATATTTTCACATAACCCTTTTTCCATATCCATTATGTTCCCTAAAATACAGTCTGAAAAATACCATGTAACTCTAACTCTACTTCTTTTATGGAAACTTGACTTTCAAATTAAATCTAAAATCCAGTTTATTATGAGTTTGTTTGTTATACATATAATATAATGAAGTAATTTAATACTTCACTGTTCTGTTACCCACAGTTAATGAAAGCATGGAGAGTCATTAATTGACAACTTCACTGATTTAGAGTGAAAACACAATTATTGTACTCATACCTTTTAATGAAAGAAACTAAGTTCTACTGATAATTTGGCTATTTATTTCACAAGGCAAAACAAGTAAATCCAGGGACTCTGACTAGATAACCATAGCTATGCACTGCCAGGCCATTTTTAAGCCTAGCTATTGACAATTTTTATGTTCTTAACTATCCCATGAGATAAGTAAGTGGCAAGTCACACCACTTTGCAAATGAGGCAGTTGAGACTATAAAAGCATGACTACCTAGCTATTAGAGCAAATTAAAGTGAGGAAAACCAGATCGAAGTTCTATGTCCATGATTCTCTTCATGAATATAATAGACTGTAAATAAGTAGTATTCACATGTGATGAAATCTGAGGCCTGATTTTTGAGAATTATTGTTGTTTACTCAGATTACACACAATTTGAGTGGAAAAGGCGAATAAAATTTGGGCATCTTGACCTGAGCCCAGAATGAGAAAATACCCAACATGTACATCTAAGGATGTCTAGCCATCTATCATGTTTTGTGCAATATTGAGAAGGAGTACTATTCTCTTAAGTCTTCTAGCACAAATTCAAGTCTTTCATTTGTGAGATTCCAGAAAGTCTACAGAGATCTCATGTGCTCATCAGAGCTAGTCACAGTGTCCAAGTGATGTTAGCTTTCCTAGTTCACAATTTTTAAAATCCCATTTGTCTTAACTGTTTATGGAACTGAGATAAAACTGTATACTACCACTGTGGTACCACTATGGATTTTCTTGGATAATTACATACATACATCATATTTTTTGAAGTCTCAAAGGTATGAAAAAGACACTTGCCAATAATCAAATGAATGAATGTATAGTTTTCAGTAATTGTATAGATAATAGCTTAAATTATGGTATAAATTGATAGTGCCCTGTAGTTAATTTTTTTCCATAATAAATTACCTTTAAAGACTATTCCCTAACTAGGTAAAGCATATATTCCCAAGAGAATTACTCTAAAAATACGAAGTATCTATTTAGTGACTACTAATAAAGTGATACACATACATTCTTGTTTAACAATTCTTACTTTCATTCTTTCATAAGAATCAATTTTGGATAGTGGATGTAATACTGGACCTTCAATTAGGAAATCCCGGCTTCAAATTCTGATTATGGAATCAGAGGATTTAGGTCCAGATCCCATTTCTGAGGATTGTTACTATTCTTACCATGAGAAAATCCACTTAAACTCGATCTGTTAACTGATTTTTGAAATAAAGGATTTGGAGTGGGTGACTTCTGTGGCCCTTTCAACTCCAAGTTCTGAATGATTTCTGATGGTTAACCTCTGAAGTCCTAGGGCAACTCATTGTTACTTTTCTTCTAAATCAAAGATTCAGTTTGCAGTCTATATAAGTGAAGAAAACTCCCCATACTGAGAGTTTCCTCAAAATAATAAGATCTCACCTCTCTCAAATTAAAAATAAAATTGTTAAAAAAATGTTTCTTTTAAGTCAATTACCAAAACTCACTAAGTACTACTCTTTAAAGCCATTACCAAAGGTGAGTAACTTATTCAGAAATATTTTCAGTTTCTAGAAACATGACAGATTGTACCAAATAGGGGCTCTTTACTTGAGGATATATTGGTGTGGATTACTGGTGGAGTGGTCTCTGAATTTGTATGGGAGAAAAATTACATCTTTGTTTCCACTAACTTCTCTCTGGGCTTTTTCTTTTCAATCAATTATAAATTCATTCAGCAAATATTCTGAGAAGAGGTCCATATGCTTCACAATACTGGCAAAGGATCCAAAAAAAGATTGAGAAAACTTCTACTCCACCTGTAACATTCCTGTTTCATGATTGCTCCCTTCTTTAGGACATTCAAATATTAAAGCCTTTCTTAGCCATGGTGGCTTGAATAGCATTTTTGAAACTATGTACCATGGAGTCCCTGTGGTGGGTATTCCACTCTTTGGAGACCATTATGATACAATGATCCGAGTCCAAGCAAAAGGCATGGGGATATTGCTGGATTGGAAGTCAATGACTGAACAGGATTTATATGAAGCTATGGTGAAAGTTATTAATGATCCCAGGTAAGAAATATTTCCTGACTTAATTTATTATTAAAAAATATGAAACATATAAGGATGAAAGGTTTTTAAATCTCTGTGCATGTTCTCTTCCTTCAAACATAATATGGAAAAGAATTTCAAACATATAGCATCCATATTGTTTGTTTAGAAGTTGCCAAATTTGCTCCCAGTATCAGAGCAATATGCCTGTCTTGGCCCTTCCATGTCAGTTTACTGAAGCTGCTTGATACATTCCACGTTGACCAACTGCTAATCTCTCCACCAACTCCCTACTCAAAAGGGGCAGATTCTTTATTGCACCTGGCATTCAGAGTGGTTACATGCATTATGGTATGAAGGGAAGACTGAGGTTCTAACTTGGTACTACTTTCTTTCAGCAGAGATAGTAATAAGAGAAGCTACACTACATTCAAGACTAAGCAAGGATGTCTTTTACCTTTGGGCCTATGATAATAATTTGCTCTAGATGATTCCCAAATGAGTCCCTTTCTTGCTATTCTGTATAGCATTCTTATTAAGGTCCTGATTCCAACTTACATGTTGGCTCTGATTTTCCAAAGGATTTTTAATCCAGATTTTGCATGATCAAATGTAGTCTGTTGTAGGCATCTTTCTCTATGCCATAGGCTTACTTAGAAGTTAAAGGTGATGCCTCTGAGACAGAACTAATTCTGTAGTTTTGGAAGAAGAACTAATTAATGAGAATCTTCATTGTCAGTAAGCCCAACTGAACCCTACTCTACCAGGTAAGTCTAGAAACATCTGTTGTTTGCCCTTTGTTCTTGTAGAACATCATCAGGGAAGTGATGCTATAACAAGTACTTGATATGAATTTGAGTGAAGGGGAGCTATGCTAAGTCACCAGCCTCATTTTCTCCTCCAGAGTCATCTGGGTCAAGTGATCAGATATGAATTAGAAAGACTGGAGGCCCTAGAGGTGAGGCAATCTGGGTGACTTGCCCCAAGTCACACAGCTAATAAGTATCAAGTATCTGAGGCCAAATTTGAACTCAGATCCTCTTGATTCCAGGGCTTTATTTGCAGAGCAAAGGTATGAATGGCTAAAGTCCTAAATAAAGTAGTTTTTAACAATCCCATCTACATTCCCTTTCCTTTTGACATCTGACTTTGAAACAAATGTGACCTTTTCTACAATGAAGAATTTTATGAACAATATGTAAATTTTAAAACTGTGTGATAAAGTACATTTACTGGGTAACGAGAGAGTCTAGTGTATTTGAAAATTTGAGTCTTTGGACCAGAGGGTTTTTGTGCTCACTTCCCAGTGGATGAAACTCTTGAGATTGGAGTTTCCTAGCATGGAACTTCTCCACTTCCAGAGTAAAAGGAGAAAACACTAGATTCTTATCAGCTTATTGTGGGGGGGGTGTTTCAATGTGGAGGTAATTTTCAAGTAAATAACAACTTTCAAGTCCAAGACTGAGCCAGGCCTCAGAAAGTGGCTAAGAAATAAAGAGGCTGATATAATTTTTTATCATCAGAGAGAGTTACTCTGACAAACTGGGTTGATCATTGTACCATCCACGAATTTTCCATCCACTGAATCAGCCAAGAATTGATTAAGTACCTGCTATAATCAAGACAGTTTACTAGGTGTTGGGCATACAGAAGCTTAAATGAAACATTCTTTGTCCTCAGAGAATAAGCTAACGTTCTACTATAGTTGGTTTCAGGGTTGTCCCAAAGCCACTGCAACAGTTTGGGACAGGCATGACCCAAGTGACTTGGTGATATATAGATGAAGAAACATCTAACAAGAGACTGGTCTTCTCATGGTCTTATCTGAACAAATAGATGTTTGCAAGGTTTTTGATTGTTAATGTTTTTGGCAAGACAGTAGGATTAAGTGACTTGCCCAGGTTCACACAACTAGTATCAAATGTCTGAATATGGATTTGAACTCCAGTCCTCCTGACGCCAGGGCCAGTGCTCTATCCATTGCACCATTGCAAGCCACTGCTTGCATTCTTAATATAGCTTTATAAGTTTAAAAAAGAATTTATGATTTGTGAGAGCTGAGGGGGGGGGGATCATTAATCCAAGTAGCTTGTACTGTAGTACCTTATTTTACAGATAGGCATCTTGGCAATAGCAGTTAGATAAGCTGGATTCTCTGACATATTGATTATGTGACCCTGGCAAATGACTTATCTCAGGGTTCCAGACTCTAAATTGCATAGAAAGTACCAATCCAAATTGGTAGAGGGAACTGCTTCACCTGAAAGTGCCCTATGCTAATGAAAGCACAGGTCCAGTTGATCAGCCCTGTTTTATAGATGAAAACAGGTTTAAACAGGGATCAAATTGCCCAGGCTTATGACATCCTCTCTTTCATCCATCTTGTGACCAAACATCATGCCTCCTGAAAGGAGATCCTACTGAAACTCTTTATAAATGTATCTTAGTTATATTTTCTCATAATGAGATTTAAATTGTATTTGAGGGTGAATTTTATTGTTGTTATTTACAAATAAATGATTAAAATGTATTTTCTAGGTCACTGGTGTCCCAGTTTAACATTGATAGAATGATCTTTCTCTCATATGAACATTTATTGACCACAAAATTTTGTAATAGGAAATTTCTATTCCTCTTTAATTATCCCATTAAAATATTATTAAGTTACAGAGGAAAGGTTTAGAGTTTGAAGACTCAGATGACATCATTTTCTGCTATTATATCTTTTAGAATAGTTAAACCTTATTATAGTATGATTATATTATTAGAGTAAGGGTGGCTTAGTGGATAGAGAACTGATCTTAGTCAGGAAGATGTAGATTCAAGCCATGCCTCTGACACATACTAGGCTGTGGTTAACTCTGAATAACTTATTTAACTTCTCACTTTCTTGTGCAGCTCTATGTGTACGCCTTTCAGAGAAAGAGATTATCTGCTTTGGCAGAAGAGGTTTCCTCCTTAGGAATTCTCATGTTGATAAAATCTCAGGTCTGGTCAATAAATACTAAATGCCTACTATATACCAGTCACTGGGCTATGTGAAGAGGATACAAAAAAAAAAAAATAGAAACCCTTTATAAGCTAATTGAGAGACAATATGCAAGTAAACATATAAAGTAAACGAGATATAGAATGCAAGATAGCCTGCCTGGTGGCAAGAGATGAAGTGTCTTGTTCGTGGAACAGCCAGGAGGCCAGTGTCACTGGATGAAAGAGCATGTGTCAGGGAGTAAGAGGTGGGGAGACTGGAAAGGTGTAGGAGTAGAAGTGCAATTATGGAGAACTTTGAATGTGAAATAGAGTTTTTTATTTGATCCTAGAGTTGATTATTAGCTATTGAAGTTTATGGGGGGAAGGGAGAATAAGTTGGAGATGAGGGGTATTGACATGGACAGACCTATGTTTTAGAAAAAATATCACTGGAGATTGGATTGAAGTAATTCAGGTGTGAGATGATTAGCATCTGTGAGAGGAGAGAAGGGGAGAAATTAGATTAGATCAGGGAGGGGGTAGAAGGAAATGATGACTTTTAGGTTGTGAGGCTGAAGGACTGGGAGGATGATGCTGCCCTCCACAGTGATAAGGAAGTTAGGAGGGGGGGAATATTTGAGATATCTGAAATGAATTTGGAGATGCATGATTGGAGGGCATCAAAGAGTTTGAAGAAGGTTAGGCAGATTTGAGAGTCATCATCACAGAGATGGTATAATAATGTATTCATAGGAATTGCAATGAGAGGTTGAAGAGAATAAAGACTGAAAAAAGGTCTTTGGATTTGGTAACCAAGATCATTGGTAAATTTGGAGAGAAATATCCAATGGAATCATAAGATATGAAGTCAGATTTTAAGTAGCTAAGAAGAGAATGGAGACTATGGTAGATGGGATCTTTTCAAGGAGCATTAGCAACAAAGGGCAGCAGAAATAGCCAGGATGGAAGGTTCAAGTGACATGTTTTTTTGGTGTTTTTTTCTTTTTTTTTTTTTTCAGTAAGAGGAAGACGTGTATTTGTAGACTGTTGAGAATAAGCCGGTAGAGAGGGAGAGACTGGAAATAAATGACAAAATGGGTACAAACAAATAATTCACAACAATTAAAAAATTGTCATGAGAATATTGTGAATAAGTAAGTTAGGCATGTTAAGAAGTTATCTCCCACCTTGAAATATCCAGAATTACAGACAAGCCAAGAAACCTATTAAGGGACCACTCACTTGTTATCTTAGTGTATGTACTACAGCTGGACTTGTTTGAACACTTTTTTGTTAGACAGAATATCATAATTGTTCCCTCTGCAAATAATGTATCTACAGAATGAGTCTTCATCCTGTTTTATCCTCTTCTCCCACACATGGTATACACATTGCTCAACTAGACAAATTTATATTATCAACATGAGAATTCCTAAGGAGGAAACCTCTTTTGCCAAGGCAGACAGTCTCCTTCTCTGAAAGTTGTACACATAGAGTTGCACAAGAAATTGAGAAGTTAAATAAGTTACACAGGGTTAACCACAGCCTAGTATTTGTCAGAGGCATGGCTTGAATCTACGTCTTCCTGACTAAGATCAGTTCTCCATCCAATAAGCCACCTTTACTCTCATAATCATATGATCATGAATTATATAATCATGAGTCATATATATAATACATCAATACAATACATACGGTCATGAATCATATGTATCAAATTTATATTCTCTATTATCCATTCAAGGATGTGGGATATTAACGTTTTAAACATTGTTTTCTTCTCACTTATTACCACTTAGCTATCGTGCACGTGCGCAGAAGTTATCAGAAATTCACAAGGATCAACCTAGTCACCCTGTTAATCGAACTGTTTATTGGATTGATTACATTCTCCGTCATAATGGAGCACACCACCTACGGGCTGCTGTCCACCGCATCTCTTTCTCTCAGTATTTTTTACTGGATATCTTCTTTGTATTGTCACTGGGTGCTGCCTTACTTTACTTCATTTTGTCAAGGATGGTCAAATTCACCTACAAACAAAGCACATGTCTCTGGTCTAGAAATGAGCATAGCGCTATTAATGGACATTACCACAATGGAATCCCCAATGGCAAGTATAAAAGAAATGGCCACATTAAACATGAGAAGAAGGTGAAATGAGCCAACCTACCTGCATTATTTTGAGGAATCAGTTCAATAGTTGAATTTTTATCACTGTAACTTAGTCTAACAGCTACTTAAAGAAAAACCTCAGTAAACAATTCTAACACCTCCCTTATATATTCTTACAGGATGAAATTCTACGGAACTAAGATGTCTTAAAAACAAAAAAGCACAAACCTAAAATGCAAAAAAATGTATTTTATTCTTAATACTGATGCAGAGAGGTTATTTTGGCACTGAAATTTTTAGCAGCCTTAATTTTTTGAAGCAATTAAATGATCCTAAGAGTTCTTAGTTTTAAAACCAGAATGTGTATGACCAGGTAAGAAATTTTCTGTCCTCAAAAAAAGTTTCTTTAAGTTTAGTTTTTTTTTAAAATGCTTATATTTTACTTCAGAGAATTTCACCTAAATGCATATTAAATTTGTTGAAGTGTCATAACTCTTCTAAAAATGAGATTGAGAATAGGGCCATGATCCCAGAATATTCGGCACCCAGAAATTTAAACTTAGAATACTATTATGAAAGAATGTTTTCTCCCTAAACTGAGCACTGAAGGAGAAGAGGAAGTAGCAATGATCTTTTTACTATATATGAATTCTATTGACTTCTGCTATTGAAAGTGTGAAATTAAGTGAGGGTACAGATGATTGTCACATAAGAGATGTACACATGTTTTGTTTTCTTCTTGTGTTTTCCATTTACCAATAACTTCCCTCTGGACAAATTTTATGGGTTTAAAAAGAATTATTTTCAAAAAAGAACATAGACATGTTGAAAGTACATGATTAAAAAAGAAATGAAGCTCTGACAACAGCATCCTTACAGAAGGTTTGACCTTACATACATAGCATTGTGAAAGGGGGTTTCTCTCTTCCTGTCTTTCTCCATTCCTTCTTTTCTTCCTTCCTCTCTCTCTCTCTCTCTCTTTTATATTTTCTTTTTTTTTTCTTTTGGAGGGGCAGGGAATTGGTATACAAAAATATTTCAAATGTTTCCTATAATAGGATATTTATACCTAAAATTTGTTCCATTTGAACAATTCTGTATTGAAGAGAGGAAAAAATGTAAGCATCTTCTTTGCTCTTTGGTTTGGGGCACACTATCTTAATTACATCATTGCCAATATTTCATGCTCTCAAAACAGGACAAGCAGTTCTCTTAATTGGGAACTGATTTTTGACAAGATTTAAAATTAAATCCTAAGTACCATACATAAACCCCACAGAGATAATGTCTTTTCTTTTCCCAACATGATCTTCATCACCCCCTTCTTCTGGCAGTCTCTTTCAATGATTATGACTGACCTGGGACATCAACAGTATTGAATTGAGAACAGGGCAGAATAAAAGCAAAACTATCCAACATGCAGAAATCATCAAAGTCAGCAACTATATGTTTATTTTTGTGTCATTCTGTTTACTTGGTGTTTGCACTATAGATGCTGAGTGTATGCTTTATTTAAATATAGTTTTAAATCCCATGTCTCACCAAGGGAAGGGAATGGAACCATTTATCTAGTATTGTTCACTAACATGGGAAATGTTTTGAAAATTAGATAAGAGTATGGAAGAATTATCGTCATACACAGTGACGTGATATTTCATTACCAATCCACCAGGAGCCACCTTCCCATTGTGCAAGTTCATGTCACAAATAAGTTTCTGATGTACAGTGCAGACAAGTATGCTGCTTTCTGAATACTTGAAGAAATGGTGTTATAAATAAGCCTATTTGCTATGCTTTTTATCTTTTTTCCTTTTCTACATTCTTAGCATGATGGGACAATTAAAAGAACATGCTTCAGCAGAGGCAATGATTGGTGTGGTGGTAATAGGACTTAGAGTGTATGAATGAGCTGGTTTTACTGTTTTGGGTATTGAAGAAAGTAGCTAGTACAAGCACTGACCGGATGATTAAGTCTAAATTAATCTCCACTGTGATAAAACAAACAACTTAAACAATAAACATGAATTTAATAGAAAAAATGTTGTTGGTAATATGTTTTTATTTGGATGTTATTTCATAGAATTATGTGCATCCACTCCACTCTCTTCTTGCTCTCTAGATTCTCTATATATGCAAGCAGGAGTACAATTTACCTCTGCATCATGCATTGTATCTGAGGTAATTTTTGCCCTCATAAAATTGGGGGCAGATAAATGTCAAAAGACATGAACACACTTTTATATCAGAGCATCACAGAAGAAAACTACCAGGCACGGGTTTGTACTCAGCAGTTTTTGTTTCTTCATACTGATTGTTGGTTGGCTTCAATAATAGGAGTGATGTCAGAATTTGCAGTCTTGTTTTTACTCCAATAAAGTACGATATTCAAGAAGCTTGAGTTGTCTTTCCTTAGAGAAACAAGAGATTCACAAGCAAAAGAATTGTTTTTTTCCCTCCTTGCTATTACAAGGTAGTATGACATGGCAGATAGAGAGCTGTCCTGCAAATCTATGTAACTCGGAGCAAGTCATGGCCAGAGTTCAGCTGGCACCAGCCCTGGAGAGCAGATTGTTAAATTTTCTTTTATAAGGTGTAAATTGCCAAAGACAGTTGCCACTACTAGAAACTGTAAACATTCACCCCTCTGATATTGGCAAACACCAGAAATAAGGATTTGATTTAGTGTTTAGCTTAGTTTAATTTAGTTTAGTTATGGAGAGCCATTTGTTCAGATTTAGCACTATCTCTCTAAAACTGAAGTTTCAGAGAAGGTGCTGATCTATGCTGGAAGAAGGAGTTTCCTTAACTGGAAACAACAACAACAACAACAAAAAGACCAAATAGCTCAGCCCAGAGGTGCAAATGGTCATAGATAAAATAAATAAATTGAATATTTTTTTTTTAGTTTTTTTTGCAAGGTAATGGGGTTAAATGGCTTGCCCAAGGCCACACAGCTAGGTAATTATTAAGTGTCTGAGGCTGTATTTGAACCCGGGTACTCTTGATTCCAGTGCTCTATCCACTGCACCACCTAGCTGCTTCCACAGCTAAACATTCAACAATTAACACTTGAAAGTTGATTAGAGCTAGACCCAGTACAGCCCTGCTGTGGGTCAAAAATAAGGGGTTAAGAGGTGTGCGTTTCTCACCCTTCTAGATGGTAGAGGGCAAGAGAGGGAAGGAGGGATTTAAAAGTATTTAATCTTCCCCCACTTATTTTCTCTTTCACTGTTATAGCCTGGGTCTTTGGGCTCACATGAACTTCTGCATTATTTAAGCCTAGACCAAGTTTTACTCTTGTTGTTTTTTTTCAAAATTGCTTTCTTACTTAGCATGAAAGTTCTGTTGCTAATTCATTTTGTGATGTTGAGACAAGTCATATCCTTTCCCTGGGCTATAATTTTCTAGTCTTTAAAAGCAAGAATTTTGGATTAGATGAATTCTTTGGACCCTTTCAGCATTCAGTAAGAAATGAATGATAGTCATTTTATTTATAATCACCCCCAATTGGATATTCCAAGAGTTTTGCATACATGTCCTGTAAAGTACAGGGATGAGTCCAGTAAAAGATTTCTCAGACTTTTAGTTTCAGGCAGAAACGTCTTAACTCAGTCAGTTGCTATTTACTCACCTAGCATGAGCAACCTCAGGCTGGTTTTGGGAATTATTTTCTGTTATTATAATAATAAACAGTTATATAATACTTTGAGTTTAGGAAATGCTTCTAAAAATATTAACTCACTTTATCCTTAAAACAACCCTGAGAATTAGATAATATCATTTACACTTTATAGAGGAGGAAAACTAAGGCCACACAGTTGGTAAAGTGCCTGAGTCTGGATTTGAATTCAGACCTTTTGATTCCAGGACTAATACAATGTCATTACCCTATTCCAGTATTACTTTATGGAAAAATTCATTAGGGAGAAAATACTACAAAGTTTATTTAATGTTTAATTAATTTATTTTTCGATTGATTAATATTTATTTCCTCTCCATCCTACTTACTCTATCCTGACTGAAAAAAAGAAAAGCAAAACTTTATATACATAGTCAAAAAAATTTCCTACATTGACCATTTTTCAAAAAAATATCTTGCTCATCCTGCATACATGAAATCTACTGGTGAAGAGAAAAGTAGTATTCTGTATCCTTGGTCCTCTGGAATCATGGTAGGTCAGAGTTCTTAAGTCTTTCAAAGTTGTGATTTATTTCATAGGATTTCACATAAAAATTTTTTGTTTTTGTTTAATCACATTGAATACAGATAAATGATAATTGACTTAAAATAAGAAGCAGCAAATATTTTTTTCAAGTAATTCCAGGTTGATTTCCTGAAAAATGTAACTTTATTATTTTGACTATCTTTTAAATTTGTTTCCCTTTTTAGAAGTGAAGAATTTTATATCTCATTTCTGTATGTGAAAATAATGATTAAACTTGCCTGTTGGCCTTTTGTCACCTCCAAACTAAGTACTCAAAATCTTAAAATTCATTCTCTCAACTTTGAAGATAAACAATTTTGAGGTGAATGTATGGAACAAAGGACAGAAGGACTCAAGGGCTAAGCCAATATTCAACTTTATTTTTAATTTAGTTCATGAATCATACATTTATGTATTCTATCAAGTATAAAATCACATATGGACGTAAGTATTTGTAAATAGGCTAATGCTCCCCAATTTATCCTTGGCTACTTTTGAGTTCTTAAGCAAACTCTTAAGCTTTCTAAATTCTGTTGCCAAAAGTTTTCATGTAGTTACTAAAGATTGTTCCTTTCTGAAAAATTTTTGGGATCCAGAAGTGATTGTTTGACTAAGAATATAAAATTTGGGGGAGGCAGTTGTTGATTTAAAATCTGTTCTTCTAATTTCCTTATATTGACCAATTAAGAAAAATAATATTTTTAATCTGATGGCAATACACATTGGAGGCAAAATCCTGAAAGAGCTAAATTGGAAAGATGAGAGATAGACAAAAGGAGATTAGATGCCAATAATAGAAACCACCAAAATATAGAAAAACTATATAAATCCATTTTATCACCATTTTACTTCACTCAGGGATTGAAGAGACCTAATTTAAGAATAAATTGCTGTCTTACTATCTCAAAAAGAACTTGGTATAAATCAGTCTGCACAATTACTGTTTTGTCAAATTATCTATTTTGCTAGAGCCAAATTATGCCAAATCAGAGCCACTGATATAATTATAACAGGATTTTAAAAGAACAACAAAGAAAATATGAAAAAATAGCTGCACTTTTACAAAAATACAATTAATTAAGCAGTGATGATTGTGATAGTGAAAGTACGAAAGGTTTAAAAATATTTCATTCCTCATTCTAAATATGCCATTTATTTTTTTAATGCAAACTTATTGGTCCACTATTGCTTATTCTACTTTTAAAAGGCAAAATTGCTGGAATTAAAAACACCTTCTACATTTTAAATAGTGATATCCCCTGATTCAAGAGTCCAGTTCCTCAGGCCCAATTCCTCCTCCTTTGGGCCAAACTCACATTGAAGGTAGTGTCAATCTCATCTATATGTACAAGAAATCAAGGGGACAATGTAAACTTATATTTGAAACTCTTTACTCTAGAAGGTAAGTGAACTTGTCAGAAAAATATTGCTATTTTATGCATTGTGAATGATGTCCTCTAGACTATTATAAGTTAGAGAAGATTGTATTTTTATTTCCTGGATTATTCCTGATCATACATGATTTTTTTCCCTTAGATCTCTAGTTTTGACTTGATACTAAAGTTATTTGAAAAGTATTTTAAAGTCTATTCTCTTCATTTAGTGACTACACCTGTGTGGGGGGGGAAAGGGGAGAGAGATCTTTGAGGAAAAGCTGACTTCTGTTAATGTCATCACATTAAATATAAAAAATTGTAATCATATTCGTGGATATGCACCATCACACTTTATAATCTTACTTGACTCTAGGTGTATTGATATGTAGTAAAAGAAGAGGTATTTTTACAAACCCTTGACTGTCAAATCTAAAAAAAAATTCTGAGTCTACCTTTTGCATATAATGGGAAGAATTCACCCTGCATTGATAAGTAATTCCACAGTACTAGAAGCTCACATATGCCAAGGTAGGCAATCTCTTAATTCTCTGGCCTAACTTCTAGAAAAGTAAAATGCTAATGGAATATTAGGGTAGAATTTCCAGGTTATATGATTTTTTTTTCAGAAGTAGTGTTTAGCCACATAATAGATTTCTTTTCCAAAGAGCCCAGGAAATGGAAAACCAATCATAAAACCAATGGTAGAAGAAAGTCCTTAACTTAGCCACATAATAGATTTCTTTTCCAAAGAGCCCAGGAAATGGAAAACCAATCATAAAACCAATGGTAGAAGAAAGTCCTTAACTTAGCCACATAATAGATTTCTTTTCCAAAGAGCCCAGGAAATGGAAAACCAATCATAAAACCAATGGTAGAAGAAAGTCCTTAGGAGAACACTGTGAAAAGATGTCTCTCCCTCAGAGCAATGTTATCTCAACCCAGATGGTCTAAAGAGGAAATCTTTGCTCACATGAGAAGAGAGCCCCATGAGCTGGGAGAAAAGGCCATGTGTCCTTGAGAACCACTAGCACCAGCAGTTGCTTCAAACCTCTCAGCAATCCTTTCCCATCAGAGGAGAAAGGGTCCAGGTTCAAAAAGTATCACCACTCAAGATCCCAGTCTCCAGAATCTCCTATGTCCCATTTCCTGTAGGATAGATCTTTTCCAGGGTTCGTTTTCCAGCCTCTATCACTAGTCCCAACAGAAAAGGAGCCAGACCCTTGAAGACATCAAAGCGAAAGCTCAGCTGACCAAAGCCCAGCGTGGCAGCTGCCATGGCCATTGCCACTGCCACCACCGCATCAGCTTCCTCTGGGATGGGGGTACCATCCCAGGTCCTGGCCCCATAGGGGGAGAAGGAACAGCAGGAAGTGGAGGGGATCCAGGATCAGGTGGAGCCAGTGAAACTGGAAAGGGACACACTGAAACTGCCAGGAATGGAAGCGGGGAGGTATGAGAGAGCTTTTATCTGATGATACGGAGACTCAATCCCAAGTTAAGACCAAGACCCCAGGTCTGGTATCACCTCACAGTGTCTCTAGAGCACAACTACAGCAAAACACCTCCTTACCATCTAGATCTGGAGTCAGTGGAGCATGTCCAAGCAGCCCCTCACTAGTCTTCTCTACCCCCCCCAACATTAGAGAAATTGAAGAATGAAAATCCAGACTCCTCTTTGGGGATGGACAGAGTGATTCCCTATAACCCTTCACAGGTTCCCAGTAACTTCAAACAGGAAAAAGTACCTTCTCCTTCTTCAGTAAGCTCAGCAATGCACAGTAGAGTCTAGAGCTAGTTCTAGGAAGTCCATGAGTGTTGTAGCTGCAGTAGAGACAAAGACAAGTCCCAGTGCTTCTCTGGAGATTGCTCCCTTCCTCTTTGACAACTTTACTGATAGCAAACACTTTAGAAAAGCCTCTGACCCCCCTGACTGGTTTTACTGCAGCACCTACTGTATCAGCTCCATCCTCTAGCACTTTGCCAGCCTCTAGCCTTAAAGATCAAGGAGTTTCATCAAATAAAGGTGGACCCACCACACGGCCAAGGTCTAATATTTCTGCTAATAATCCTTTGGTCACCCAGGTGCTCCAAGGCAAAGATGTTACCTTGGAGCAGATACTGCCTAAGCCTCTCACCAAAGTAGAAATGAAAACTGTTCCATTGGTTACACAGGAAGAGAAAGGTACAGGATCATTACAGGAACTAGTGACAGGGGAAAGTAGTGAGAGACAGTCTCATCTGTTTACACCTCATTTGGAGAAAATCCATCAGAGTAACTGCTTACACCAGGTCCCAAGGACCCTCCATCTCTTCTCAGGAAAGCACCTGAGGGACTCTAATGTTGATCAGTATCCTTGCCAAGAAGGACTCAGTAAGGCAACTCAAGAGCAGCTCCTCCAGATGCTCATTAAAAGGGTCCAGAGACAGAACCTGCTATCAGTCTTGAAGCCCACCCAGTTCAGCCTCACTCCGGTTTCCAATTAGAGGACATCTCTACCAGCCAGAGGTTTATGCAGGGTTTTGCAGGCAGAAGCACATGCAAACCTGCCCTGTCAGGGCACTACTTAATCGACATTTCCACCTATGGCCAGGATTCAGAGAACTTTAAGAGAGCCCAGTCCATGAATTCTGAGGATCTTTTTTGTTTGAACAGCCCTCATGAAGCCTTTAAAGTGGAACATCAGGATTATAAAGGGGCTACAGCAGATGGCAGCAGCAGTAAAGACAAAGATGAGACTAGTGAAGAGAGTACTGATGATGAAGAGGAACAGATTATGGTGAAGGAGGAATCCTTAACTTCCCAGGTTTCTGGTAAGTGGGAAGGAGGCCAGAGAGCCTATAGCAGAGATACCCTTTCTGCATATGACACTAACCAACAAGAATATGAAAGCTGAAGCACAAGCCATAGGTCATGCCACTGTCTTCAAGGAGAATTTCCACCTTTTTCCTTCAGGTCAAGTATTTGATGGAAACACTGGTTAGAGATTTCATTCAGGCAGCACAGGAACAGTGACCCATGCAATAGTAGTCCTGAGCTCTATGCTACTCTTCCTCTCCCCACAGATAGTCCTATATGACAGGCTCTGCTCCTTCCACCGTTGCAAACCCCAAAACTTTATGGAAGCCCACCATAGCAGCTTGGGCCAAGCTATAGAGGCATGATCAATGTCTCTACTTCTGAGGTGGACCACAGTACTACTGTGTCAGGAATGCCTGATTGTAAGCAGGTGTCTAGCAACATGGGGGACGTCATGTCCTTAGTGACAGTCACCACCATTCCTGCTAGCCAGGCAATGAACCCAGCAGCCATGGACAGACCCTGCCTGTGCAGGCCTTCCCTGAACAAAACAGTGTATAAGATTCTCCTTCAAAATACTACTGTAGGTTGAAAGCCGTGATCATGTGCAAAGGCTGTGGTGCCTTTTGCCATGATGATTGCATTGGCCCCTCCAAATTGTGTGCCTTCCTGCCTTGTGATCCGATGAGAGGCAGACAGAGCAGAAAATGAGAGACCTTAGAAAATAAAGAAGTGGGTGGACAAGTATATAGGGAGACAAAAGTTTGTATAGATTCTTTTGAAATCACAGGAAGAAATAACTAATTTTGGTTGTCTTATTCGAGAGATAAATGTTATATAATCAGTAATACAGAATACAGTTTTTGCTTTTTAATGGAAGAGCACCTCGTTGTACAGTTAAGTCTAAGTCAAACAAGACTTTGTGAATTGTGACAAGTTTCACTTATAAAATCATGTGAAAATGTCACATTTTGTTTTAAAATTATTTTTCCAAGTGTTTAGAAGATAATGCTCTACTGTGGGCTCATGTTTTGGTTCCAGTTCACATGACTCAGAAAAGCTGGTTACTCTGGAAAAAGAAAACCACTTCCCTTCCCACCTCTCCCATATAAGTCGGGCTCAGAACAGAAGATAGAGAGGGAAAGGCCAAAGAACATGGCTCTCCATCCTAATGAAGACCTTGAAATTCTGGTTGGAGAAATCACTTGGCCTCCTTGAAGGATTCAGGCATGGGGTATACTTAGTCCCTTGTTCAATTTTGCTAAGACATTAATTTCACAAAGAGCATTGCAAACCTTTTTTTTTCCCCACCAGCTCTGGCCTGCTTTTGTTCTTGATCTCCAGGAAGCTGTGTGGCATCTGAGCACTCTGGTTGTGGATACTTGCCATTTTCCCAACCCCACCCACGTGTCCAGAGACAGCATAGTCTAGGAAAAGTTCAGCCCCTTGGGCCTGGCTGCTGTGACTGGGGTAGGACAGTGATTCCAACAATATTAATAATGAGCACTTAAGTTATTCCTGGAAGCTCTGGAGTAGGTCAGCAGCAGACATTTCAAAAAAAAAAAAGGATAGAACTTGGGCTACATTTTCTTTTGGGTATGTTTGAAATTGTGGGGGCCTCGAAGAGCAAAAAGTTATTCCTTTTTAACACTATCCTTGAAATAGCCTCTCCTTGTTTCCTCAGTCAGACACTCAGTGCTGAGCAGACAGTCCTTAGGGAAGTGACTCATGCCGCAGTTCCAGATTCTGTTAGACTCATACTGGCCTGACAGGACACTGTGGGACATGTACTAGGCTAATAATTTATATATGAATATATTTTTATGATAAAAGTCAAGGCACTTTTCATATTTTTGAAAATACCAATCTCAGTTTCTGTCTGCTCTGAAAAGTCTTAAGAGTAATGATATCTACAAATGAGAAAGGGAGTACAAAACTATAATAGAGATCTGAACCCTGGCTAAATAGAACTAGAAGTTATCATTGGCTTAGTGGACCCAGGACTGCATCCAGAATTATTTCATAAATTAAGAGTGACCTTGATTTGCAAATTGTTGAGCTGAGTACAAGGCCTGATTTCAACTGCATAAAATAGAATTATTAGTGCAACTAACAAATACAAATAGTTAGGTTCAGACTTAATAGTCAGGGTGTAGTATTTCTGAAATCCAAAACTTGTTAGAACGGAAAAGTTGAATTACATTGCAGAATAGGAGCTAGCAAGAGGTATCTATTTGTTTCCTTTCCCTTTTCCCTCAATCTCAATTAAACTCAATCCTACCTCCATACCAAACTTTTTAGGTTTTGTAAGGCAAAAGTGGTTTGCCTAAGGCCACACAGCTAGGTAATTATTAAGTATCTGAGGCTGGATTTGAACTCAGGTACTCCTGACTCCTGGGCCGGTGCTCTATCCACTGTGCCACCAAGCCACGCCCTAATGGTAATTTTTAAGAAGTCTCATAATACATCTATAACATTACAGGTCAACGTGTGTGTGTGTATAATTATAAAATGAAATGAAGCCATAACATGAAGATAGTTCTGTCTTGCACTCCATCTTTTCATTCTGTAATAGAAATTATTGAAGAACTATTTACCTAGATTACTTACAGCTTTTGTTCTTTTTAACTAAGTCTGAAACACAAGAAGTGAAGAATAGGGAAGATCTTTCCTTTCAATTCTACAGGCATTTCAAGGACTTAATCTGGGAACCTACCATTCCCTTATTCTGCCTCCGCTGATACAAAGAGGTCCTTCCCCCCAAGGAACTTAATGTTACACTGAATGATACTTTTAGCAATTTTTATTGGTAGTACCAGAGGCCAAAGAGTTTTTTAACTGAAAAAAAAAAAAAACTTTAGAGATAATTAAATTAAATCAGCTCAGTTTAAATGGAAAAAGATCCAGAGTTTGAGACTAGGTTCTAAATCAAATGGAGAGCCTGCAAAACTGTTATTCAAGCTTACATTCCCTGTAGCTAAATTCAATGGTTTTCCTATCACATCAATTTGTCACATCTACCCATATGGCCTTGGGCAAGTCACCTTTCTCTGGGCCTCATTTCATTATCTGTAAAAATCATGAGGCAGTAGAACTAACTAATATGCCTATCTCTCATATGATCAATAAGCAAACCCTACTGACTTGGCACAGGTCTAGATCAGAACCAGTTTCGACTATTTGTCTTCTGACTCCACTAGCCATGTCCCTTATCTTAGGCCTTCAGTCTTTTTCCAAATTTCACTTTCATTCACAGCACATTTCATTTGTACTTCACAGCATTTCCACTTCCTGACTTATACTGCAAGTTTTATCAACTATTGTTTTTGTTTAGCTGTCATGACCCTCTTCATGATCCCCTTTGGAATTTTCTTGGCAGAGATATTGGAGTGGTTTGCCATTTCCTTCTCCAGATAATTTTACTGATGAAGAAACTGAGGCAAATAAGGTTAAGTGACTTGCCCAGAATCACACTATTAGTAATTGCTGTGTCTGAGGTGAGATTTGAACTTTTCATGATGTCTGAAAATATTGATTCTAATTTTGTGAAAAAATTAGCATTTATAAAAATGTTAAAGGTTTTGCAAAGCACTGTCATTTTATCTGCACAGTATGAGATAGTTACTGCTATTCTGATATTACAAATAAGGAAACTGAGGCAGGCAAATGAATTAGTCATGGATAATTATATATATAAGATTTCAACCTAAATTGTCCTGATTCCAGGTCCAATGGGGTCCAGGTCCAGGACTAACATTAGGAAGTATACTTTTCCATGAATCAGTTGATAATAAAATGTATATTATTATTAGGTATAAAAGAGAAAATGGCAAGATTACTTCAATACCAATGAGCCTTTAATTCTCCTGAAGTGTGTTGTGAAGAGTTCATTTTTTGCATGACCAGTCACTCTGAATCTCATATTTTACCTTTGGTTGATTTCTAGTTCTAGAATTACAGTGAGCACTTAATTTGGAAGATCAAGTTCTGAATCTTCTTCTTTACTTCTTTAGACAATGCTGATTTTGTTCCTCAACCTCTCTAGACAGTGCTGATTTTATTCCCCTACATCTAAACAATGCCGATTTTGTTCCCTTACCTCTCGACAGTGCTAATTTTGTTCCTCAAACTCTCTAGAAAGACAGTTCTGATTTTATTCCTCAACTCTCTAGTTACAGAGTGCTGATTATGTTCCCCTACCTCTCTAGGAAGACAGTACTGATTATGTTCCTCAACCTCTCTAGATAAGACAGTGATTTCCCCTACCTCTCTAGAAAGACAATGTTGATTTTTTTTCCTCACCCTCAATAGATACACAGTGCTGACTTTCTTCCTCCACCTCTCTAGAGAAACACTGCTGATTTTCTTCCTCCACCTCTCCAGACCAACAAAGCTGATTTTGTTCTTCTCCTTTTCTAGACAGTGCTGACTTTGTTGGTCCCTTTTCTGCTTTCCACCTTTAACTTTTTCAGTGGCCAGTCAAATGACCTCCTAACTAGAAAATTCTTCGCCTCTTGAAAATTTTGTTGCCCCTCTCCACATTCACAACATTTCCAGCAATACTGTTCAGAGCATCCTTGCTTCTCTGAAAACCAAGGGCAGCTAGGTGACACAGTGGAGAGAGCACTTACCTTGGAGTTAAGAGTACAAGAGTTTGAATCTAGTCTCAGACACAAGTCACTTAACCCTGATTGCCTCACATCCAGGGTCATCTCCAATCAGCCTGATTCATATTTGGCATTGAATCCAGATGACTTTGGAGGAGAAAGTGAGGCTAGTAACCTAGCACAGCCTCCCTCACTCAAATCATGTGCTTGTCATGACATCACCTCCCTGAGGTCATGGTCTTCTTCAGAAATGAAGAACAAACCTTAGTCTGCATCGTGGGCTGGCTCCAGAGAGCAGGGGAAGAGACCCTGTCATTTTAGACAGAGTCAACAAGCATCACTATGTGCCTAGTATTTGATGAGCATTGTGCTCAAAGAAAGGATCCCCAAAACTAAAATACCAAATCTATTCCCTAGAGCCAGCCATCTGAAACTCACTCCAACTCCAGCACCCTCCTCTTCTGAACTACTCATCTTTTGACTATTGTTGATTGCTTCCACAACTGCATCTATGATACATCCTCCCCATGGCTTCCAAAACACTCCGGATATATTCCTATTACAATTGAAAGTTCTTAGTTATGTGACTTGCCCATGGACACAAAGTGTAACAGAATTTGAACTCAGGACTTCCTGATTCAGGACAAAAGTTCTCTCCACTGCACCACTTAGCTGCCAGAAGTCTCTTGTAATAGAGAATCAAGCAAAATTAATGATAATTACCTCATCTGAAAGTGCATGAAATATTCTATATCTGGAGCACCTCCCAACTTCTTCTATTGCTTTTATTTAATGAACAAAATCTATTTTCTCTCCCTCTCATCCTTGGAAATAGTAGCAAAAAGAAAAATATCCTTGTAGCAAAAATGCAGTCAATCAAGCAAAACAATTTCCCATATTGGTCATTTATAATATCTATCTATTGAAATATGTAAATCTACATAGATATTATAAATATATAGTTACATACCAATATTCAAATACTGGGTAGCAAAGTGGTACAGTGAATAGAGCACCAAGCGTGAAGTCAGGAAGACTCATCTGACTTCAGACACCTAGTAGCTGTGTGATCCTGGATAAATCTCCTAACCCTGCTTGCCTCAGTTTCTCTGTAAAATGAGCTAGAGAAGGAAACGGCAAACCACTCTATTAGAAAGAAATCCTTAAATGGGGTCATGTAGTTGGACAGAACTGAAACAACTGAATAGAACTGAATAACTGGGTATCTTAACACCCAAAATCTGCAATAGCTTCTTCAAGAGGTAGATTTCATATTCCATCCATTGGAATCATGAAGGATCTAAATTAAGCAGAGTTCTTAGTTTTCAAGTTGTTTGTCTTAAAAATGTAGTTGTAGTGTTCTTGTATCATCAAATACAATTCAAAATCTTATATATATATGAGACTTTTACAGATCTTCAAAATTGCTCATTTTTCAATATTGATGCTAAAGTATGTTGCTCTAGTTTCTCACTATATCAATTTATTTTTAAAGTATTTTCAACTTTCTCTGAAAGCATCTATTTTCTCATTTCCTAAAGCACAATCATATTAATTATACCACAGTTTATTCAGCCATTCTTCAATTCATGGGGATCCCTTGAGTTTCCCATTTTGCCTCCACAAATAGAACAGCTATAAATGTTTATGTTGAATTGGTTTTAGTTGTACTTCTTTTGCCAGCTAGCATGGAGCCAGCCTTTGGCCTATCAAGGGAATTTGGATCTGATTGCCATCGCTGGATTTCTGGGCAGCCTCTCTTCCTTGCAGCAATACTAAGAGATTAGGTAACTTCATCAGGGACAAGGAGGTAAAGGAGAAAATGGTGAAGTTCAGAGGAGGTGCTAAATTGTAGAACACAGAGGCAGCCTAGAAGGAAGGAGACCTGGGTTTGAACCTTGTACAAGTACATATTAGCTGGGTGACCCTGGGCAAGTCATTTAAACTGTTATAGGCTCAATATCCTCATCTAGCAAACTAAGGAACATAATTGCCTCACAGACTTGTTAGGAGAAAAGTATTTCAAACTTTAAGACACTTTATGTAAGTGTGAGTGATAACTCATTTTAAAATGTAATTAGATGAGAAGATGAACCTCAGTCTATGGAATTTAATTTCATGGCAAACTTGACTAGAAATGTCTCTACTCTGTTTATGAAAAACTAAACATGATGCATATATATATATATATATGTATTTCAATATGTATTTCAAAATTCTTTATACCTGAGAAGAGTATTTTCTGCCTAAATCTGAAAAGCTATTCTTTTCTTTCCTCGTCATCTAAATATTCATTGCTATTCTCTCTTATCACTAGATTTGAAAAAATTCTGGAACTCTATCCTTAAAAAAAAGATTTTTTTCCAATGAAAACTGAACAAAGGAAAAGAGAAATAAGGTAATAATTTATCAAATCTATTTTAAGTTCTCTTCTCCTTTAGACCTATCTATCCTTTGATTCTCCAATCTGTCTGCCCCTCTCCTCTTTTTCATCTCCTTTTCTCTCTCTGTCTCTCTCTACATGTGTATCCACACATACATACATGATAAAGTTATTATATACATGGGAAAGTAATGTGAATATTCCTAAGGGTGATAAGCAAATTTTTGTGTAATATATTCATTACTACAAGGTGCCTGTCTTTCATGCATGTGTATATGAGTAAAATATCTACATATGTCTATATGTACATGTGTTTATATCTATATCCTTTTGTCACACACACACACACACACACACACAGACACTCTACAAGTCCACCCCTCTTTCCATCTTTCCTAGTGCTAGAGATTCATTCTCTTAGTCACCCTGAACCTTAATCTCTGAATCCTCCTTGACACCCCCTTCTAGCTCATGGTACATATCCAGTCTGTTAAACCTATCTTGTAGTTGTCCCTTCTTGACATCTTTTACCTACTTCCCCATCTCTCCACTCGCAAAGACCTTCATCCTCATTCTCCTGAACTTTTGCAATAACCTACTCAATCTGCCTGCCTCAAGACTCATCTACTCAACATCCACCCTCAAGATGACTCCTAAAGATTGTCCCAAAATGAAAGATTGATGTCATGAATATCCATCTTTATCCTTCACTCATTAAGTGCCACTGGCTCCCTATTAGCTTAAGATCAAATAGAAGTCACCCCTCCACTGATAGTTTTAATACCCATCCCAACCTGATCCCTTCCTGCCTTCTAGTCTTCATACCCTTCATCCCCTCATCATGATCTCAAAGGATTCAATTTTATTGGTCTTAATGTTCCTCATGGATGGCTGTCCTCAAGTTTCTCAACTTTGTTCTGATGACTGGTTGCCCTCCCTGTAATGCTTCCTTTTTAACCTCTACCTCTTAGAATCCCTAGCTTTTTTTTTTTTTTAATTCTCTACTCAAGTGTCACCTTCCAGGTCCTTCGTCTGCTAGTGCTTTCCCTTCCAAGGCTATCTTCCATTTACTTCAAGGACACTCAAAAAGTTACCTGAAGTCAGGGACTTTACCCTTTTGATGCTTTACTACCAGTACCTAGCACAATACCTAGAAAATAGTAGTTGCTTAATAAAAGCTTATTAGTTGATAACTGGCATAATAACTGATTTAAGTAAACAGAGGTTTAAACACATTATCATTTGAATTTCCCCCAATTTCTATTTGAATTTCCCCCCCAAAAGAAACCGAAACTAAGTGCTACTGTCATTCTTGTCCCCATTTTATAGATGATGAAACTAAGTCTTGGAAGTAACTTTGTGACTTCAATATGCTTTTTTTTAGATTTTTACAAGGCAAATAGGAGTTAAGTGGCTTGCCCAAGGCCACACAGCTAGGCAATTATTAAGTGCCTGAGGAGGGATTTGAACTCAGGTAATCCTGACTCCAGCTGCTGGTGCTCTATCCACTGCACCACCTAGCTGCCCCCAATATGCTTTTAATGCATTAGTTCATTACATTCTCCAGACTACTGGGGTTTTTAGATCAGACATCCCCACATTATCACTTATCACTTAGGATATAAAACTTATAATCTTTACATTCTGGCCTCATAAATGAAATAAAGAATATGCTTTGGCTAAGTCTCCAAAAGAAATTAAACCATGTGTTCAGTTAAAATGATTGTTTTTGTCATTTAACAGACATTTACCTCTCAGTTCAAAAGTTCGGTGATCATCTCAAGATAAGAATACACATTATTGCTGTCCTCGGCAAACCATTTAGTTGCTCTTCTCTGGGGGCAACTTCCCCTAGGAGACTTTATATTTCTGAATAACTTAAATATACATTTGCATTTTGACAGCTCCATAAAAAAAGACTTGCAGGTGTATTTTATTTTCTTAATTTTAGAAAGGTTTTATTTATTTTGAGTTACACAATTTTTCCCCAATCTTGCTTCCTTCCCCCCACCCCCCACAGAAGGCAGTTTGTTAATCTTTACATCATTCCCATAGTATGCATTGATCCTTAGAATGAATGTGATGAGAGAGAAATCATGTCCTTAAGGAAGAAACATATAGTGTGTGATATAGCAGAATTATATAATAAGATAACATTTTTTAAAAATTAAAAGTAATAGTCTTTGGTCTTTATTCAAACTCCACAATTCTTTCTCAGGATACAGATGGTATTCTCCATCACAGATGTCCCAAGATTGTGCCTAATTGTTGTCCTATTGGTATGAGCAAGTCCATTAAAGTTGATCATCACTCCCATGTTGCTGTTAGGGTGTACAATGTTCTTCTGGTTATTGTAGGTCTATTTTTTTAAAATGTGTAGTTGATTCATGGGTATATGTGTATAAATACACAGCCCATTTCCCTCATTTTTTCCAACCATTTCCATTTCGAAAGCTCATGACCAAAGTCCAATCAGATAAATCTTAACATATTTATTTTGGTAAAATGAGTTCTATTGTACTAGTAGATAATTATTAACATATTACAAATGTTCTGATGATAATTTAAGGTAGGATATATTGCCATATGGAATGTCAGTTTTAAATGGTTCACTGCATAAATGATGATTTGTGGAACACAAGGATATCGAGGATTTCCCAGGATCTTTGCTTCATGTCTATTTTTTATTACAATTCAATCCAAACAACATAAAGAATTCCTCTTTCAAAATCAATTTATCTTAGATCAGAATATTTCTTTTCATGGGATTTTGAAAAAGATGATTTTAAACATAGCTATCAAAGCTTAAAACTTCAATCCACTGAAACTTGTGGGATGCTCTGTGTGTATATGAATAAAAAAGTGGTAATGTGAATATATATATATATATGTTATACATACACTTATATGTATGTTTATAGAGATATAGATGTAGATATACATGCACACATATATATTTTGTCTGTGTTGTTCAGGCATTTCAGTTGTGTCTGACTCTTCATGATTCCATTTGGGATTTTCTTGGCAGAGATAGTGGAATATTTTGCCATTTCCCTCTCCAGCTCATTTTATAGATGAAGAAATTGAGCAAACAAGGTTAAGTATATTACATAGGGAAACATAGTTAGTATCTGAGGCCAGATTTGAACTCAGGAAGACTTATCTTCCTGACCCTACACCTAGCACTATATCAATTGCTCCACCTAGCTTTTCGTTCTTGTTCTCGTTCTCTCTCTCTCTCTCTCTCTCTCTCTCACATATATATATATATAATTTTTCATTTACATACATTTTTCTTAAGTTCAAACTTGACAAACTTGACATTTGTACTTTCAGAAATATTTACATTTTGTTTCTTTGGTATGACTCATACTGGCAAAAATGGAGTGCCTAACATATAATGAATACTTAAAAAACTTGTTGACTTGATTAAACTGTGCACTCTGCTGAATTTAGTCATCACATTTTCAATCCACTATTCTGTTAAACTAGTAGATCTATTTATTTATAGGACTGTATAATAAATTTTCAAGACACTGTCCAATGCTTACTGAAGTGTGGCCAAAATCCTTAACCTAACCTTTATGAACCTTATCACTCACTGCTCATTTATGTGAGCTGATATTCACATTGTCTCTCTTTGCAATCACTTATATTCTCACAGAGCCTCCTCCTGTTGCCTCAGTTCCCTCAAGGACCTGTTTATTGCCCCCCCAAAAAGAAAAGAAAATTAATCAGATCTGGATAGTTCCTTTTCTGGTCTTTCTTCTTGTTGCCCACCTCCCTCTCCCCAGTTACTAGTGCCTTCTCCTCCAAGGTTACCTTATACTCACTATAAATACCTTTTGTGCATGTGTTTTGTTTGATAGATATATTTCATATGTACCTGTATATGTCTATATAGGTGTATGTATCTCCTTTTTTAGAGGACAAAGTCAGCTTCATTTTTTGTCTTTATATCTCTAGGTTAAATCAACAAACTTGTCAACGTGCTAACTTCAGGAATACAAATAAATGAAAGAAACATGTTTCCTATCCTCAAGGAGCTTACATTCTAATTGAGGAAGTTAATATGCAGGTATCCATGAAAGGTTATTTTCATGTTGAGGAGAGTCAGGAGAGTGTTCTGGAGAGAAATGAATGATTTCATTCTGGGATATAAGTTGGGACTTGAAGGAAGACTGAGTTGGAGGGGGCCAGAGCCTTCCAGACCTGAGGATAAAAATGAAATGTTCTGTAAAATGCCAGAGTACTTGGGTTATAGAATATGTAGAGGGAAGAAGAATATAAGAAGTATGGAAATTTGCTTGCTTATTTGCTTGCTTTCTTACTTAATTGATTCAAACAAGTGAGTCTTTGCATAAGAGTTTGAGCAATTATTTAAACTATTAAGGCTTTATCTTCAATTTGTACTTAATGGTATCAAAGCCAAATTATATAGTTCACAAGTATTTCACAAAAATAAATTAATAGAATTGTTAAAGTACTTTGCAAATAAATATAAATCATTTTAGATGCCCCAGTAGTATTTAGAAAAGAAGTTGACTGGTGTGAGAATACTTGAGCTTTATGCATCATCATCAAATGATAAGACTATTAAATTAGATTTTACATTACCTAGGCTTGACTTCTCAGGCCTTTGCTCTTTTGTTTACAATGAAGTCTCTTAAGATCCCTTTCAATACTAAAACTATGAATCTTCCTGGAGGGGTGGGGGAGAGTTGTTTCACACAATCCACTTTATATGGAAAAATGTAGTATTGAGCACAGCAGAACAGAATAACCATTGTTTAAATTATTATTATGTTAATAAAGTACTTTCACTTACATGAACATTTTCAACATACCAGAAATGTTATAATTTGGGTCAGATGACATAAAAGGCAGCTAGGGTCTAGAAAGTTTCAGTTTTGTTTCTTCTGAGGATTTCACTGTAGAAAAATATGGTCTATCAAAATCTGTATTGGTATTATTCTTGGAATCTTCCAGAAAATAGAAGCCATCTTTGGATTGGGAAATTTGTACCAAAGCTGTGTCCAGGCCCAAGAAAGCAAAGACTTGTATAGGAAAACAAAAAAGTCCTAGAAATATACTTAACATTAGACTTGTTCTATAATATGAAGGTATGTTTCATTATAGATAAATAAAACAATAGTGGTTTTTAAAAAATATTTGTTAAAGGGAGCATCTAGGTGGCATAATGGATACAGTACCTGCCCTGAAGTCAGGAGGACCTGAGTTTAAATCCAGCCTCAGAAACTTAACAATGACCTAGCTGTGTGACCTTAGACAAGTCACTTAACCCCACTACCTTGCAAAAAATAAAAAAAAATCTGTTAAAAATGTTTACCCAGGGGTGGCTAGGTGGCATAATGGATAAAGCACCAGCCCTGGAGTCAGGAGTACCTGGGTTCAAATCTGGTCTCAAATACTTATTAATTACCTAGCCGTTGTGGCCTTGGGCAAGCCACTTAAGCCTATTTGCCCTGCAAAAACCTAAAAAAATAAAATTAAATAAATTAAATAAATTTAAAAAAAAAATGTTTACCCAGCTATATTTAGTATTTTTTATATACTTTGGGTATATCAAGCATATCAATAATTAGTGAAAAGGATAGAATTATTTTCATTGGTAGGAGAGTCTTTTTTTTTAGTGTTATTTTGTTCTTGATCTCTAGTTAGTGAAAATTAGAAGGTTTACATCTTCATTCTAAAAATTATACAGGCAGCCTCATCAGGGCTTGATGTTATGCCTTGGGTTTTTCAAAAGACACACTCAATATCACTGTATTGTATTTTTAAAAATTTGTTTATAGACACAGATTACTATTAGGAAGACCTTTGTGATCTTAAAGGGGATTTTCCCTACAACAATGTAAGAAGTTTAACACTCCTTATGGAGGTTAAGTGACTAAGATGTCTTATTTTGAGACATGAGTCTTTATTGCCATCTAGTGGCAAAAATAGACACTTCAAGAAAAATGAAAGTGAAATGAATTTTAAATAAATCTAGTTCACTGAATTGTGGAAAGATACTTCTTTTGTCAGGAATATATATTAAAAAGTGGGGGAAGGAATATACTTTCCTTATGTATTAGAGAAAACACTAGAAAATGAATCTCATAAGATCATAGATTTAGTTTTGGAAAACTTTAGAGGCCATCTGTTCAAATCATTTTGTAAAGGAGGAAACTAGGGCCCAAAGAGAAATGAAACTTATCTAAAGTAACATAGCTAGTAAATAGTAGAAACTGGGATTTGAATTCAGTTCCTCAAAAAATCAAATTACCTTGCTTCAAAGCTTCCACCTTTTTTTTTTAATTGTGAACTTAAGCATTCTTCAACAAATAAAAGCATTTTAACTCTTTATCACAAAACAACCTAAAGGTTATATCTCAAGCCCCCTTTATTGGCCATCATCAGGTGAATTCTTGTGGTAGAAGAGGACCACAGAAATTGAGGCTACATGATCTCTTTTCTCCCTCAATACAGGAACTATGTTTTTTCCCCCATTTTTTCCTTTTTTAAAAGTTATTTATTTATTTTGGATTTTAAAATTTTTCCCCTAATCTCGCTTCCCACTCCATACCCCCCCACAGAAGGCAGTCTGTTAGTCTTTATATTGTTTCCATAGTATACATTGATCTAAGTTGAATGTGATGAGAGAGAAATCATATCCTTTTTTTTTTTAGATTTTGCAAGGCAATGGGGTTAAGTGGCTTGCCCAAGGCCACACGGCTAGGTAATTATTAAGTATCTGAGGTCACATTTGAACCCAGGTACTCCTGACTCCAAGGCCGGTGCTCTATCCACTGTACCACCTAGCCACCCCTAAGAAATCATATCCTTAAGGAAGAAACATAAAGTATAAGAGATAGCAAAATTATATAAGATAAGTGGGTTTTTTTAAAACTCCACAATATTTTCTCTGGATACAGATGGTTTTCTCCATCACAGATATACCAAAATTGTCCCTGGTTGTTGCACCGATGAAATAATCAAGTCCATCAAGGTTGATCATCACCCCCATGTTGCTGTTAGGGTGTACTACAATGTTCTTCTGGTTCTGCTCATCTCGCTCAGCATCAGTTCATGCAAATCCTTCCAGGCTTCCCTGAATTCCCATTCCTCCTGGTTTCTAAAAGAGCAATAGTGTTCCATGACATACGTATACCACAATTTATTAAGCCATTCCCCAATTCATGGACATACCCTCAATTTCCAATTCTTTGCTACCACAAACAGGGCTGCTAAGAATATTTTCATACAAGTGATGTTTTTTACCCTTTTTCATCATCTCTTTAGGCTATAGACCCAGTAGTGGTATAGGTGGATCAAAGGGTATGCACATTTTTGTTGCCCTTTTGGGCATAATCCCAAATTGCTCTCCAGAAAGGTTGGATGAGTTCATAGCTCCACCGACAATGTTTTAGTGTCCCAGATTTCCCATATCCCTTCCAACATTGATCATTGTCCTTTCTGGTCATACTGGCCAGTCTGAGAGGTGTGAGGTGGTATCTCAGAGATGCTTTAATTTGCATTTCTCTAATAATTAAGATTTAGAGCAATTTTTCATATGACTGTGGATTGCTTTGATTTCCTTATCTGTAAATTGCCTTTGCATATCCTTTGACCATTTGTCAATTAGGGAATGGCTTTTTTTTTTTAAATTTGACTCACTTCTCTATATTTTAGGGATGAGTCCTTTGTCAGAAATACTAGTTGTAGGGTGGCTAGGTGGTGCAGTGGATAGAGCACCAGCCCTGGAGTCAGGAGTACCTGAGTTCAAATCCAGCCTCAGACACTTGACACTTGATAGCTGTGTCACCTTGGGCAAGTCACTTAACCCTGATTATCTCTCCTCCAGGGTCATCTCCAGTCATCCTGATCCAGGTGGAGCCAGATAACTCATGACTTAGCACAGCATTCCCTCACTCAAATCCAATTCATGTGTATGTCAAGGTTATCACCTCTCTGATGTCATGTCTTCTTCAAGAATGGACAGGAATAATAGAAACTACTTCCTTTCATTTTTCATAATAATAAAACCAATGATTAGATTAACCTTGATTTTTCCCCCACTTCCCTCAAAATAATAAATGTCACGTGAATAGAATATTGGATTTGAAATTGGGTAGTCCTGATTTCAAATCCTTTTACAGACATGTTCTAGCTATGTGAGTCTGAGAAAATTACCTAACTCTTGTCAGTTTCAGTTTACTGATTGAAAAATATTGTAAAAAAAAGAAAATAAATAACAGTTTAAAAAGAAAATAATGACAAAGTATTCTGAATATGTAGCGAATTTTGTAAACCTTATAGCACTATATAAATGTTAGCGGTAGTAGTAATAACTTGCCACTTTGCTCCTAAATTACTATTTCATTCATAATCTTTCACTGAGTTTTTCTGTGTCTCTAGGGCATTATTTAGGAAATCAAGTCCTTGCCTCTTAACCCTCAGAAAAAATACCTCTAAAAAGTTAGGTACTATCATTTACCCTTATTTGCCTTGTTAAATTCAGTTTCTGAAGATAGGTTCAACTTTCTTCCATAAATTGAAATATATATGCTTCTCTTAGGCTTCTCTTTTTTATCTTAGAAGATTATGTTGAACAATTTCCAACCAAAATGTCAGGGATGAATGGCAAAGCTGAAAAAGAAACATCCTTTTACCTCTCCAGTCCATTGAATTTTTCCTCAAAAATGTAGTGGGGATAGATTCAAAGCTTCTTCTATGTAGTTTTAGGGGGCTGCTCTACACCATATCACCTGAATGTAAGGCCATCTTCAGCAAAAGATGTTTGTCTCACAAAAGCAGAATTCAGGAATAGCAGACCTTGATGCCTGTGTGTTTTCTCCAAAAAAGATTTTTCTAGTTGAGGTCTAAGGCTTTGGCTATATTAAAAGAAAAAAGCAAAAAAGTAGACCTGAATATGAATCCACCTCTATCAAATATTTCACTCCTGTTATAAGTAATAGAATGTTTAATTACTTTTCCAGGGTACAAACATTGATTTATTTGTTTGAGGAAGTAGGCAAAGACATTTTTATTCCTTTTCCCTACACAGTCTCATCATGGTTCTTCACATTCAGTGAATTCTAAGCACCAGGGAGTACATTTTCCTTCCTCCAACTCAATATGGTTTGCATTAATACTTAACAGATACATTATCATCTGCACTGCCCTTCTGTTTAAAGCTTCAGAAATCTTTGTGTACCTTCCTGCTATGCCCTTTTGAAAATGAACAAATGACTTTCTACATGGGAGTGGGGACTAGTCATCATGTACATCTTCCATTGAATTATTATCCTGTTAAAAGATCAATCCTATTCCATTATTAACATTTACAAAGTACTGACCTCTACAAGGTGGTTTTGAAGGTTAGTCAAAATCATGGTGGTATTTTCCAGCTTGTTTCTCCCGTGTGCTCACTTTCTCATCAATAGTATGCTATAGGCATTGAAATACAAGAATCACACAGAGGTCTGAGTTGTTACAGAATATATACAGTCCTATCAGTGGATAAGGAGTCTGTTGGGTTATTCAAAACAACTATGTTTCTGAGTCACACATTTATTAATCAAATTCTCCTCTTCAATGAGCTAGCAGTGCAATCTACAATATCAGGAGATAGTGCAACACTGGCATCGAATGGAAAAGCTATGTAGGATGATTTAGTTTAACTAGTTTTTTTCCTCTCTTGAGAAGAACAAGTGATTTTTCAAGCTTTTCCACAGAATGCATCTTAATGGACAAAATTCATCTGATTTTGTAGTATATGCATTCCAACTCCCCATAATCCCTTGAAAGCTGTACTGTAATAATCAGTTTCATCATATAAATATGTCAAAGTCAAGTCCCCAGCTGCAGTGAAGGTGTAAAGGTCTTCTTGAATACAAAGTTGTTGCAGAGGGATATAATTCAATTGCATGTTTCTTAGCACATTGGGATAAGTTCAATACTTTAAAAATGTGACTTAATTATTGGCAAACTATAGTCATGACCTTAAAAAAAATTTTAGATATGTTGGTTGCAAGAAAGAAGTTCATAATTGTGACTTTTCTTAGTAATTTCATTTGGATACTCTGGGTAACACTGATTTTTGCATTACCTTTTGAACCAATTTTTGAAGAAATAATTTTAATAATATATATTATTTTTGATTGCATATAAAAAGTTTTAAATATTCACATTTATAAGATTTTTGAGTTACATATTTTTTTCTCTTCTTTATCCCTATCCAAGAAAGCAAGCAATCTGCTATAGGTTATGCATGTACAATCGGTTAAACAAAAAATATTTTATCAATAATAATAAAAATAAACAATTTATACACCTTTTCCCTCAAATCCTAGCTTTGCCTTTATAGCTTATATTCATGTCTAGAAAACCAAGAAAGTAAGGACAAATCAGAATCCTAGTGTAGACCTTATTACTATTAACAGTACAATCTATGGATTAATTAGAACAGGTGCATTCAAGGAAAACATGACAGTTTAGGAACTATATATTGAAGACTCAAAGGGTGAGTAAGGGAAGGAGATTGGTCAAAATAAGTTTGGGGAGGAGGGAATAATTTTATCATTGTGAAAACTGTCATTACTACAAGTGAGGGACTCATCTGTCACTGTGCTCAAAATAATGCTTGATATATACTAAATGCTTAATTAATAACTTTGGACCTGACTTTACTGGTACAATCAAATGAGCAAAACCAGAACAATTTATATGATAATATTAATATTGAAAATGACCAATTTTGTACATTTTTCAAACTGATAAAGAATTAAATGAGAACTGGGAGCATAATTTATGTAGTAACAAAACTGTAAAGATAACTTTGAAATCTTTTAACATACAATGATCATCAAGACAATGATCATCCATGATCCAGGATGATGATGTTCTACCTCTTAAAAGAATGATGTTGGATGATTTAAGGTTAAGAGTGAGATATACACACACACATGTATATATCTTTGTTTAGAAGACAGCCAATGAGAGAATTTGTTTTGTGGTCATCTGGTAAACATAAGAACTAATTGATAGGACTTTAGCCCTTAAATGGAATATACTGATGTAGGGTAGGATGCAGTTTCAAAGTTACTATGTTAAGCATTTTATACATACATACATACATATATACATATATATGGAAAGATATGTATGTATATATATATAGACATAGACATAGACATAGAGATATATGTTTGGTTGCACAAAGTTACTTATTGTAGGTTGGTAGGACAGATGAGTTTAGTTTTCTACATGTTGACTTTGAAGTGTTAGCAGGACATTTGGCTGAATTGTCTGACAGATTGTTGAAAAATATAGACTTAAGTTCAGGGAACTGAAGTTCAACTGAGGTAGATCTACCAAAAAAAGGTGATAATTGAATTAATTATAGTGGATGAAATTGCCAAGGGAGAAATTGTGAAGAGAGATGGCAAGAAGGCCAATATCTGAGCCTGGAGGTGGGATAACAGAAATGGGCGCCCACACAATTGGGCAATATTTTGATAAAATACTTTGATAATCTTGTATTTTGAGAAGATTATTTCAAAAGAGAGCAATGTTAGTTCTTTTAACTTGATACGAAAATCTGAATACGAATAGGTTTTAGACAGTATCCTAAATCAAAGTATGTTATCCCCAATGTTAATGAAAGCTGTCAAAAATCATTTTTTAGAACAGATAAAATCTTCTGAACTAATAATCCATTCAGTGGGTGACTTTATATTGCCTCACAATCCAAAACTTTTTTTTAGGTTTTTGCAAGGCAATGGGGTTAAATGGCTTGCCCAAGGCCACACAGCTAGGTAATTATTAAGTGTGTGAGGCCTCATTTGAATTCAGGTACTCCTGACTCCAGGGCCCGTGCTCTATCCACTGCACCACCTAGCTGCCCAATCCAAAACTTTTTGTGGGGAGAGGGCCATTTTTTAGTATACAGTTAATCTTCCATTTCTACAAAATGAACACAAGTTTGGGTTGTGGAAAGTAGTTATGTTGGAAAGGCCTTGGAAATAGTTTCTTAAAGGAAAATCCTTGTAAAATATATAATAGTTTATCACCAGAAGGATAACTACCAGATGATATTTTTTGGTTGTGAAAACTCTTAAGAAGTGACTATATAAATGAGTGAATAATGAAAACAAATACTCTAAAGAATCAAAGTATTAATTTAATACATAAAGTATTCAAAGTGTTAAAGAGAGACAGAGAACATATCTCAGAGTGAATGGGAAGAGAAAGGTAATAATTCTGGTATGTGCAAGATAGCATCTAATTTATTCTCTTTTGTCACTGATTAATAATAGCATATAATAAGAAATCAAGTACAAACAAAAGGGCAATGCATGAAAATATGTACCTGAGGCTCTCCGAAACAAACGACAATCAACAATAGTCTCCATAAAAAGAAATTGGTTTGCTAAATTTAGTAAATGGTTTTGTAGTTGAATGATTTTTACTTTAGTTTTGTGGAGCTCCAAAGTTGTGGACATATTTAATTAGTAAATACACTCAAGAACATAGGTAATTTCTTGTGTGAAAAACGAAGACATGGAGAAAACAAAGGGATTAAATAAAAAAATAGTTTCCAAATGTCTTTGTTGGAACTGAGTGTGGGGGGGGGGCAGGGGGAGGGAAGACAGTTTCATTGATAAAACAAGATCTGATCTTTAGCAGAATTATTGAAATCAGCCTGGTTCTGTTTTAGTCAGCTCTATATAATAGTAACTCACTAGAAAACTAGATCACAAAGGGAGATATTTCACTTTTCAAAATACCAGTTTGTTTGATATTTGAACTATTGCTTTTTTCCCTCTTCCTTTCAGTACTTGTAGGTATGTCCTTTTTAAGAAAATCACAAAAATCAGCCAGGGACAGGAATCAAACTGAATAATTTCAGTACTCTTTATCTGGTGATTTTCCCTAAGTGAGTAATTTAATTTAATCCTTGAAATTCCTGCTTTTGGAATTAAAACTAAAAGAGAATGTAACATTTAAATGTTCTTAGAGCTGAAATAAAAGCTTGGTTAGCTAAATATATATTTTCTGTAAATTTTGTGAGCTGTTATTATTTCATAGTATAATGGAATTAAAGCTGCAAGAGTCCATAGAGATAGAATGGACCAGAAAATCAAGAACTGTCTCTATAGAAAGAAAATTTTGTAAAATTATATCATAAATAAGAACTCACAAGCATTAAGTAACAGAACTGGCATTCAAAGTCAGGATCTTGGAATCCATATTCAACATTCTTGTCACTATATACATATATATATATATATATATATAAATATATATATATCATAATTTATATTTCAGATGTGAAATGGAATGAAGGCAAATCATTTTTATGAGCTTATAGGCATTCTGTCTTCTTTTGTGGTGATAATGATCTCCATTACCATTGCAGACCAATGATTTCATTGGTATTGGGAATTCCTGGAGAAAAGGAATACTCCTACCATTGCAGGTCAGCTGTTTCTCTGAAATATATACTCATGGAGAGTCATTTAGAGTTCTCAAAGTAGGGGCCTTAGCCTAATTTCAAGGGGTTTGTGATCAGCCTGCCAAAGGATAGGAAGATATGTCATGTTACAATCTTCCCTGAATTAAAGCTTATTTTCAGTACTGCAACATCTTCCTTTATCCCCTAATGTTGTGAGCTCCTGTCTCCCCCCATTCTAAGTCAAGAATAGGTATTTCCTATTTTTCTTTTAAATAAATTTAGGTTTTGTTTTTGTTTTTGTTTTTTTTTTGCAAGGCAAACGGGGTTAAGTGGATTGCCCAAGGCCACACAGCTAGGTAATTATTAAGTGTCTGAGACCGGATTTGAACCCAGGTACTCCTGACTCCAGGGCTGGTGCTTTATCCACTATGCCACCTAGCTGTCCCTTTAAATAAATTTAAATAATTTTTCCAATTACATGTAAAAGCAATTTTAAACATTCATTTATTTTTAGGCTTTTGCAAGGCACTGGGGTTACGTGGCTTGCCCAAGGCCACACAGCTAGGTAATCATTGTATCTGAGGCCAGATTTGAACTCAGGTACTCCTGAATCCAAGGCCAGTGCTCTATCCACTACATCACCTAGCCTCCCCTAAACATTCATTTTTAAATAAAATTTAGAGTTCCAAATTTTCTCATTCTTCTTCCTTCTCCCTAAGACAAAAAGCAATTTGATATAGGTTAATACTGATATGTGTAATAATGTAAAGTTTATTTGTATATTAATGAAATGAAAGAGAAAACAAAAGGGAAAAAAGGATGAAAAAATAAAATGAAAATTATAGGACCAAGATGGTGGAGCTGGCCAAGATGGTGAGAGAAGACAGTCACAATTCTAAAGTCTCCTGATCTTTCCCCATCTGTGATAGGAAACAAACCTCTTAACAGAAATCTGATCCACAAAACCCAGAAAGAAAAGCCAGGAGAAAGAATATCTACCTCCAGATTTGTTTTCAGTGGTCCTAGGCTAAGGGACAATTGTACAATCAAGGTCATAGACACTCTAAAGAAAGCAACCAGCACCCCTACTGGCCAGCTGGATAAATTGCAGTCAGTGAGTAAAGCCTCTAGGGATCCCAACACCAAACCTATGTGAACAAGCCCCTCCCCAACTCAAGGTCTTAGCAAAATGAAGAAGGGTCAGCAGAAATGTGGATCCATAGAAAAATTCTTGGAAGGAAAAGACCCTAACTTAGAGAGACCTAAAACCTCTGAGGAGAATATGATCTGGTCTACAGCACAGAAAGATTTCCTTGAAGAAATAAGGAAGAAGTTTAAAAATTGGTTGGAAAATTTGGTTGAGTCAATTAACACCTTGCAACAAGAAAACAAATCATTGGAAATACAATTGGGAAAATAGAAAATGAGAATAATCCTCTCAGATCCTCAACTGGACAAATACAAAATGAGAATAAATCTCTCAGATCATCAATTGGACAAATACAAAATGAGAATAATTCTCTCAGATCCTCAATTGGGCAAATGCAAAGAAAAAATATTTCTCTCAAAACCTCAATTGGTCAAATGGAAAGCTCTTTCAAAAGTAGAATTGACCAACTGGAAAAGGAGTTGCAAAAGGGAAATGAAGAAAACTCCTCTCTAAAAAAAAAAAGAATGGAGTCTGTGGAAACTAATGACTTCATGAGGCAGCAAGAGCCTGGTAAACAAAATCAAAAAATAGAAAAAAAATAGAAGAAAATGTAAAATACCTCATCAGCAAAACCACTGACCTCGAGAATAGATCAAGGAGGGGCAACCTGAGAATTATTGGACTTCCTGAAAACATGGAAGAGAAAAAAAAGCCTGGACTTAATATTACAGGATCTAGTGATGGAAAATTGCCCTGATATTATGGAATCAGAGGGCAAAGTAGTTATTGAAAGAATACATCGATCCCCTCCAGAATGAGATTATAAAATGAAAACACCAAGGAATGTTCTGGCCAAATACGAGAGCTATCAGATAAAAGAGAAAATCCTGCAAGCAGCCAGAAAGAAACAATTTAAATATCAAGGAGCCACAGTAAGGATCATGCAGGACCTGGCTGCATCAACATTAAGGGATCGAAGGGCCTGGAACCAGATATTCTGAAGAGCAAGGGAGCTTGGAATGCAGCCAAGAATCCACTATCCCACAAAGCTGAGCCTTCTTTTTCAGGGGAAAATATGGACATTTAATGAAATGGAAGAATTCCAAAAATTCCTGATGAAAAGACCAGAGCTAAATAGAAAATTTGAACATCAAACAGGATGTTCAAGAGACACATGAAAAGGTTTAAAAAAGGGGGGGTAGGGAAAGAAAAAAATTGCTATCCAATAAACTGAAACTGGCTATATCGCAGCATGGGAAAAATATTCTACTAACTCTTGAGAATTGCAACTCTAACAGAGAGAAGATACCTAGCCAGAAGTGATGGACATTCATGATTTCAATGAGACTGCTATCCAATGGTATGAAACTATCTATAACCCTACTTGGGAGAAAGACTTAATAACTCTCAAGAATTGTAACTCTGTTAGATAGAATGTACTTAGCTAGAAGTGATGGATGCTTGGAATTTTCTATGACTCAGAATGATTTAAAAACACTACCTCCTTAAAAAAAGGAAGACAGGAAAGAGAAAAGAGGAGGGAGGAGATTGAACAGGGTAAAGCTCATTATAATAAGAGGAACAAAATACCTATGGTAAAAGAGGGGAAGAAAGGAGGAGATGAGAAACACCTGAATCTTCTTCCCATCATACTTGGCTTAAAGTCAACTTACACACATACTCAATTAACTTAAAAAACATCTAACCTCTCTAGCATTAAAAGGGGAAAAGGGGAGGGGGAATGGAAAAAGGGTAGAGGAGAAAAAAGGGGAATGAACAAAAGGAAGGGAAGGGGAAAGGGAAAAAAGGAAAGGGGAAAGAAAGGGGAGGGGGTGGATCTAGGAGGGCAAACACACTGAAGGTGTGGTATTCAGAAACAAAATATTGGGGAATATGGATAAGGGGGGAAGGGGGAAAATGCAAACAGAGGGAAGATTATCATGGAGGGCAATACAGAATTAGTAATTATAACTTTGAATGTGAATGGGATGAACTCTCCCTTAAAATGTAAGCTAATAGCAGACTGGATTAAAGACCAGAATCTTACAATATGCTGCTTACAAGAAACTCATTTGAAGCAGAGAGATACAAATAGCATAAAGGTAAAAGGTTGGAGCAAAATATACTTTGCTTCACTGTGGTGAAAAAAAGCAGAGGTAGCAATACTTATCTCAGACAAAGCAGCTGCAAAAAAATAGATAGCTTTAAAAGAGATAAGGAAGGAAACTATATCCTCCTAAAAGGTACCATAGACAATAAAGTTATTTCAATACTGAATATATATATATACATATATATATATGTATATATACATATACATATATATATATGTATATATATATATATATGGACCCAATGGGATGGCATCCAAAATCTTACAGGAGAAGCTGAAAGAAATGCAGGAAGACATAGACAGCAAAACTCTACTAGTGGGAGACCTCAAGGTCCTGCTCTCAGATCTAGATAAATCAAATCATAAAATAAACAAGAAAGAAGTTAAGGAGGTAAATAGATTGTTAGAAAAACTAGATATAATAGACTTATGGAGGAAATTGAATGGGAATCAAAAGGAATATAACTTTTTCTCTGCAGTACATGGCACTTATACAAAAAAATGACCATGTACTAGGACATAAAAACCTAATGATCAACTGCAGAAAGGGAGAATAATGAAAATATCTTTCTTAGATCACAATGCAATAAAAGTCATATGCAATATTGGGCCAGGGAGATACAGACACAGAAACAACTGGAAACTGAATAACCTCATTTTAAAGAATGAATGGATAAAAAAGCAAATTATAGAAAAAGTAATCATTTTATCCAAGAGAATGACAATAATGAAACAACAAAACAAAACCTATGGGATTCACTCAAAGTGGCTGTCAGGGGAAATAGTATATCTTTAAATGCTTACATGAATAATTTAGAGAAAGAGAAAATCAATGAAGTAAATATGCAACTAAAAATTAGAGAAAGAACACATTAAAAATCCCCAATTAAATACCAAATTAGAAATTCTAAAAATTAAAGGAGAGATTAAAGAAATTGAAAGCAAAAAACTATTGAATTAATAAATAAACCAAAAGTTGGTTTTATGAAAAAGATCCAATAAAATTGATAAACCTCTGGTCAATGTGATTAAAAAAGAAAGAAAATCAAATTGCTAGTATTGTAAATAAAAATGGTGACCTCACCACCAATGAGGAGGAAATTAAAGTAATAATTCAAAATTATTTTGCCCCACTTTTGCCAATAAATTTGACAATCTAAGTGAAATGGATGAATATCTACAAAAATGTAAGTTGCCCGGGTTAAATGACGAGGAGATTAAATACCTAAACAACCCTCTCTCAGTAAAAGAAGTTCAACAAGCTATCATTGAACTCACAAAGAAAAAATCTCCAGAGCCTGATGGATTCACAAGTGAATTCTACCGAACATTTAAGAAACAATTGGTTCCAATTCTATATAAACTCTTTGGGAAAATAGAGGAAGATGGAACTCTGCATAACTCTTTCTATGAAACCAATATGGTACTGATACCTATTCTTAGGAAGAGTTAAAACAGAGAAAGAAAATTATAGACCTATCTCCCTGATGAATATAGATACAAAAATCTTAAACACAATCTTAACAAAATGATTACAACAAGTTATCACTGGGATAAAACATTTTGACCAAGTAGGATTCATCCCAGGAATGCAGGGTGGGTTCAATATTAGGAATACTGTTAGTATCAACAACAAACCTATCAGAAATTATATGACCATATCAACAGATGCTGAAAAAGCTTTTGACAAAATGCAGCACCCATTCCTACTAAAAACACTAGAGAGCGTAGGAATAAATGGACTGCTCCTTAGAATAATTAACAGTATTTATCTGAAACCATCAACAAGCAATATATTCAATGGGGAGAGGCTAGAGGCATTCCCAATAAGATCAGGGGTGAAACAAGGATGCCCATTAGCACCACTACTGTTCAATATTGTATTAGAAATGTTAGCTTCAGCAATTATAGAAGAAAAAGAAATTGAAGGAATTAGAATTGGGAAGGAAGAGACAAAACTCTCACTCTTTGCAGATGACATGATGGTCTACCTAGAGAATCCCAGGAAATCATCCAAAAAACTACTGGAAACAATTAGCAATTTTAGCAAAGTTGCAGGTTATAAAACAAACCCTCATAAATCCTCAACTTTTCTATATATGACTAGCAAGATACAGCAGGAAGACCTAAAAAGTGAAATCCCATTCAAAGTAACCTCAGACAATATAAAATACCTGGGAGTCTATTTGCCAAGGCAGACTGAGAAAGTTTTGAAAACAATTATAAAACACTTCTCACACAAATTAAATCAGATTTAAACTGGGAAAATATCAACTGCTCATGGATAGGTAGAGCTAATATAATAAAAATGACAATTCTACCCAAACTGAACTACCTGTTTAGTGCTGTACCAATCAAAATTTCAAAAATTACTTTAATGAGTTAGAAAAAGTTGTAAGTAAATTCATATGGAAAAATAAAAAGTCAAGAATTTCCAGGGATTTAATGAAAAAAAGTGTAAAATAAGGGGGCTTAGCCCTACCCGATCTAAAATTACATTATAAAATGTCAGTCATCAAAATTGTGTGCTATTGGCTAAGAAACAGAGGGGTGGACCAGTGGAATAAACTAGGTGCAATAGCAGGAAACGATTATAGTAATCTGCTGTTCAATAAACCCAAAGAGTTCAGCTATTGGGAAAAAAACTCTTTCTTTGATAAAAACTGCTAGGAAAATTGGAAGTTAGAATGGAAGAAACTTAGATTAGACCAACACCTCACACCCTATACCAAGATAAGATGGATACTGGATTTAGACATAAAGAAACAATAATATAAGCAAATTAGAAGATCAAGGACTAGTTTACCTGTCAGATCTATGGAAATGGGAGCAGTTTATGACTAAGGAAGAGATGGAGAATATAACTAAAACAAACTAGATGATTTCGATTACATTAAATTAAAAAGCTTTTTCACATATAAAACCACTGTAACCAAGATCAAAAGAAATGTTGTAAACTGGGAAACAATCTTTACAACTAATTTTTCTGACAAAGGTCTCATTTCTAAAATATACAGAGAACTGAGTCATATTTTTTAAAAAAGCCACTTCTCAAGTGACAAATGGTCAAAGGATATGCAAAGGCAATTTACAGATGAGGAGACCAAAGCAATCCATAGTCATATGAAAAAATTGTTCTAAATCATTACTTATTAGAGAAATGCAAATTAAAGCTTCTCTGAGGTACCACCTCACACCTCTCAGACTGGCCAATATGACCAGAAACGATAACGTTTCATTGTTGGAAGGGTTGTAGATAATCTGGGACACTGATACATTGTTGGTGGAGCTGTGAACTCATCCAACCTTTCTGGAGAATTACGCCCAAAGGGCAACAAAAATGTGCATACACTTTGATCCAGCAATACCACTATTGGGTCTATAACCTGAAGAGATGGTGAAAAAGGCTAAAAACATCACTTGTACAAAAATATTCATAGCAGCCCTGTTTGTGGTGGCAAAGAACTGGAAATCAAGTAAATGTCCTTCAATTGGGGAATGGCTTAGCAAACTGTAGTATACGTATGTCATGGAACACTATTGTTCTATTAGAAATCAGGAGGGATGGGATTTCAGGGAAGCCTGGAGGGATTTGCATGAACTGATGCTGAGTGAGATGAGCAGAACCAGAAAAACACTGTACACCCTAACAGCAACATGGGGGCGATGACCAACCTTGATGGACTTGCTCACTTCTTCAGTGCAACAATCAAGGACAATTTGGTGCTATCTGTGCTGGAGAATACCATCTGTATCAGATAAAGAACTGTGGAGTTTGGACAAAGTCCAAGGATTATTCCCTTGAATTTAGAAAAAAACCTGATATCTTATTGTCTGATCTTGTTCTCTCTTGTACTTTATGTTTCTTCCTTAAGGATATGATTTCTCTCATCACACTCAATTTGGATCAATGTACAACATGGAAAAAATGTAAAGACTGAAAAATTGCTTTCTGTTGGGGTGGAGGGAGGGAAGTAAGATGGGGGGGGATTGTAAAACTCAAAATATGTAAAATCTTTGATAAAAAAAGAAAATTATATGCTTTCATCTGCATTCAGATTCCATCAGACAAGAATAGGTGTTTCAGGATTTTAACCTACCCACTAGCTTCATACCCAAAATAGAACATTGATGCCATTGAGCTTATCAGTCCAATATATTTTTTAATTTTTGTAAAAGTTGTAAAATTTGCAAAATATTGGAAGAATAAACACAGACTTAATGAATAAAAATTATAAAAGGTGAAGGTGAGAAGCCAGTGCTTGGAGAAGTGACTGGAAGGTATGGAACTGAAACATTGAATATAGTGGCCATTTTTGATTAGTTTGATCAAAAAATAAAGTGGTGCAAGATTAAAGTTTGTATGGATGGTCAAATGAAGTTTGTAAAGGATGAGCTTTAGAAGAGAGTTTCACACATAGATGATTTTTCATTATTTTACATGGAAGATGAGAATATTTGTAGATAATAGGGAAGGAGCAAGCAGATAAGGAGAATTGGAAATTAATATGAGAACATCAATCAATAACTATTAAGTGCCTACAGTATCCTAAAGGGCTGGAATGATCAAAAAGAGAATCTCTCAGGAGTCACTAGTGAGAATGGGAGATGACAATATCATATGAATTAATGAATGAGGGATTTATTAAAAGCTTACTTATCACATCCTTGCTTCAAGGAGTTCACATTCTAATGAGGGGAAGCAACACACACACACACACACACACACAGATATATATGTAGGTTTCGGTCATAAAAAGCTTTTGAAGGGCAACAGATATGTTGATTGGGAAACCCTGTGACTTCATGATGTCATAGGGCAAACATCTCTGTTCAAATTTAGGAAAAACTATAAGAATTATTCAAAACCAAGAGATATGATCTATAAAGGATGAACTATAGGTCCAGGGAACTTTAAAAATTGTGGCCCTAAATAGGTATGATATACTTGAATAGGTAAGATACACTTATACGGTGGATGGAATACACTTAAAAGTAGACCACTAAGTGATCAAACTGCACCCATAGCTCATACCTGAGCCTTATAGTTCAGTTTAGCCATGTTCAGTAAATTCTTATAGAATCACAGAATGTCCCAGGAAAGACAGAATTGACTTGGGACACAATTTACTTTATGTCTGGGGCTAGATTCAAACACAGATCTTCCTAACTCTAAGAACTATGGATTTCTCTTTTAAGAGTCTCAAATTTTGGATCCTTCTTTAACTCTCCCTTAATAAATTTCCTTGAGCTCTCTTTTTTATCACACTTTCTTCATTTGTAATTGCTTCTACACCCAAGTTGTGAGAGTGACTAAAAAGTAAAATGGCAGTCTTTCAGCATTCCAGAATTTGTTATATCCAATTTAATGCTATTTTTTTTTCAAAATCTTCAGGGATAATTGACTTACTCCAAAGATCTTGTCATTACTCAGAACATTTGAGGTGATCTTTTTTGGATCTATCTCTGGAGTCTAAGATGTATATGTATACATATATATATATATATATATATATATATGTATACAAAGGTGGCAAATATTTCTCTTTTGAAGATGAATTTTTTTGAAACGTCAGAAGTCCTGAGATTATGGATCAAGAATAGTAAAGATGGCAGAGGAAAATGAAGTCCAATACTTGTTCCATACTGCATGGTAAAAAGATATTGGAGGAAATATTAGAACTGAAACCATTTGTTTCCCGAGTTAATGCCCCCAGTATACCTAGCAACCAACAGTAACAAAACAAAACAAAACATTCTTAAATTAAGAGATCTATCCAAGTAGTAGCATTTTTAGTTAGGGGATACACAGTGGGAAAATATTTTATGTACCTCTCCACACCTAGTTCTAAAGAAAAGGTTCTAAAGTCTTGAGTAATAGTGACTACATTGAAATAAGTACACAGATTCCCAAGATAACTGGAAAATGGTCACTGCATTCAGAAGGCACTTTTGAGGAATACACACTGAGAACTTGACACTTTTGAGCTAGAAAAAGATATTAGTTTTCATAAGGAAATGTCTTTTGAATATATATGTTACACATACCAACATAGATACATATATATGTATTGTTTGTGTATATGTTCATGCCCAACTACATACAAACAGATGCCTGCCTATGACTCGACCTTTGATTGAATCAGAATTCTTTCATCAAAAATGCTAACTGATCATATTCCATTGTTTAACTTTCAATGAGTTGGGGAATTTGTGTGTGTCTGTGCATGTGCGTGTGTCTGTGCATTCTGCTTATCTAAAGTCAGAGACAAACATCATCATCATCATCATCCATGATTGATCAATCCATGATTCTGGATGTTTCCCCCCCTCTAATTTTATCAGGAATGATTAGCTCATTTATAGATAGGCTTGTATATATATATATATATATATATATATATTGTATATGAGTGTTTTAAAGTCCCACCAGTAAGGGGTGGCTAGGTGGCATAGTGGATAAAGCACCAGCCCTGGAGTCAGGAGTACCTTGGGTTCAAATCCAGTCTCAGACACTTAATAATTACCTAGCTGTGTGGCCTTGAGCAAGCCACTTAACCCCCTTTGCCTTGCAAAAAAAAATCCCACCAGTAATTTGGAGTCAGGCCTAGAGATTTAGCTTTCCTGGAGGCAGCTCTATTTTTCTTTCATTAAAAAAGGACACCCACCAATGAGATCAAAATATAGAGCAGGAGGAAAAAAGGAGAAATTATATCTTATTTGGAAGGTCCTCAAAGCATGATTTTGTTTTCAGGAAGATATCTGTTTCCCTGAATTTCCAAAGGCTTTTCCATGAAAAATGACAGTAATCTCTTAGTCTTTGTCTTTGATTAGCTGGCAATAGGTAAATCAACATGCCTGCTGAAGAAACATTCAGAAGGAAATGCTTTATATGGACATAGCCAGTTAGTTAGCTAGGTAATCTGTATATATGCCTGAAAGTTTTCTACTTGCCTCATTTTATGTGTATTCTGAGTCATAATTGAACCCCTAGATATTTTGTTCATCATTATGAATATTAAACAAAACAAAGCTTCTGTTTATTGAACTCTTAAATTCTATAAAATATGAGGTCCTCAAAAGTCAGAACTATTTTCATTTCCCACAGGGGCAGCTCAATACCAAAGAAAATCCAGTGCTACACTTGGAGTCAGTAAGACTCCTCTTCCTGAGTTCAAATATGGCCTCAGACACTTAAACTAGCATGTTTGACCCTGGGTGAGTCACTCCATTCTGGCTTAGTTTCCTTCTCTGTAAGATGGGCTGGAGAAGGACATGGAAAGCCATTCTGGTATCTTTGCCAAGAAAACCCCCAAAGAGAGTTATGAAGAATTAGACTCGACTGAAGAACTTATTGAATTGAATTGAATCCCTGACTACTAGGTGCTAGGTATCAAAAATTCAATAAATTCTATGGTATCTTTCTTTAGGGGGCTTATTGTCTCTCTTAGTACCCTAAGAGCACCATAGTAACACAATCACAATTTTAAAGACCATAGAATGTGCACCTATGTGAAAAACCAGATAATTTCTGCAAATACATATGAAATAATACTTACCTGAATATTAAAATAACACAGAAATCAGTGCAATGTGTTACTAAGGAACGTTTGTACAAAACAAATGTCTTTTCATAGATTTTGCACTAATTAAGCAATAATGTCCATCCATTTTAGTTAAGGGTCTTGTCAAACATGTCACCATATAATTTTTTATACCTTTTCCCACTGAAAATAAAATAGTAAAACCTCACTAATTCAGACTAATTGAGGGAAAGGCCAGTCAGAGTTTAATAAAATATCTGAATTATAATCTAATGGAATTTTGCTACATTAAAATATCTACAGCAATGGAAATGTAGCTAATAAGTGAAGCACTAAGGGATCACAGGCAAGCAAAGCACTAAAGAATCACAGAATTTCAGAGTCTGAAACGACCTCATTGACCATCCATTCTTCATCCATGATTGAAGAATCCTCTCTCAACCCCCTGCAGCTGGCTCCAGTGAGTGTGAACCCACTTTCCATAGTTAAATAATTCTAATTGTTAGGGAGATTTTCCTCAGGGTTAGTCTAATTTTCTTTTTTTGCAACATTTGTCCCATTATTTCATAATTCTACGGAGGGGGGTAGTCAAATTCAGTCCACCAAACAGAAAGAATCTATGGGGGTAAAATGTTTGAAATGAAATGTCCATCAAAATCAAAATCATACTTCATGTTAACACCCAAATGATGGGAAATGGACTCTCTAAGGATGCTAATTTTAGTCAAACTCTGGATGATTGCTGCTCCCACAGCAGCGGGGCCCTCCGTGTGACTGGCAGGGGCCACCGCGTGGCATCTGGGAGCGCCGGGAAGCAGCTGCGGCTGGCATGTGGCTGGCGGCGGGGGCCATGAGGCTGCCACCTGGAACGGCTGTTGTCAGCAGTTACCAGGCCGAACCATCTCCCTCATTATGTTCTCCGGGGTTAGAGAAATAAAGGACTGGCAAAAGCTAATTCTGAAAATATTCTCAGCGGCCTGGGACTAAGGGCACAGAAATGCAGGCCAACGTGCCCTGAGGCGGATCTTCTGCCTTTGCCTTTGCCTCTCCCTCCCTGTTCCCTGGCCGCCCCTTCCCCTCTTTCGCGGCCCCCCCCCCCCCCCCAGGTAAGCTGAAACCATCTCTGCGAGCGCTGTACATTGTGGACTCCTCTGCCTTCACCCCGTGGGCATCGCATTCAGTTAGGCACCTGACTTTATCAGGTAACCGAGGCGCAAAGGTAACTTTCATGTCTATAAAGACGTTTCTATCAAAGGCGGCTGTTTGCACGCCAAGCACATCCCAACAGGCGGCTGGCCCAGGCCCTTGGCCAAAAACGAGCGCGGCACGCGTTTCTGGGCACCGCAAAGGACCGCGAAACACAAACGGGCACGGGAGAATGGAAACCGCAGCCAGCCTGGGCTGCGCAGCCTTGGTGCCCGCCATCGGGCTCTGTTGCTTTTCCTCGCTCTCCTCCGGCGCCTCCTCATCCGAGACCCTCCCCAACCTCCCAACTCCTCCGCTGACGCCCACCCTGGAGCGGAGGCTCCCCGGGACTGGCAGACCACCGGCAAAGTCAATGAACCCGAGGTGCCAAGGGGGCGGCGCCCACGTGGCTGCGGGGCCGGGCGGGCCCCTCCTGGGCGGGGCCTCAGGACCACCTCTTTAGGGCTGGGGAGGGAACAAGAGGAGATGGTATTTGGGAAGTTCGTAGCATCTTTTCCCGTGATAAATGCTTGTTTCTTTCCTAATTGGCATCTTAGTGTCAATCTCTATTGTCCCCTCCTTTTTTAGGAAGGAAAATAGGAATTCCAGTGATCAATAGCAAGAAATCCTAATGCTTCCCTTTTAGGGAAGGATAGAGAAATTCTTGGGAGGAAATGAGAAATTAAAAAAAAAATTAAGCCATATCCTACATTAGGGCTTCTTTAACCTGAGTTTTGTGCATTTGATTAAAAAATACTTAAAACTACTTGGATATCTATTTCAATAAACCTTTATTAAGCATCAGCTATGCACCAGACACTGTGCTAAGGTCCGAGGATACAAAAAGAGGCAAAAGACTGTCCTTTTCCTCAAAGAATTTACAGTCGATGAGGGGGACAGCCGCAGACAGATTATACCATAGACAAATAGGAAATAAATCGCAGAGGGAAGGAATTGTTAGATTTGAGGATTTGGGAAAGGCTTTTTTGTAAAAGATGGGCTTGAAGGAAGATATTCCTTTTGATTTCTTCATAATCCTATTGTATTTTATTTTATTCTATGCAATAAAAAATGATTCTTAGGAGAAGTCCATAGGCTCTAACAGATTGACAGAGAGGTTCATGAGCCACCAAAAGGGGAAAAAAATCTCAGGCCTAGAAAATGCCTGAATTCTATCCCTACTTATGTCACTCACTGGCTGCTGTGTGCTTGCTGTCAGATCTTTTTGGCTCCTATCCATGACCTACAGACAGAGAAATAATTCAGTTGCATTAACTTTCTATTAAGTATCACGTTGTATAGGATGTATTCTTAATTCCCCCAGTTGCTTCCTCTTTTACTAACTCAGAATGCAGTTATCATGACTTGTTATGCTGATATGAAGAAATACTTTAGCATTAAGCACCTTTTTTTTATTCACCTTTTTGGGATTAAAAGTTTATCATATTCACCTGAATCAGAACAGTTTCAGATTTGCTGAGATTATTGAATACACTCCTCCTCACCAAAAGAATCTCAGATTGTATATTATAGTTGGTCCTGATCAGAGTAAATTATGAAACCCTGGAATGGTTGCATTATTTGAATTTATACTATATATTTCGATGGTCTGGAATCAACCATATTTGACATAATTATAAATTCAAGCAGTGTAAATTCTATTTAATGTAACCTCTTCTCATGGCCTTCACTATTCCCACTTGTTGCTACCCATATAATATAAATTAAATTATTACTTATAAATTAATAGTAAATATAAATTATTATTTATATACTTATATACCCATATAAAATTTATATTTACTTATATGCACAATTTCCCTGATAGAATGTAATCAATCAATAAATCAGCAAGCATTTATTATGTGTTAGGTGCTAGGATACAAAGAAAAACATAAGTCCCTGCTCTCAAGATGCTTTTAGTCTAGCTAGGGGAGACAACATGAACATACATAGATACATACATCTTATCTGGCTATCTGAAAATTTTTTGTGGTTGGCATTTCAGTATTCTTGGGATGAGGAAATCTTTATATAAATTTCCTGAGTTCAGAGGAATAGGGCAATGTTGCTTTTCTTTTTTGCTTTTGCTTTTTGCTTTTTGTCCTTTATCTTCATCAACTATGCCTAGTACATATTAAATGCTTGTTGATCAACTGATAGATTAAATCTAAAAATTCTTTATAATCTTATAAAACTTTATCTAACCAAGCAGTCACATTCATTCATACCTCACCTCCCTTGATACCTTCTATATTATATCATCCTACCCAAGGTTCTTTTCTTAAATTTTCTGAATTTTAATCTACCATCTTTTACCAGCATGTCTGTTTTGATTTTGAATATGTGTGTCAAGAAGAGAACAAAGTAAGGACTGACCTCCAAATTTCTGATCTCAACTTTTTTTTTCCCTTAGAAAAATTACCTGCTTCACAAATGTGAGTACCTGGACTTTTTATCTTACGTTTTACATTTTAAACTGTTCTTACCTTGTGTTGACTCAGTTTGCCTGGAAATAATCATCAGTCCTAAAGGAAAGTTTCACCTAGCTCATAATAGAAGCTCAATAAATATTTGTTGGATTGGACTTCAAAGTAGTTCCACCCAGATAAGCTATTATGGAAATTCAGGGATGATTTATTTATATGTTTGTTAATTTAGCACAAAATTTACAACCTGATATTTATTTGTTAAAAAAATTGTAACTCAATTTTAACAGTGAATTTCTCTGTTAATTACATTATTACAACTACTATGAAGTGACTAAAGGTATGTGTCTATGCTATAAAGGTGTGTACCTTCATGTGCATATGTGTTTATAAAAACAGAAAGAGAGGGTGAATCAAAAAATAGAAAAAACAAATCATTTTCCACATTCTTACAAAAAAAAGGTTTTAGAAATGTTCAATATCATTAGAGGCAACATCTCATATACAAGAGTATATTTCTGATACTAGGGTTCATGCCTTACACTGGTTGTGTGGTTATGGCCAAATTACTTAAATCCCCAATATTCTGAGGCATCTATAAAGGAGCAGGGAAGAACATATTCAGTTTCACTGAAATCATAGGTCTGGAGCTCTCCCAATCCTCAATTAAAAAAAAATAAACTTTGCAATTAAAACTAGAGATTACTACAGAAGCTGTGGTAACACCTCAAAACCCTAGTGAATTTAGAAAACTAAAATAGGAACGTAGGGTCATAGGAAGGAGATCGATTAGATATTTTTAGATAGGAGGAGAAAATCAACCAAGAAAAACTACTGAGCTTTAAAACCTAAATATTTATTCAGTAAGCATGATTGGAAATGTAGTGAAGCATTTAGTTTTAAAATGGTAAAACAATTTATAAAAAAAATGGTGGGAACATTTTGAAACTGGTCTTAAATTATCCTTTTGTTACTTTGAGTCTGACTCTTGGTTTTTTCTTATGGCCAATGAAATAGTCCTTTTTTAAATGCTTTATGAAGTCACAAATCAGTCATGCTGTTCTACAGAGTAAAACATTGAATAAAATACAAAGAATATCCAAGGCAAATCAAGTTCTCTTTTTTTGCAATCTAGTTAACCCTTTCACTACCTCCTATGCTGTTAGAATTTTCATTTTTTAAAAAAAACCTGTTTATCAGTCAGTAATTTTATTTTTGGTTAGGTCCCCAAAAGACAAACTGAGTTCCTAATGAAGGTGGCATATATAGCTATAACCTGAAGGTTTGGAGTAACTACAAGGACATTTTTTGCAGTACATCCATCTATACAAGCATGCAGATAGATATAGATATAGATATAGATATAGATATAGAGATAGAGATAGAGATAGAGATATAGAGATATAGATATAGATATATAGATATGGACATAGATATGGATATGGATATAGATATAGATATAGATATAGATATAGATATAGACATAAAAATATAGAGATAGAGACTTGGAGATAGATACATTATAAAAATCAACCATGTGTTGAATGAAATCTTAGAAAACTTAGACTTAGATATGACAGACCCCTGGAGAAAACTTAATGGGGACAGAAAAGAACATACCTTTTGCTCAGCAGTACATGAAATCTTCACCAAAATTGACCATATACTAGGGCACAAAAATCTTAAAATCAAATGTAGAAAAGCAGAAATAATAAATACACACTTCTCAGATCGTGATACAATAAAAATTACATATAATAAAGCATCAGGGAAAGATGAACTGAGAACTAATTGGAAATTAAATAACTTTATTTTAAATAATGGGTGGATCAAGCAGCAAATAATAGAAATAATCAATAATTATATCCAAGTAAGTGATAATAAAGAGACATCATACCAAAATTTGTGGGACGTAACCAAGACAGTTTTGAGGAGAAACTTTAGATCTCTAAGTGCTTATATGAATAAAATAGAGAAAGAGGAGATCAATGAATTGGGTATGCAACTAAGCTAGAAAAAGAGCAAATTAAACATCCCCAATTAAATACCAAACTAGAAATTCTGAAAATCAAGGGAGAGATTAATGAAGTAGAAAACCAAAAAAAGTCATTGATCTCATAAATAAATGTAAGAGTTGGTTTTAAAAAAAAAGCAAATAAAATGGACAAAGCTCTGGTTAATCGGATTTAAGAAAAGAGAGAAGATAGCCAAATAACTGGTATCAAAAATGAAAAGGGTGAAGTAACCACCAATGAGGAGGAAATTAAAAAGATAATTCAGAGCTACTTTGCCAAACTGTATGCCAATAAATTGGACAACTTGAGTGAATTGGATGAATATTAAAAAAAAATAAAGACTGCTCAGGTTAATTACTTAAATAAACCCATTTCAGAAAAAAGAAATTGAAGAAACCATCAATAAACTCCCTAAGAAAAAATCTCCATGTCCAGATGGTTTGCAAGTGAATTCTACCAAACATTTAAGGAACAATTAATTCCAATTCTACATAAACTATTTTTAAAAAAATAGGAGAAGAAGGAGTTCTACCAAACTCCATTTATGACACCAACATGGTGCTGATACCTAAACCAGGAAGAACCAAAACAGATAAAGAAAATTATAGCTCAATCTCCCTCATGAATATTGAGGCAAAAATCTTAAATAAAATTTTAGCAATGAGACTACAGCATGTTATTACCAGGATGATACGCCATGATCAGGTTGGATTTATACAAGTCAGGCAGGGTTAATTCAACATTAGGAAAGCACTCAACATAATTAAATACATCAATAATAATGCCAACAGAAACCACATGATTATCTCAATAGATACTGAAAAAGACTTTGATAAAAATAAAACATCCATTCCTGTTAAAAACACTAGAAAGTATAGGAATAAATGGAGTTTTCTTAAAATAATAAATACTATGGGGTGCCTAGGTGGCGCAGTGGGGGGTGTCTAGGTGGTGCAGTGGACCTGGAGTCAGGAAGACCTGAGTTCAAATTCTGATGCAGACACTTAATAATTACCTAGCTGTGTGGCCTTGGGCAAGCCACTTAATTCCATTTGCCTTGCAAAAAACCTAATAATAATAATAATAACAATAATAATAATAATAATAATAAATAGTATCTATCTAAAACCATCAACAAATATTATATTTAATGACAATAAACTTGGAGCATTTCCAATAAATTCACGGGTGATACAAGGATGCTCACTATCACCATTACTATTCAATATAGTTTTAGAAATGCCAGCAGAAGCAATAAGAGAAGAAAAAGAAATTGAAGGAATCAGAATAGGCAATGAGGAAGCAAAACTTTCACTTATTCAGTGCCATGCCAATCAAACTACCAAATCAAACTACCAAATAAACCCAATACCGAGCTAGGAAAAAATAGTAACAAAATTCATTTGGAGCAACAAAAGGTAAAGAATAGTGAGGGAACTGATGGAAAAAAATGTAAAGGAAGGTGGCCTAGCTTTACCAGATCTAAAATTATACTATCAAGCAGCAGTCACCAAAACTGCCTGGTACTGGTTAAGAAATAGAATAATGGATCAGTGGATATCAGATGGGTTTAAAAGAAAAGGCAGTAAATGACTACAGCAATCTACAATTTGACAAGCCCAAAGACATCAGCCTCTGGGATAAGAACTCACTATTTAACAAAAATTGTTGGGAAAACTGGAAAATAGTATGGCAAAATCTAGGCATAGACCCATATCTCACACCTTATACCAAAATAAGGTCAAAATGGGTGCAGGATTTAGACATAAAGAATGATACCATTGATAAATTAATAGACCAAAAAAATAAGCTCTCTATGATAAATTTATCACCAAACAAGAATTAGAGCACTTTATAAATTACAAAATGGATGATTTTGACTATATTAAATTAAAAAGGTTTTACACTAATAAAATCAATGCTACCAAAATTAGAAGAAAAAAGGAAAGCTGGGAGACAATCTTCACGAACAGGAGTTCTGATAAAGGTCTCATTTCTAACATATATAGAAAATTGCATCAAACCTATAAGGTCACAAGTCATTCCCCAACTGATATTTGGTCAAAGAATATGAATAGACATTTTTCAAATGAAGAAATTAAAGCTATATATAGGCATACGAAAAATGCTCCAAATTGCTACTGACTTGAGAAATGCAAATTAAAACAATGAGGTTTATTAGATTAACCCAGATGAGAAAAAGAGATGATCAATGTTCGAGAGTTTGTGGGAGGATTGGGATATTGATGCATTGCTGCTGGTGGAATTATAAACAGATCCAACCTTTCTGGAAATCAATGTGGGACTGTGACCAAAAAGCAATAAAACTGTTCATACCCTTTGACCCAGCAATTCTAATTCTAGGACTATATCCAGAAGAAATTGTAAAAAAATAGAAAAAGTCCTACATGTTCCAAATTATTCATAGCAACACTTTTTGTAGTGGCAAAGAATTGGAAATTGAGGGTATGCCCATCAATTGAGGAATGGCTAAACAAGTTATGGTACATGAATACTATGGAATACTATTGTTCTATTAAAAAACCATAAATGGTTGGATTCTAGAGAAGCATGGAATGACTTATGGAATCTGATGCCGAGCAAAGGGAGTAGAGCCAAAAGAACAATTTACACATCAACATCATGGATGGACAATCTTGATGGAAACAACCCCTCTCGGCAGTCCAGAGAGCTAGGGCAGCTGTATGGTCATGGAATATATTATCCCCAACCAGAGGAAGAAAAACAAAGCAAAATAAAATACACAGGACAAAAAACAACACCCTTACTGAATCTGATGAACACTTTATAAAAATTATCTCTTATGTATCTCTTTCCCTTCATCCTAATTCCTCACAGCAAAAACTACTAATTGTAAATATGTTTAACAAAATATGTATGTAAAATTCTAACCTGACTGTTCCAAACTTAGGGGAAGGGAGTGGGAAGGGAGGATGAAGAGAAATTTTGTAACTTAGAAATATACATGTACAAATGGATGAAAATTTAGAAAAAAAGAAAAGAAAAAATCAACCACATACTCAGCCCAAAGAACATCTCCATAAATCTCTTTCCTAATCACTATCAGCCATGCATTTCCCAGCCCTGCTTTTTTTTTTTGAGTTCTCAGTAAAAGTG